>NC_045438.1:53481054-53743920 GCF_002776525.5 Piliocolobus tephrosceles | reverse complement strand
ATATTATATATAGTTATATATAATATATAACATATTATATATAGTTATATATAATATATAACATATTATATATAATGTTGTATATTATATATAACATATTATATATTATATATAATATTATATGTGTATATTTCTTCTCTAAACCTACTCCTTTTGCCACCAAATTAACTTCTAAGGCCTGCCTTGTTATATCTGTCATATATATCTATATATATCCCATTATATATTCCATGACTGTAGATTTGGCCCATTTTCTCCATTCTTACCCCATTATGAAAACCATAGTTACAGTCTGGGACTTCATGTAATTTGTTTTTGAGAATCTATAATTCATAAAGAGATGACTCAGAGCTTGGTTGAACATCTCTAATGTTTTTGCTTTCCCCCGCTCCCACAACCTGTAAAGTTAAAATATATTCTGTGGTTCCAACAGGTGAAACAGAGCTTTGATGCTATTATGCTATATCTAACAATGAGCCTGTTTTGTTTCTTAGTCATAGAAGTTTAGCGTATATGATACATACTCTTTTAGGATAGGTAGCTGCTATTGTTAGTTTGATCATTTTCTTCAAAGTTTTAAAAAATAATTAACCTAATTCTTGAACATACGAGTTAGAGTGTCGAGGTAACAGACTTTTGTAGGGAAATCCGCAGAAAAGTTTTAATTTATGAGAGTCCCAATACTACATTCTTGACATTTCTTGAAGATAGGTTCTAAATCTTCTTGAACATTTTTTCCTGTTTTCAAAATTAGAGAATGGTAAGTTGGGGTCATCTGAGGGAAGAAGAGTTGTGAGCAATGGAATTCAACCTGCTTTTTCAAAAATCAATTCTCTTCAGTTCCTCTCAGTTGAAAACATCAGCCTCCTCTATGGAGACCTCAAGTAGGTACTGCCCAGAGGGGAGTCTCCACCTCTAAGTACCTCACCCTTAGAAAAGTAATCTTTTCTCTTTCTTCACCCTTAGTTTTTCATTGCCTGAGGGTATTCGACAAGGTGTTATCTAATTCCAGCAGCTGACAAGGCGGTGTGAATGTCAAATAGAAGTGTCCTTCCCAGAAGGTGTTTACATTCCTAAAATGTTTATTAGACCAAACACAACTCCCTCTTTCAGAATTTGTGGCTGATTTGTTTTTGTATGCTCTGTGGGCTTTTCCTGCCTTCCCTCATAAACCAAATGACCTGGAAAACACACCAATATACATCATTCACACACAACACCCATGAACAAATACCAGGAAATAATTTTTATTCCTAACTTTTGGCATTATACCAATTCATTCCCCTTACCTCTGCTCTCTCTCCTTCTTAAGTTACTCTTCATCCCTACTGAAAGTGAGTTGCCCTTCAGGAAAGACTTTTTCGATAATGAATCTTTCCAACTGCAGAGGAAGGAGCTTTGAGTATCCGGCAATGATGCGGATACTGACATTCTGGTTTTGTGACACTGGGCGGGTCATAGACTCTGGAGCTGTTTCCTAATCCATAAAAAGTGCTCTTATTCTAGAAGTCTATTATTCTGGGAGTTCCCTTATTCTGTTTATTGGTTTTGAAGCTCTTCCAATCCAAACAGTTTCTCCCTTAAGGCATAGGAAATGAGCACTTTTACAAAAAGCAAGATATTTAGGACTGAAATGAGTTGTTCTAACAGCTAATTAGATTGTTGTGCATTTTGTGTACATATAATTAACGGACCCCGCCTTTAAGACCAATAGTGAGAAGAACTGAATTGGCAAAATGGACAAAAATAGAACATACTTTGGTTTGTAGAAGTTTGAATTTTCGTAAGATGGTAGTAACATTACCTCAATTGTTACACTTCATTACAGGAAAATGGTAAGTATTATATTATGCAATGACAATAGAAATATCACTCAGACACCTCAAAAGTGTCATTGAAGATATAGGCATTATTCAAAAATATATTGATTTCTACTTACCTTTTCAAATGCTTCAGGCAAAAGGCCAGTCCAAGATTGCGATGATAAAGCTGCCTCAACCCCAACCCCTTCCTTAATTCAGGAAGTGACTAGAGTTTTGTCATTGTAATTGCAATTATGATAATTTCCTGGGAAGGAAATTTTTTAAAATTGTGATGATGCACAAACTAGCATTGAAAAAGTTTAAAAATGCATTGAAAATAACAAGTTAGTTGCATATAGCAAGTAAATAGGAAATGATTACAAACTAAATTTAGTTACATGTTACTCTTTCCTTTTTAAATTATTTAAGAAAATACACTAAAATGTTAATCTTTTCTCTGCCAGGGAAAATGCTTCTTCTGTCACGGTAATTGACCCAATACAAATACAGCCATAATAAAACAATTTTGTTTCCTGAGATCCATTTTCTTTCTCTCTTTGTGGGTACTTTACGGTCATGGATTTTGGGTTAAATCACACTATTTTATTAGTGACAAGAAGGCAATTTGCATGCTTTCTTCCTTCCTTTTTTTTTAGGGTAAAAAGTATACACATATAGAAATTAAATATAAATCCTCCTCCTTCATCATGCAGCTGTCATGAAATGCCTCTGAAGGATTGTAGGTGTGTAGCTCTAAATTTCATGGTGCTACAGGATTCATATACACATATATTCTCCATTCCTTCAGAAATTGCTAGCATTTTTGTTTGTTTGTTTCTGCACATTGAATTTTTCTTTCTTCCCTTGATTTTCCTTTTCTGAAGACCCAGATTCAACACAAGTGTCAGTTCTCAGCTAGAGATCACTGCCAAGGCTGTTATTTAAAAAGCAAACCTAATAATCAGTACTTTGTTTCCTGGTCTTAAGCAATCTCAGAAGACAAACCCAGTAGGGGTCATTTTTATTCCTTTGGGTTAAAAGAAACCTCAGAATGGAACACGTTGTAAGGTAATGTTTACTGGTTAAATTTGTTGAAACTAAGTAATTGAGATAGAAAGATGTCAATTGAAAAATATCTCTGTATTACTGTGTAGGTCAAAAAAGACCAGAGTAAATATCAAATTAAATAAGCAACTTGATTTCTGAGCAGAGTCCCCTCCTTGCTTTCTGACCAGTGGGATGAATCTCCCTTTGTGCATCCCTTTCTGAGACTGGACAGGGAGGTCTCATGTGAATTCCTCCACATCTGGGTGCCTTTAGGAGAGAGCTCCTAGACAGATGCTTACCTTACTTATTGCTATGCATAGGAGTTTTTTGGTTTGCTTGTTTGTCTTTCTCTTTGGTGAGGTACACTACAAAAGAAAGACTTCTTATGATAGTAGGGACTGAACCTTCCTAGGTAGCTCCCTTTATGAATTTGTAGAAGGAAGGGGATATCATTGTTTCAATTGCCTCTGATTAACGGAACAGCTGTTAGTAATCTGCAAGACCGGCTTCCAGGTGGGAATAGGTGAAGCACACCACCCATCCCAAAGTTGGTTGGGATGAAGGACTGAAAAAACCCAGTGCTGAGACACTAGAGGCCTCAGCAAGTCCGGCCTCTAGTGCTGGCAAGGTTGCACCTCCCAGAAAGGGTCAAGGTGACCACTTTGGCCTTTAACTAGCAACCTTTTTGTTTTTCGGAGATCTCACCCCATCTACCTAACCCAAAAGGTATGTTAACTCCCTGGCTATCCTGTTCACAGGAGAAAAGCTAAATATTATACACAGAGAAGGAAGAGTATGAGTTTTATATATGATATGGTAATAATTTATAGGCAGAGACTCAAAAGATTTTTCTGAAAGCATGGAAATATTTTGATGTGTTCGGGACAAATACCTACATAATATAGAGGAAATATTACTATTTTAACTTCTATATTGCTTGGTGCTGAACAAGAACATAGGAGCAAAAGTACACGGAAAATGGAAGATTGTGTATTTTATTTTCCTGTGACTTCATCATGATCTATTTAGCTATTATTAACATGGAAATAATTGAAGAATTCAGCAGAGTTGTCACACAGGGTCTAGACAACACGATATAATTGCTAGACTTACACTTTTTGTTTTTAAATTATTTCAGAAACTAAATTGTAAACTAAATGGTAGGTCAGTCTATTCAGTAGACTGAAATAACTAAGAACACATCTTAATGACAGGCTAAGACCATATTCAGATCACCTGTAATTTAATAAAGGTGTATTTATTTTATGAAAGTATGGCCTCAAGACTTGTTTCTACAGCTCTTATATTAGTATCGAAAATCAAACAAACATATCTTTACCATCAAAGAGAGGTGGTTTATATTCCCACATTGTTTTAGGCAGAGTGCAAGAATTCACACTTTTAGGGCCATCTCCAAGAAGATCCCTGAATTAATTATATGTGTGGCTCTCCACTGGCAGAGTATTTGAGAGTATTTTGGATGCAGCTTGTGTATATTCCTTTTTCTTCCTCCATTTCTTCTCATCATTCCTAAAGCTGCTTATGACCTACTTTTTCTATTCTAGTCCAGATATGCAAATGTAGTTGTCATTTCCCACAGTGTAATTATTGATTATCTTTATTGAAAAAATTTTAAAATATGGTCTTTTCCCTTCTTTATTAAACTTACTTAAAAATTTAAATTTAACAATGGACTAAGCTACATGAGCACTGATATATGTGCTTTTCAAACATAAACTCCTGTTATCCTACCAACAACCTTATGAGGCAAGTGTCATCATTATCTCCATTTCACAGATGAGGAAACTGAAAGAAGGAGAATCTAGATAACTTGCCCACAAGGCGATGATGAAACTAAACCCAGGAAATTGGATGCATGCTGTGAACCATTGCACCACAAAATTTTCTACAGCTTATGATCCATACAGTGATCCCCAGATTTGATTGTGCATAAGAATCACTTGGGAGTCTTGTTAAAGCCTATTGCTGATCTGCTTCTGTAGGTCAGGATTGGAGCCAGGAATTTACATTTCTAACGAGTTCCCAGGTGGTGCTGCTGCTGCTGCTCTGAGCACTCTAAGGACAACTGATGTGTGATAATACTGAGACCAGGAGCAATAAAGAACTAATTCATTAATGTTACTTAATCTTCATTATAACAGTTAAAAATACTGGCTTTCAAAAATGGCAACTTATTACAGCTCAAAATCTCTTTTTTTCTTTTTTTGTTTAAAAGTTACCCCTGGATATTATGCTTATCTCATTGTTTTTTAAATTGAATAATGTAAAACTTTATTTCACATGTTTTAAAGACCATTTTGTGAATTGCTGGTCCACATCTTTGCTTACAAATGTAATGGGACTGAAAGTTTTCCTCATTGATTTTATTTAAAATTCTAAGCCAGGTGCAGTGGCAAGAGCCTGTAGTTCTAGCCACTCAGGAGTCTGAGACAGGGGGATTCCTGAGACCAGGAGTTGGAGGCTGCAGTGTGCTGACTGCACCCGTGAATAGCCACTGCACTCTATCCTGGGTACACAGAGAGACCCAGTCTCTAAATATAAATAAATAGGCCAGGCGTAGTGGTTCGTGCCTGCAATCCCAGCACTTTGGGAGGCCAAGGCAGGTGGATCAACTGAGGTCAGGAGTTCAAGACCACTCTAGCCAAGATGGTGAAACTCCATCTCTATTAAAAATAGAAAAATTAGCCGAGTGTGGTCGTATACATTTATAGTCCCAGCTACTCGGGAGGCTGAGGCACAAGAATTACTTGGACCCAGAGGTACAGGTTGCAGTGAGCTGAGATCGTGCCACTGCACTCCAGCCAGCCTGAGCAAAAGGGCGAGAGACTCTATCTCAAAATAAACAAATAAATAAATATAAAAATTTAATTCATATTTTTAGCACATATTTTCTCACTATACTCTTTGCCTTTATGTTTATAATACATTGGGTATGCATTTTTTAATTCTTATGTATTTAAACCTATTCCTCTTTAGTTATTTTTAGGCCTAAAATGTCTTTCTTCATTATTAAGCATATTTACTGCATTTTCAGGTAGTTGTTATAGTTTATTTTAATTCCCTAAGCCATTTGGAATTTATTTTGGTGTAAAGTGAGGTTCTCAATTTTTTTTTTCTACTTTTATTTGCCTTCTGGTTTTCCATTAACTATTCATTGAATGATCTTTTTCATTTTGTCTAGATAGACACAAGTCTCTTTCTGGACTGTGTATTTCATTGTGTTCTTTCTCTCTTACCACACTGCTTTAATTAATGTACATTTTAAATCTTATTTTTAATATTTGATAGGACAAGTGATGTGTTCCCTTCCCTTGTTGTTTTTCTTTTTCATATCTGAGATTTTCTACATGAGGAAGTCAGACCGCCGTCCTTTTCTCCAGAAAGCACCCAGGAAGCTATTTTTTGACAATAAAGATCACTTTTTTTTCTTGGAGTTTGCATAAAAATCTGTAATTGCAAAGTTACTGCTATAATAACTAGTTAGCATTGGAATAGCAGGAGAGTTTCAGGCTCGGGGCATCATGGCAGATGAAAAAATACTCTGTTCTTTTATTCTTTTATCCTTCTCTGTTGCCTTTGCTTCAGCAGATGGTAGAAGGACTCAGTGCTAATAATGGAGCCAAAAAATCAATAGAAGCAATAGAAGCATCCAAATTATCTGTTACATATACTTCACTACATATATATATATGTGTATATATAGGGCACATATATATATGTGTAGTGAAGTATATATATATATAGTAGTGAAGTGTATATATATACTATATATGTATATGTATATATTGGAAAAAGCATCCAAATTATCTGTTATATATACTTCACTATAGGCGAATTAAGATCTTTACTATTAAAGAAAAATGTCAGCACTGTGTAGGTTAGGAAAACAAAATAATGTACAGTTTTATATTATAATGGGAAAAGAAAATCGTTTTCATTGACTGAGTTATTAATAGAATGATTAAAATGGTTATGCTTAGCATTCATCCATCTACAAATGAATGGGGATGAAGAAATTGTGGCATATATATAATGGAATATTATTCCGCTTTTAAAAAGAAGGAAGTCCTGTGACTTTTGACAACATAGATGAACCTAGGAGATTTGTACTAAGTGAAAAATACTGCATGACACTTACACAATAAATGTAAAAAAAGTCAAACGCATAGAAACAGAGAGTGGAACAGCAGTTAACAGGTGCAGGGGGAGGGGGCAGGTTAGGGAGATGTGGGTCAAAGTGTACACGGTTGCCACACACACACACACACACACACACACACACAGAGTATGTGAAGAGATGGATATGTTAGTTTTCTTGACCATAGTAATTGTTTCATTATGTATTTAAAAACATCATGTAATACACCGTAAATATATTCAATAACAAGTTAATGTTTAAAATAATATAGAATAATGTAGAAAAAAAAAGATGCTTGGCAGTGCTACAAAACAGAGGGTTCGTGGATTGTTATTCTACCTGAGATTAGACCCTTAAATAATGGAAGTCACTCTTTACAACTGCAGTTGTTTGTGAAATTAATATTTGAGTCAGGCCAAGCTCTAGGTGGAGTAATCCTATAAAGACACCTTGCTGAAAGTGCATCTGTGGTTTCTCTTCCGGCCTGATGTCCATTTGGCATCCACACTCTGTTGATAATTCCACTAAGCCTTATCCTACAGCACTGTGAATTTAAGATTTAGTGCCAAAATGCTCTTTCAATCATGCTTTTAATTTAATTTGAAAGGTGGTGGATGGACTCAAATCGCCTCTGAATCTATATTTTGCTGCCCTTGGGTCTTCCTGTGTCCCCTCTGCGCCTCCTTCCTCTCACACTTCTTAATTGCTGCTATGTTTTTTTACGTGGATATTTTTTCTCAAAGCTGGTATTGTTTCTTCCTGAAAAGAAACAACATTGCCCTTGACAGTGCAAAATGAAAATACAAAGAAAGGTCATGCTAGTTGCTCGCTTCAGCTTGAGAAGAGAGAACATGTTTTTCTCAAACCTGCCAGCAAACCCTGTATTACCCCACGTCATCCCTTGTTCCTTCAGTCTTATCTCAGTGGACTGGGATGCTTACCCTTCGTTTTCAAGAAACCTTGGTTTTCACACACACCCCAGGTTCAACACTGGAGGGGTAAGGAGCTAGAAGCTGCTACGTTTATTTGGTGCTTCTTCCCCTGTTTTCCCCTATACACAGCTGTAGTGCTGTGGAAGAAAAAAATAATTTTCAAGGATGTAAAGGAACTTAGGTTTACAAGGACATTAGGTTTAGGTTTTGTACCTTCTTTTTCTCCTTGCCCCTATGCCCTCTGCTCCCATCACCCATGTATGTAGTCAGTGTTTTGCACATAATTTGTGTGCAGTAAATGTTTCTTGAGTCATTTAAGAAGGCTGGTCCTCATTTAAGGCTACAAACCATGTTTATTCTAACTTTTTATCCCCACAGTTCCTCGCCCTTAGTTGGTACTGAGTAACTGGATTTCCAAATGGAAATAAGGCTTAAGTGAAAAATTGGAAAGGACAAGAAATCCTATTTGTAAAGCAATTGAAAACCATCTCCTCTTATTTTTTCAGTGTTTTAGAAATATGTCCTTCTTTAGAGCCTCCTTTTTTTTTTTTTTTTCTTTTAATTTCAGGAAGGAACTGTCTGAAAAAGGGAAGGTTTTAAAGCAAAGTTTAGCAACCTTTGACCCTTTTCTGGGTCTTAAGTGAATACCAAATAAGAATTTACAGTGATTCTAGGAGGCATTCATTATTATTTGTGTCTCTATTTTACATACGGCTAAATGAAGCTATAAAGTGGCAAAGTCACGTTTTGAAATTCTCGCAGTAAATGATGATGCTGGGATCCTGAGTTGGATCTGCTGCACTCCTAGATCCCAAAATCTGTGAGTCAGTTTGATTTTTTCCCCTATAAATCATGAGAATAGTTAACATTTTTTATAAGCAAACTTTTGGGGGTTAACAAATTTGATGTTATAATAAACATTCCTCTCCAGGCACGGTGGCTCACGCCTGTAATCCCAGCACTTTGGGGGGCCAAGGTGGGCAGATCACTTGAGTTCAGGAGTTCGAGATCAGCTGGACAACATGGCAAAACCCCGTCTCTACAAAAAATACATAATTGGCCGGGTGTGGTGGTGTGCCCCTGTAGTCCCAGCTACTTGGGAGGCTGAGGTAGGAGGATCACTCAAGCCCGGAAGGTTGAGGCTATAGTGAGCCGAGATTGTTCCACTGTACTCCTGCCTGGGTGACAGAGTGAGACCCTGTTTCAAACCAAAACCAAAACAAACAAAAAACAAACATTCCTTACCCTACATGAGTCAGAAACATTTTTACCAATGGTTTTGTTTATAGTGGTGTTTTAACAGGCATGAGTAGGATACAACTGATTCGTGTTTTGCCTTGAAATCCCAGGCCAAGGAATTATTTGATTCTAGACCTGGAGAGTCTCACATATCTGTAAACATTTCTTGCTTAAAAATCTAGTCTTCAATTGTCTTAGGCAGCGTAAAATGGAATTTAAAAAATACCCTTTGTACATTCTTACACCTATATTTGTTGTCTTTTGTATTGCTCTTTAACTGATATTTTACATGCTTAAGTAATGTCAAACCTCTCCAATATTGTTTGCAAGTTTCAGAAAAAAAATGGTGTGATTCTCTTGGCAACTTGCTATGTGTATTTCTAGTATGGCAATTATAATTTGTAATGAGTGTTTTGCAATATTAGATATATGGGAAAAATTCCAGAAAGCTCAAAGAACAAATCAGAAATAAACAAGATTATATCTTGTGTAAGTATAAATACTAGAAATTAAATGCCCATGTAATAGTGATCTAAAAAATGTCCATTTAGTTTCTTCTCCCAAATTCTAAAATTAAATTTCTAAAGTAACAAGTCTGGAAGTTTTTATAAGTTGGATAATTTTTTTCCAACAAAAGTCCCTTAAAAGTTATAACAATTTTACATTGTTTTCCAGTTTTATTGAGATTAAATAAAAATTGTATATATATTTTTTTGTTTGTATATATACACACACACAATATATCTTTTCAAGGTGTGCAATGAGATTATTTGATATATTTCTTACTGCGAAACGATTACCACAATCAACACTAGGATTTTAACAAGATAAAATTCCTAATTTTCTAAATATCAGATGAAAAATATCTCTCTCTCTTTTTTTTTTACCAAAAGTGCATCTGACGCACTTTTTGTAAATCGATATGAACACTGTCTTTGTAGACACGCTGGCACTGGGGAGCGGTGCATTTGGCTGGTAAGCAGGGGGTAAGGATGAAGAATAAGGGAAGAATAGTATGCTTTTACAGAGATGTTGCTATAGTGATAATATCAGGAGAATGCCGCTAGGGAGTTGGAAGTTCCCTTGGTGAAAGCTGAAAGCTGTGTTTGGTTTAGGTATGACTGAATTAGGATAATTTCCCAAAGTCAGTAAAATAGGTGAGATATGATAAAAACAAACTGCAAGACTCCGGGTATGATAAAAGGTACTATTTTGTTATTGTTGTCTCCATCTGTGTTTCTCCCTCTTTCTCTTTCTGTCTCTCTCTCTTTGTGTGTGTGTATGTGTGTGTTTGTGTGTGTGTGTATGTGTGTGTGTGTACTCTTTTTCCTCTATTATAATTTGAGTTGAAATACTTGGTACCAAAAAATGAATGTGTGGAGTAGACATTAAAAGAACTCTAAAAGTTTAAAATCTTTTCTTCCTATTGTATCTGAACCTAAAACTAGTGGAAGTGAAATGAATAATACTGATTTACACTCATCATTTTGGAAAACCGAAAACCAGTATTTATAGTGAAAGCCTGAATAGTGAAAATTAAGATGATTGATATTTAGGGTTTTTTTAAAAAAAAAAAAAAAAATATATATATATACTTTAAGTTCTGGGATACATGTGCAGAATGTGCAGGTTTGTTACGTGGGTATACATGTGCCATAGTGGTTTGCTGCACCCATCAACCCATCATCTTCATTAGGTATTTCTCCTAATGCTATCCCTCTTATCCATTTGTCTGTCAATAGATAGACTGATTCCACATCTTAGCTGTTGTGAATAGTGTGCAGTGCATATGGTGGTGCAGATGACTCTGTGATATACTGATTTCATTTCCTTTGGATACGTACTCAGTAGTGGGAATGCTGGCTCATATTTTTAATTTTTTTTGAGAAACCTTCACACCGTTTTCCATAATGTCTGTAATAATTGACATTCCCACCAACAATGTCCAAGGGTTCCCTTTTCTCCACATCCTCACCAACACTTGTTACCTTTTGTTGTTTTGATAATACACATCCTAATGCCTGAGGTGATGTCTCACGGGTGGTTTTAACTTGCTTTCCCTGATGTTTTGTGATGTTGAGCATTTTTTCTTGTAATTGGCCATTCGTATGTGTTCTTTTGAGAAACATCTAGTCAGTCAGGTCCTTTGCCCATGTTTTTGTTTTCCTGCTATTAAGTTTTTGAGTTTCTAATATGTTTTGCATATTAATCCCTTATCAATTGTGTGGTTTGCAAATATTTTCTCGACTCCCCAGGTGGTCTCTTCACTCTGTTGATGTTCCCTTTGCTGTGCAGAAGCTTTTTAGTTTGGTGCACTTCTATTTGCCTATTTTTGCTTTGTTGGCTGTGCTTGTAAGGTTATATCCAGAAAATCATTGTATAGTCTAGTATCAAGAAGCTGTTTTGCCCGTGTTTTCTTCTAGTACATTTATGATTTCAGGACTTACATTTAAATCTTTAATCCATTTTGAGTTGATTTTTGCGTATGTTGTAAAATAAGGATCCAGTTTCACTTTCTTGCATGTGAATAGCCGGTTTTCCTAACACCATTTCCTGGAGGGACAGTCTTTCTCCATTGTATATTCTTGATGCCTTTTCAAAGATTCATTGACTGAATATTATATATGGGTCTATTTCTGTGCTTTCTGTTCCATGTATTGTTTTTTTACACCAGTACTATGCAGTTTTGATCATGATAGCTGTTAATATAATTTAAAATCAGGAAGTATGCCTCCAGCTTTGTTCTTTTTCCTTAAAATTGCTTCATGGTCTTTGATGATTCCATATAATTTTTGGGACTTTTTTTTTCTATTTCTATTAAAAATGCCATTGGAATTTTGATAGGAATTACATTGAATCTGTAGATCATTTAAGGTAATATGAACATTTTGACAATATTGATTCTTCTGATCCATAAAAGGAAATATCTTTTCATGTATTTGCCTTGTCAGTTTTTTGCATCAATGCTTTATTGTTTCATTATACAGAGCTTTTATCTCCTTGGTTAAATTTACTTTTAAGTATTTTATTCTTTTTTATGTGATTGTGAATAGAATATTTTTAAAAATTATTTTTTGAAAAAAATAAAAAATGTCTTTTTGGATAGTTCATTGTTTGTGAATAGACATGCAACTGAATTTTGTATGTTAATTTTGTACCCTATAACTTAATTTATCAGGTATAACAGTTCATTTGGTGGAGTCTAGGGTTTACTCTATATGAGATAATGTCATCTGCAAACAAAAGTTTACTTATTCCTTTCTGTTTTTGATGCCTTTTATTGCTTTTGCTTGCTTAATTGATTTGGGTAGGAATTTCAGTACTATGTTGAATAGAACATAGCAGTATGTGAGATTGGGCAGCCTTGTCTTTTCCTTGATCCTGGATGAAACATTTTCAACATTTTACCATTCGCTATACTATTAGTTGTAAGCTTTTCTTATGTGGTCTTTATTGTGTTCAGATACATTTCTCCTGTACCTAATTTTTTGAGAGTTTTTAATCATAAAAGTATGCTAAGTTTTGTCAGATGCTTTTCATGTATCTATTGAGATGATCATATGACTTTTATCTTTCATTCTGTTGTTATAGTGTATCACATTGATTAATTTGCATATAGTGAGCTGTTCTTGAATCTTGGTTATAAATCTCATTGACCATAGTCGTGTTGAATTTGGTTTGCTAGTGTGTCATAGAGAATTTTCATGTCTATGTTTATCAGGGATATTGGCTTGTAATTTTCTTTTCTTGTATTCTGATCTGGCTTTAGTATCCGAGTAATGCTGGCCTTATAAAATGAATGTGGAAGTGGTTCATTCTCATTAATTTTTTAAACAGTTTGAGAAAGATTGGTATTAGTTTTTCTTTAAATGTTTGGTGGAATTCACCCATAAAACCATCAGGTCCTGGGATTTTTTTTGTTGAAAGATTTTTTCTTACTATTTCAATCTCCTTCCTCATTATTGGTCTGCTCAGATTTTCTATTTCTTCTTCTTCTTTTATTTTTCTTTTTGAGATGGAGTCTCGCTCTGTCACCCAGGTGGGAGTGCAATGGTGCCATCTCAGCTCACTGCAACCTCTGCCTCCCAGGTTTAAGTGATTCTCCCACCTCAGCCTCCCAAGTAGCTGGGACTGTAGGTGCATGCCACCACACACCCAGCTTATTTATTTCTTTATTGATTTTGTATTTTTGATAGAGATGGGGTTTCACCATATTGGTCAGGCTGGTCTCGAATTCCTGATCGCAAGTGATCTGCCCACCTCGGCATCCCAAGGTGCTGGGATTTTGGGTGTGAGCCACCACGCCCAGCCTTCTATTTCTTCTTGATTCAGTTTTGGTAGGTTGTACGTGTCTGGAATTTATCCATTTCTTCTAGATTATCCAATTTGTTGATGTATAACTGTTCATATATTCTCTTATGATCCCTTATATTTCTGTAGTATCAGTTGTAATATCTCTTATTTTATTTATTTGAAACTCCTTTCTTTTCTTTAGTCTAGCTAAAAGTTTGTAATTGTGTTTTTCAAAAACCAACTCTTAGTTTCATTGATTTTTTTCTCTTGTTTTCTAGTCTCGATTCCATTTATTTCTGCTCTGATCTTTGTTTATTTCCTTCCTTCTCCTAAGTTTGGGGTTAGTCTTTCTCCTTTTGCTAGCTCCTTGAGGTATAAAATTAGGTTGCTTAAAATCTTTCTTTTTTAAAAAAGTAGGCATTTATTACTATAAACCATCCTCTTAGAACTTATTTTGTTGCATCTCCTAAGTTTTTGTAGGTAGGATTTCCATTTTCATTCATCTCAAGATATTTTTTATTTCCCTTTTATTTTTTGGCCCACTGGTTGTTCAATGAATTGTTTAATTTCCACATACTTGAGAACTTTCTAATTTTCTTCATATTACTGATCTCTCTTTTTTTTTTTTTGTGGTCAGAAAAGAGAAGATATGATTTCAACTTTCTTAAATATGATAGGAGGCCAGACAGCAATACCTCATGCCTGTAATCACAGCATTTTAGGAGGCCGAGGTGGGAGGATTGCTTGAGGTAAGGAGCTCTAGACCAGCCTGGGCAACACAGCAAGATCCTATCTCTACAAAATTTTTTTTAAAACATTAGCTGGGCATGGTGGCACTCAGCTGTAATCCCAGCAGCTGCTCAGGAGGCTGAGGTGGGAGGATTGCTTGAGCCCAGGAATTCTAGGCTACAGTGAGTGCCACTGCACTCTAGACTAGGCAACAGATGTGACCTTCTCTCTAAAAATAAATATGTAAGTAAAAATTAAATATGTTAAGACTTTTTTGTGGTCTAATACATAAATATATTATCTATCCTGGAGAATTGTCTGTGTGCACTTGAAAAGAATGTGTATTCTGCTGTTGCTGGATGGAATGTTCTATATATGTCTGTTAGATTGTTTAGGTTTATAGTGTTCTTCAAATCTATTGTTTCCTTATTGAGTTTCTGTCAGGATGATCTATCCATTGTCAAATGTGAAGTACTAAAATCTGCTACTATTATCATATTGCTGTTTATTTCTTTTGGTTCTGTTAGCATTCATTTTATATATTTAGGTGCTCTGATGTTGGGTAAATATGTACTTACATTGTTATATACTCGTGGTGAATTGATCCTTTTGTCATTATATAATGATCTTCTTGTCTCTTTTGACAGTGTTTGACTTAAAATCTACATTGTGCGATATAAGGATAGCCATCCTTGTTCTCCTTTGCTTACCATTTACATGGAATTTCTTACTCCATACCTTTACTTTCAGACTGTGTGCTTCCTTAAAGCTAAAGTGAATCTCTTGTAGGCAGCATATAGTTAGATCTTATACTTTTTAATCCATTAGGCAACTCTTTGTCTTTTGATTAAAGAATTTAGTCTATTTATCTTTAAGATCATTATTGGTAGATAAGGACCCAGTACTGACATACTGTTAATTGTTTTCTATTTTGCAGTTATTTTATTCCATTCTTCCTCTCTTGCCATCCTCTTATGATTCGATGACTTTTTTTTGTGGTGGTATGTTTTAATTCCTTTATCTTTGTGCATCTACTTACAGATTTTTTCTTTGTGGTAACATGAGGCTTACATGAAACCTCTTATAGTTATAATAGTCTGCTTTAAGCTGGTAACAATTTAACTTTGACTGCAAACAAAAACTCTACACTATAACTTCTCCTTTCCCTATGTTTTACGTTATTAATGTCACAATTTACATCTTTTTATATTGTGTATCCATGAACAAATTATTGTAGCTATAGTTGTCTTTAATACTTTTGTCTTTTAACTTTTATATTAAAGTGACTTGTATGGCACCATTACAGTATTATGATATTGTGAATTTGACTATACTGTCACCTTTACAATGAGATTTTACTTTCATATAATTTCATTTTGTTAGTTAGCTTTCTTTTATTTTAAGTCAAAGAACTCTAACATTTTTTGTGAGGTAGTTCTAGTAGGGACTAACATCCACAGTTTTTGTTTATCTAGGAAGATCTTTATCACTTCTTCATTTCTTAAAGACAGCTTTTCTGGATATAGTATTATTGGTTGACAGTATTTTTACCCTACCAGCACTTTGACTATATTATCCCACTTTCTCCTGGCTTGCAAGGTCTCTACTGAGAAAACTGCTTGTAATCTTATGGAGTTTCCCTTATATGTAACAAATCACTTTTCTCTAGTTGCTTTCAAAATTCTTTGTCTTTGACTTTTGAAAATTTGATTATAATATATACTGGTGAAGATCTCTTTATGTTTAATCTTTTTAGGGTTCTTGGTAGTCATAGATATTAATGTTTATTTCCCTCTCTAGATTTGGGAAGTTTTCTGACATTATTTTTTTTAAACAAGCTTTCTTCTTCTTTCTCCATCTCTGCTTCCTCTGAAACTCCCATAATATGTATAGTGATTAGCTTCATGATGTTTCATATGCTCCATAGGCTTTCTTCTTCCCTTTTCATCCTTTTTTCCCCTTCTTGATCCTCTGACTGAATAATGTCAAGCCTGTCTTCAAGCTTGCTGATTCTTTCTTCTATTTGATTGAGCCTACTTTTGAAGCTGTCTATGCAATTTTTTCAGTTCAGTTATTATGTTCTTCAGCTCCAGAATTTTTGTTTGGTTCTTTTGTATGGTTTCTGTCTCTCTGTTGAACTTCTGATTTTTTTCAGGTGTTGTTTCCAGATTTGGGTTAGTTGCCTTTCTGTGTTCTCCTTTAGATCACTTAGCTTCTTTATTAGAAGATTATTTTAAATTATTTCTTGAGCAGTTCATAGATCTCCATTTCTTTAAGTCATTACTGGTACTTTATTTGCTCCTTTGGTAGTGTCATATTTCTCTGACATTTGGTTTGTTGTGGCCTTCAGCTGGTGCCTATGCATTTGAAGACATAGGTACACTTGCCAGTCTTTAACTGGCCTTAAAGGGAAAGCCCTTCACCAGTCAGCCTGACCAAGGATTTTGAAAATGTCAGCTGGAAGGGTCCATGGATGGGCATGCTGCTGAAATCCTTGGGAGGGCTGGCCTGATGTCTTGGTCAGGGGACAGATGGGCTGACTTGATATTTTGGACCATGGGAGTCAACCTTGGAACTATGGTCCATTGGGGTGGGCCTGGTGACTGGGTCTGTGGAGGATGGCCTAAAACGTGAGTCCACAGACAACAGTCAGGCACTGGGGTGGACTTTTGGCCTGAGTTCATGGGGCATTCCTGTACTGGAGTTGGTCTGGCACCTGGGTCTATGAGGGCAAGCAGGCCCAAATCCTCGGTCTGAAAGGGCCAACTTGACACTAGAGTTCACTGGGGCAAGTGCTGGAGTCTACTGTGAAGTCAGGTGCTCACTTCACTATTCTCCCTCATAGGAAAGTTATCTCTCCATGGTATGCTGTACAGGCTTGGGAAGGGGGTGATATGGGTGGGTAATATGAAATTGTCCTTCATACCCTCTTCAGTGTATCTGTTTATTTCTGTGCTCTACTCAGGCACTATATTCTTTAGCTCTTGTGAAGATATTTTTGTTGCTTATGAATGGGTTGTTCAGATTGATGTCTCTGTGAGGAAATGAGCCCTGGAAACTGCTATTCTGCCATCTTGCTGATATCAGTTTGTTTTCAGATCTCTGTTAAAATGTGAAGATGCCTCAGAATTTCACCTCTTTTTCACCATGTTTACGTATAGGATGATAACCAGATGCACTCAAGTTTCCCTCTGGCATCACAGCAGTTTTTCTTCAGTGATAACCTTGAGGACATAGGTAACTGAACCATTTTCCCTACTAGGAAACAAATGTAGAGACAACAGTAAGTTTTATTCTGGTTTAGCTACATGGAATTTGCTGATAACAAGCTTGCTCTGGATATAGATTCTCATATTTTCTAAAGTCTTATATAAAATATACCATGCATTCTTATAACTCATTGAAATTTAGATATGATGTTTGTTTATATATAAAACCAACATGTTATATTGTTATTTATCAAATTACATAAATTCATTCATATCTTTACATCATTGCAAGTAACTTTTCTTGGGTTCCGATTGTTCTGGGTTTCAGCGAAATAATGTACTTGCTTAAATGTATACTAATTTAAAATACAATCAGGTATTGCTTCACAATGAAGATACATTCTGAGAAATGGATTATTAGGCAGTTTTGTCATTGTGCGTACATCACAGAGGGTACTTACACAAGCCTAGATGACAGCCTACTACACACTTTGGCTATGTGTTAATAGCCTTTTGCTCCTAGGCTATCAACCTGAATAGCATGTTACTGTACTGAACACTGTAGGCAATTGTACTACAACGTTAAATATTTGTGTGTCTAAACATATCTAAACGTAAAAAGTACAGTAAAAATACAGTATTATAATTTCATGGGACCACCATTGTATATGTGGTTCATCATTGGCTGAAAAGTTATGTGATGTATGCTTATACTGGGGGAAGGGACTGAGAATGTAAACAGAATATCTTTTCCAATTTCCCCAAAGACATAACATATCTATAACAAAGATATAATAATCATAACAAAAAATATGAGTTTATTTTAAAATCAAGAGTCTCTATTTTACTTCTTTGCTCTTCCTTAGATTTCTCATCATGTTGCTTTTTCAGCATCTCACTTCCCATTTGTGAGTATTTGAAATATAAGTCTTCCTCTTTTAAGATGTCTTAAACCCATTACCTTCTGGTGATTTGAGAAGTAACTGGTTAAAGACAAAAGAAAGTGATGGGCCTGTGGAGAAATTAGAACTTAAGTTGTACCTACAAACTTTTAAATTAAAATGTTTTCTTGGAAGGTTGCTGATGAAGGAAAATACATTTGGGGCCTAGATTCTGCCTACATGCCACTACTTGACAATCCATGTTTTTTATTTGTATAGGCTCTTCGGTAATGATATTTAAGAGCTGGAAAAACAGCATCATATTCAGGAGAAATAGTTATGCAAAGGGTGGATGACGATATGGAGGTCAGAGGGCAGAACTAGATAATGGTTGCCAAAATTGTCTGGTTAGAGAAGTAAAATGGTACCTTAGGCAGGCTCAGAGGGTAGAAATATACAACCAAGTTTGGTTGGTTAAACTGAGGAAGCATATGAATTAGTAAGAAATCGATCGAAAAACTAAGGTGTCTAAGATGATTTGGAGAACTCCATGAATTGGCTGCCTCAAGAAAGCTATGGCCCCTTCCCTAACTTTGTTCATTTTGAAATAAATGGAGGAGGCAGCATCTCTTGGTGGTCAGGTATTTGGCTGTAGTCCCAAATAGAAATAGGAGAAAATCTTCACCCGCTTTGAATGCAGTATATCGAACATAGCATACAACTAATGAGAACTACTAATCTCATTGTTGTTGGGACTGTGCTGCTATTTTCATTGTTACTGGGACTGTTTAAATTTTCAGAGCTTAGTAGTTAACATTGTAGCTAGTGCAGCAGTGCAGTCTGGGGCACAGTGTCTGGGGCACAGTGCAGACCATGCCCCTCAGCTCTGAGGCCCTCATTCCCAGCTCTCCAAGTGTTGCCTGCTAAAGACTCACAGCTGAGCCTCTCCCCAGGACTGGTCCTCAGCCCCACGGATCTGCCTTTCTCAAGTTATAGCTCCTCCCAGGGCCACCCCATATCCAGCAACTGGCTAATACCTGGATGCAAAGTCCCAGCCCCTTGCCTTCATTTAGGACATCTCTGAAAGACTCTCCTAGCTTCAGCTACATAATTGCATGAGTCCAGCATCTCCCAGTGTCCTATTCTTCTTCTCCACACTTAAAGTTTTTAGTTCTTGAGACCACATGCTAAAAAACCTCCTGCTGATAAAATTCCTTCTAGAATTTGTTTCCCTGTTATCCTGACCTATGACACATGATATAATAATAATACCGAAGACAGATGCAAATACAGACATGTGAAAGGGAAATTATTCTGTGGATTCATAGGTGAGCCAATTCCCATAAACATTTCCTGCTCTGTTGAGGAGGCTTGAGCAGTAGCAAGATGGGCTGAGAATGAGGATAGACAAGCTTGAAGAACTGGAGATAGGTGGTCAGGGTGTCCCTGGATAGGAGAACTCTTTATAGTTTGTAGCTCAGGAGAATAACTGAGCATCATGGCCTAGGGTGGAGGTGCTCTATCGACCAGCTGGATTCTGGCCATGTCATTTTTAATATGGTACAGGGGGAAAGGGAGTAAGGAGGGTTTCATCTGACGTTGGCACTTGCTTGCTGAGATACCCATTTCTGACACGGCTTCCTCATCTGTGAGTTGGGAATTGCATCTACATTGCCTATCTCCAGATAGGATGTGATATGTAAAGTTATTCTGGAAACCCCAATGGGCAATTTGGACATGAGAGTAGAATGAAGTAATTGAAGGTATGGGTTTTTGAGGCAGACAGATATCCATTCTCTGAGTTTAGTGTCTGTGTCACCTCAAGCAAGTCGATGAACCTCGTTTGCTCCAGTCTCTTTACATGTATAATTGGTGAGAGTAGAGGATGTTTCCTCACATGGTTATTGCAAAGTTTTAATTAGATAATATGTGTAGTGAATATATGCAACCTATGCCTGCCACATACATTCTAAATAGAACATAGATTTCTATTATTATTAAAAGTGACCTTTAAAATTATTCATTACTATACAAATAAATTTTAGCATGTGAGGTTGGATTGACACTCAGGAAATTTATCTGTGACACCCACCAGCTGCTGTCTCATGTGGAAGCCCCTGCAGCTGCCGCAGTGGCCACAGGTTTTGGAGTCCAGTGGATCTTCTATTGTGAGGAACGTCGCTAATACTATGCTAGATCTGAAGCAGCCAAAAAGCAACAGCACCACCTGGTGCTCTGTTCGGGATTAACCACTGAGTGCAGGTCTTCCAAGTGGCCCATTGAATTACTTGCTGGGGGTTGAATTTGAGATTGGAATTTCTAACATTGGCTCTTCAAACTTTGTGATTTGACCTTATTTCTCAGGTTCACTCTTTCAGGTGCTTGCTGTTTTTCATTTCATCTCCATCTAAGATTTATGACTTTTGTTGTTAAAATTGTAGCTCTCTTTACATCTTCTCAAGGGGACAAGCAGTATAAAATATAAGTGAAATTGTGTCAAATTATTGTATCTGTGCTTGGATATTGATAAAATAATATATAAATCTGTAATATAAATATGTAAATATATAAATATAAATATTTATATATTATGAGAGAGAGAGGCAGAGAGAAGGAACATTTAGATCACAGGGTGAGACTAAGACATAATATTAGCAGTAATTTGAAATGCAAAATCCCAAAATGTGAAAATGTAATATTGTAAAATCCTGAACCTACTTAAGATAGTAATTTGATGAAAAGCAATGACCAAACTTTGAAAGCACTCTCTGAGAACAGACATGTTTATTTGAGAGAACGGTGGGTTTTTTAAAAGTCTAGACTAAATGTTGGACATAAAATATATGAACACTGTGACCAGCTTTTCTCCCTGCTTTTCCGCTATTCCACACAAAACAATATATTTTGAACTGTTGAAACTCTTAGTATTGAAATACAATTTCAGGTTAAAATAAAGTGGTTGCTGAAATACTTTTCAGGGCGTTTTTCAAGACTCCCTTTCTTTCTGTTGCCCTGGTATTGCTAAGAGCTCATGACAGGAAAATATTTCATAGTTTTGATGGCTTTCTTGCAAAAGCAGGAGACGCAACATTTTACAGGAGGGAGCTGGCTACATGTGGCAAGTTTGTCCAGCCTCAGCTTGAAGTCCTTCTCAACGCTTCTGTGCTCTCTGATTGGAAATAACCCTTCCTCTAAGAGATCAGTTGTCTTTGTGTTTTCATTAACATTTACCTTTATATGTAATTCAGTAGGAAAACTCTTAGATGTAAAGGCAGCATTTTCTCCTTGGCTTCCATCGTAGCAAACAGTGGGAGGGTAGGCTTTCATGTTTTCTATAAGAATAATCTTTAATCATGTAGCAGTGATAGTTTTTAAATCTACTAATATATTTCTTGTCGCTGTTCTTAACTTTTCTTTGCATATACAAAACCTGGACTGTGGTGTAATTCCTTTTGATTACTGTTTTCCCCACTGGACTCTCAGGAACCAAACCCATCCTCTCAGATTGCATCCACAGCTGGTCAGCAGAACGGCTGGGACACGTGAGGGGCACAGTGGAATTTATTAAATAAGTGAATTAAATAATCAGCAAATCGATCTGGTCAAAATTAGATTAGGGTAAGAGTCTGATTATTTAAACACTGGTCATTATTCTGTAACTCTTCAGCCTTCATTCTAGTTTCTAGATTTTTGGCATATTTCCTCACCCCCACTACTCTTTAGCTTCCTTGTTCACATCTCCGTTAGTGATCTTCTCTGTGTATGTGGCATGTTATTTGTGAGAACCCAAATGAGAAATGTATACAAAACATGAATAAGTTCAAGTGCTGTACAGATAAGAGGTAAAAGGTATTTTCATTGCTTTACTATCCGATCGCTGTCTTCTGCAACATTATATACAAAAGTAGAGGAAGAAAAAGGTATCAGGAAAAAATCCACAAAAGTTCTGCTTGAAACTATTCAAATGTGGTCTTGATTTAGAATTAAAAGGTTTGAAGTGCCACAATAAACTGTGCTGTTTTTCCTCCCATTGTATTGATTGTTTCATTCTCTCTATTGTGATTATTACTCTCTGAGTGCACATCTCCATCCCTGTATTTCTGTGTGATTCACACAACCCTTTTTCTGTAAGTCTAAGGACCCCAGCTTTGTTTTCCAACTCAGAATCTTTTGGATTTTAGAAACGTAATTTGGTACACATACTATTTATTATGGTTCACTCTCAATCAGGGTCTGTGGCAGCACCTTGCAATCAAAGACATTGGTATTTCTGCTGAGAAAAGTATGAATTTTCACATTAAGTGGGATAATGAAAGACTATAAATAGCGTTTTCTCAATTCAGGTCATTATTTTTGCTACCAAATTATTTACTACAGGTCAATTTTTTGCTACCAAATTATTTACTAGAAAGTTACAAACCTGAGGCCCATCCAAGGCTTCAAGGCTGATGATCTGTCCCCTCCTCTCTTCCACACCCCCACACATATGAGACAAATTCTTCATGAGATGAAAGCATTTCCACATTGTTGTTGCCCTAGAAGCCAACCCAGTGCCTAGTACATTTTCTAATATATGTGTCCTTATATAACTGGACCACTGTGACAGATATATTAAAATTTGATAAATTTTAAGATTTTTTAAATATTTGTTTTTTAAAAAATAGATTTTGCTTTATAAAGTTCTAAAATATTTTTTAGAGGTTTAGAATTGTAAGATAAATCAAACACACTATCAGGATCTATACACCCTCTCCCACTCATACCTGCCCACCACATAAGGCCAAACTTTACAGAAGTGAATGACATAATTTCAGACATCATAAGATATTTTAATTCATAATCAAAAAATCGTGTAATTTCTACATAGCTTTTCAGCAGAAGTCTCAGATTCACTATATTTTGTCACTTCTCAAATAGATATCTCATGGTAAAGGATTTCTGCCTAAATAAACATAAATTGTGTTAATAGCCCAATATGGTAATAACTTTTTGGAGTCATGTATTGGACAATAATAACTCAATTTAAACACTGATAGTCATAGTAATGTTATATATGTTTTCAAAAGTTTACACTGGTTTATGCCCATTGTCATACATAAATGAAAAGTTTAGGTAGAGGTTGTCAACTGGGATGATTTTTACCCCCAGCAGAAATTTGGCAATGTCCAGAGTTATCTTTGATGGTCAGACTAGGGTGTAGGGTACTACCAGCATCTAATGTGTAAAGGCCAATGACGTTGCTAGACATCTATAATGCTTAAGACTGCCTCCCATGACAAAGAATCATCTTCCCCAAATGTCAATATTGCTGAGGTTGAGAAACTCTAACTTAGGAGCTGAGATAATTATATTCCTTTCATTCCATCTGCCTTCGATTTAAAGTGAAATGATACATTTTGCAAATGTAACTTTAACAAAATTAGACTCTTTCAATCTAGCCACTGGTTTTAAATACAAAAGAAATGCAACTCCAATTCTGAAAGTCTTAAGAGCAATGTAAGTCTTTACTGACATTCACTTGAAAAAAAAATTTGAAGCAGTCATTAGAGGACTCTACACAGGCAAGACTCCCTAAAAATTCTCTTATCTTTTCCCTCAAGCTGACAGCTGTAGATAGCTATTAATTTTCTCTCCTCTTCTCCTCTGTCCCTTCCCATCAATCCATGTCAGAACTCATGTAGAATAACTTTGGTTGCCCTTGTTCTTTGCAATTTTTAATCCATTACCTGTCTGATTAGAACAGGAAAAGCCTAGGAGACAGGCCCAAACAATTAAGCCTAGAATCTTTTCATTATGGAAAACAGAGTGAGGCAGGAGGAGAAGGACCCCTCCACCCCTACCACCCACACACACGTAAATGCCTTTATTTCAGTTAGCCTTTGCTGTGTAACAAACTGCTCCAAAATTCTGTGACTTAAGCCAATCACAATTCATCCTTTCTCACAGTATGTGGATTTGCTGGTTAGTTCACAGTTAAATATGGATGGTTTCATAAGGACACATGTATAAGACAATATACCAGGCAGGGGGCTGATCTTTAGGAATGTGATATTGAGAAAAATGCTTTCTTTCCACAAGGAATTTGTATCAAGTATGTATGGATGTGGGAGAGAGGAGGTATCAGAAGCATCAGCCTTGAAGTCTTAGGCCTCAGTTTGTTGACTTCCCTTGGGTTCACCTGTGGCTGAGTTCATTTGCAGGGCTGACTAAGCTTGAAGATCCAAGGTGACCTCGTTCATGTGCCTGGTGGTTAGTTCTAGCTAACAAATGGGACATCTGAATTCTTGCACAGATGGAAGCATTTTCTAATATAAACTGCTTTCTTTGCACAGTGGTTTTAGGATGGAGATCCGGGACAGCTAAAACAGAAACTTCACGACCTCTTAAGGCCTAGATCAGATGACATAAAGTCATTTCTGCTGCATTACTAATTAAAGCAAGTACCATATGAGTTCAGATTCAAGGGGAAGGGAAATTGATTCTACCCCTGGATGGGAGGAAGGACAAAGTCATCATACAAAAGAGGATACGTAGTTGGACCAGAGGATTTTGTGGCCATAATTTAAAACCTGTCCTCTGGTTGCTACTGTTTGTTTTCTTCCTGCATGGAAAATACGTTAATCCACTCTCAAGGTATCAAAACCTCCTGCAGCCTTCGGTTTGGCATCAAGCTCTAAGTCCTGTGTTGCATTGTTTGCATCTTGTCCAGATAGAGATGAGGTTCCTCAGGTGAAATTTCTCTCAATCCATAGACCCGTATACTAAAAAGGGAAGTCACCCACTCCCCACTTCTTCAATATGGAGTGATGGGGCAGGAGTGTGGTCACTGCAATAGATGCTTCTGTCCAAGGGGCGAGAGAATTGAACAGAGGGAGCAGTTGTGGTCCAGCCATTCTGAAATCCAGTAAGTTGCATGTGGCCAGTTCCTTTCATCCAGGGGCAAGGCATGTTCCTTGTTATCTTGGTAAGAAATAGCTCAGGATTGTGACTGATAGTTTCCTTAGCCTTCTTCCTAGCCACACAAAGTTGTGGTTCCAGTCTCCTGTTCATTCGGAATGGTACTGTCCCTTCAGTGAAAGCTGTGGCTTCCTAAAAACTTGTCTGTAGTGCATTCTGTGCACTCAACTTTGCAAAAAAAGATTTGCAAAGTAAGAAAAAGCTTCAGATTAACAGCAAATCAAAGGTATGACAGTTGTTGAAAACTCAGAAAGTGTTTGATTTATTTAAACTCCATATATCTCAACTTGAAAAATCTCAACTTTGAAACAAATATTGGACACAGATGAGGCTGCTGTGGGCAGTGCTCCTTAAGATGCTTAGACGCTGGTTTGTCTAGTTGAGAAGGTCAAACTGGGCACTACCTTAAATCTTTCCAAATGCTCTCTTTTTCCCCAGCCTTATTGAAGTATAATCGACGAATACAACTTATATATATTTAAGTTGTATAGTATGATGGTTTGATGTACATATAAATTGTGAAATGATTACCACAATCAAGTTAATTAACACATCTATGACAGATAAAGAAAATGTGACACACACATACAATTGAATATTATTCCTCCATAAAAAATAAGGAAATCCTACCATTTGCAATGATGTGGATGAACCTGAAGGACATTATGCTGAATTAAATAAGTGAGATACAGAATGAAAGGTACTCTGTGATATCATTTATATGTTAAACAAGTCAAACTCTTCCTGAGTTTTTAACAATAGTCATACCTTTGATTTGTTCTTACCCTGAAACTTTTTCTTACTTTGCAAATCTTCTTTTTTTTTGGAAAGACTAGGAATAACAAAACATCTTATTTTTCAATTCATCATATCCTAGGCCTCTGTGTTTCCTCTGCCTTGTGCCTGCAAATGAAACAGCTCATTTCTGTCTCTACCAGCACCTTATAATGTGTAGCTAAAAGAAGCCAATGGACACGTTCACCATTCTGCAAGGAAATCTCCCTAGCCAGAATCATGAGTTCAAGTTACTGCAGGTGACATAATATATAATATACAAAATATGTATGGCTCTTTCTCCAATTTCCAATGGCGGTTCACTCACTACTCAATCAGCCTCCACTAATAGGCTCTTCGTGTCCTTCCACTCTCCTTCCCCCATCTGGTCCCAAGGCCAACGCCATATGTCTTACTTAAATTTTTGTTAGAGCAGCAGCACACTCCCGGTAGCAATTTCTGTTTTGGTTAGCCTTTCCTGTGTAGCAAACCACCACCAAATCTTAGTGGCGTGGAGCAACAACAGTTTAGGATTTCTCATGTTTATGTGAGTGGGCTGGGTGTTCCTTCTGCCAGCTGTGCCTGGGCCCATTCACATGGCTGCGTGCAGCTGGGGAATCAGTTGGACTGGCAGGTCCAGGGCGGCTCACTCATGAGTCAGGCAGCTGTTGCTGGCTGCCATCTGAGGTACCTTAGTTCTCCTCCAAGTGACTTCTTCTTTTTTTTTTTTTTTTTAAGCTGTATTTTTACTCATTGAAACACTAGGTGAAATCAGGGTAAAGTCAACTAAAGGAGAAATGCTTGTTTCATTCATTTGTACTTAAACCAGCCAAAGTAGTACAAATGTCATTATGATGCAGCAAATACAAGACCTCTTTCTACAAATATTAGCATAACCAACAAATCAGGAGCTATAGTAAAACAGAGCCAAAAAGGGTGAGGACATCAAAGAAGTATGTTACAGCTTAACCCTTTACCTCAGTAGAGTTTTAAAAAAATAAGTAAAACCTCCCAATCCCCCAAAATAGGAATATACCTTCATCACACCAGATTGTACTTTTATTACTTATTCTTGAGGTTTAGAATCTATCCTCCAATGACTTTTTATTCATGAGGATCTTAGACCAGCTTCCTTGTGTAGAGGTCTCAGAGCAGAGTTGAATTCCAGTATAGCCAAGGTGGAATCTCAAGTCCTCTTAAGGCCCAACCTCAGATGTCACTTAAAATCACTGTTTTCATATTATTGATCAATGCAGATCTCAATGCCAGCCCAGACTCAAGGTCTGGGGAAGTGAGACCACATCCTAAGAGAAGGGGCAATAAAATCACATTGCAAAGGATGTGCTAATCAAGATGGGAAGGATTTATGGTCGTATTTGGAAATCCACCTGGTCCTGTAATTGTTTTTCATTCATATATTCAATTTTAAAATTTTAACATTGAGTAGTTATATGCACCTGTAAATTGTTCATTTTATTGTGTTGGACTATTCAATATACTTTAGTCCCTACCCCTATATAATAAAGTTAGCATTGATTTCAGTAACTGTAGATATGCAATCCGTATAATTGTGATCCCAAATCAAGTCATTTGACTGTGGCTGGTAATTAATAATCATTACCTTGTCACTTTATGCCTTTGTTGTTATTTTCCCCCTTTGTTGTCACATCATTTGGTTGTGGGAAGAAATTCAATCTGCATTTGTCTGTTTTTTCAATTTCATTTCAATATTTTATTGAGATATATTTGTCTGCATCAAAAATGATGAAAAATCTTTATTAGATACTACTAGGAATGATATGATTTTAAATGTGTGATTTGTTTTAAATTAACATTTACATTCATATTTTTAGATAATTGAAATCCTTAAGACATTTATTTAAGCTCTCATTATCATTAAAGAAACCTATCAGGCATAATAATCTGCAAAAAGAAAACCCCAAAAAGTTTATCATAACCTACTGCAATTTCCTGTAAATGTATCAATGCATGGTACCATTTATTTATTTATTTATTTTTGCCGGAGATTGCAATTTCATGCTTACCTATATATATTTACATAAACAGCATTTCTTTCTTCTTAGTATTAGTTGATTAATTAACTTTTGAGACACAGTTTCACTCTGTCTCCCAGGCTGGAGTGCAGTGGCATGATCTTGGCTCACTGAAACCTCTGCCTCCCAGGTTCAAGTGATTCTCCTACCTTAGCCTCTCGTGTAGCTAGGATTACAGGTGCCCACCACCATGTCTGGCTAATTTTTGTATTATTCACAGAGACAGAGTTGCACCATGTTGGCCAGGCTAGTCTCAAACTCTTGATCTCAAGTGATCTTCCTGCCTGGGCCTCCCAAAATGCTGGGATTACAGGCATGAGCCGCAGCACCCAGACTCTTCCTAGTACACATATATGAAGTGTGGTATTAATTACAAATGGATACTTCTAGAAATTTACTATTTTGCTCTTTATGGTAGTTTATGATTCTGATGCAAATACCTTATGCATTCTTATGTACATACTGATACATGAAATGCTATATCTCTCAGAAATAAATTATTATGGAAGAATGTATTCAATATATTAAAATATACTAATTTCATTTACTGTCTGAATTTTTAAACATACCATCCATTAAGTGGATATTGTCATTTATTTTAATATTTTTGTAATTTAGTAAATCTGTTTAAAAGTTATTGGTCATAAGACCCTATGACACAGTTTTACATCACTAATTTGGTAAATTTGTTATGTATGGTAAAATTAAAAGTATACTTAATATGTTTCTAGACAGTATATTATTTGTGATTGATTGCAACGGCTGCACAATAACCCAAGCCACCTTTTATTATGATTGCTGGGCTTCCAGGTGCATGTTTAAGTCACCTGGAGTAAGCCACGATTGCGTAGTACCCACAGGTGACTATTAGTGTGACTCATCAGGAAGAAAATCATGAACTATCATCAGCTGTGATCGTTTCTTAATAGTCATATGGAATCACAGTTGCTAAATTGGGCCTCATTTGTGCATTTGTTGTGTGTCATGATCTTGCCCTGAAATGGCAAAACACTGAGAAAATACCTAAAAATGGGCAAAGAAATACAGAAATTGAATATCTCAGCCAGAACCCTTTATTTTTTTACTCATTTCTACAGAGGGATATTACCTTATGATATTACCCAGAACTAGATGTTTATATAGCCTCAGCAGACTCCAGTTACTGAGGTCTGTAGGACCAACTGCTCTTGAAACAGAGAAAGCAATATGAGCCTCAAGGATGAAGGACCCACAGAGTTTTTGGAACTCGTTTGTGATTGTTGCTTTTAATGTTACACAATCTGGCCTTTAGGAACCTATTACGATTTAGGTTATAGGAGAGAAGGAGAATTTGAACCAATTCTACCCAGTAATAATCACCCACACCAAAAACTGGTCTTAATTAAATCAGAGCCTATTACAGCTATAAGGCACCCACACCGTAGTGTGGCTTCAACAGCCCCACCTCTCCTCTCCCTTGACGCTGCTGTCATCTCATCCATTTTATGATGCCTTTGCTGTTGTTCTGAATTCTCATAACTCTTCTCAAGCAGAAAAGCTGAAGACAGAAACATTGTTATAAAGTTACTTGTTAAATATATTTAAACTGTTTTCTTAAATATAATGACATATAAAATCATATGTAGCTTAATGATGGAGTTATATTCTGAGAAATTTGTCTTCTAGGTGAATTCATTGTTGTGGGAACACTGTGGAGTGTACTTGCACAAACCTAGAGAGTATAGACTATTACAATCTAGGCTGCATGATATAGCCTGTTACTCCTAGGCTACAAACTTGTATAGCACGTGACTCTACTGAATATTGTAAGCAATTGTAGCACATGGTACGTATTTTGTGTATCTGAACATGTCTAAATATAGAAAAGGCAATGGGTTACCCTACAGTGGCAGGAGGTCACTAGACAACTGGAATTTTTCAGTTGTGTTTATAATCTTATGGCATTACTGTCATGTATGAGGTTTGTCATTGGCTGAAAAATCATTATGCAGTGCATGACGGTACTTAAGAACTTCATAGACCTTGTCATGAAGGTTCATTTTGTTCCTTGTCAACAGCACTAAAAAGAAATGTTATTGTTCGTTAAACTTTTAACACAAGTTGATAGACATTCGTTGCGTGTTTCTGTTACTTCCACAAATTAAACATTTTATGTTGTTGGTATCAGATTTAACTACCAAATCTTGGGAGTAAATTTTTCAAGTTTTCATAAGAAATGAGGGTTTGCTGAATAATTAAAAATTTTTTTTCTTTTAGGAAAATAGTAAGTAAAGTCAGAAAAATATTTACTTAGAATTCAGCTAAGTCTGATAATACATAAAGTGAATTGTAGGACCTTGTAAAATCTGTTTTTGCAACCATAGTAAAAAAGGAAACACGTAAATAATTTGACATTTAAATACATGCTGTGCTACAAAAAAAGATAATTTGAGGATTCTGAAAAAAGGCCAGTTAGCTGAAGTCTAACTATAAACTCACAGTTTTACCATCAGAGGAAATTGTTCCAATAGTATTGTTATTTCATTAAAGGTTATAATAGTGAAAATATAACAATTTATATTAAGAAGTAATATATCATCAGATTATATATTTAATTTTATGACAGTATACATTAACATATTATGCCAATTTATATTAACATTTTTAAACAGTGGTATTTTGTGCTGTTTATAAAAGAATGTGTATTCTCAAGTTGAGTATAAACAATTTACATATAATCGTGTTTATTTTAGATTTTGAATTGGATTTTATGCATTATAAAGTTCCAAATTCCATCAAACCTGCCTTGATTAGTTAAGGTCATTTTGCTGCTACCTAACTTTATTTATACAACCTAAAGTTACTCAGGATAAGAAATTTGAACTATAAATTTATAATATTCATGAGATTAATATTTGATAGATGAATGTGGTAATTTTTATGGTACCCTTGAGTGACAGTATAATGGCAGAGTGGACTACTAGATTTCTGAAGTCTACAACATGGCTCTGCCACTGGATGACCTTGGTAGTTCAGTGTCTTGACAGTTTTGTATGTAAAATGGGCATTATAATAGTTCCCGCTCATAGATCTGTGACAAGAATTAATGGATTAGTATATATAATATTATATGTAATATATGATAAATAAATGATAATTAAAATATAAAGTGCTTGATTTATCTAAATGTCAGTGCCTGGTATGCAGGAAATGCTACTTATTTTTATACTGATTTGTTTTTTATATACACTTGAAAATTAAAGAGCTTGTTAAAATATATTAGAGGTAATGGATTCTGTCAATTTTATAGATAGATTCAAAATTTCTCCAAATTAAAAGGTTCTGTATTTATATTCTTCACTCATTCAGTCTTATTAGTCATACTTGTAGGCATTGGGAACCAAGTTGCTGTCCTCCTGGGCTTTACATTCTAGTAGACAAGCAAATGGTCTGGGCTGAAGCACAGACAAGGTCAGAGACAAAGACAGAGATTTGAGTATCATCCCTCAAAGGCGAGGGATTGAAATTATTTCTTGTTTATGCCCCCCACAACATAGTGTTTACTAGTTTGCTAACAGCTGACACTCAGTACATGCTGGTGGGGTGGATAAAATTCACTTCTTCTTTTGAAGGTATTAAACTACTTCTCCGTGGCTTTTATCTCTTTTTTTTTCTACTTTTATTTTACGTGCAGGGATTACATGTGCAGGTTTGTTACATGACTAAATTGTGTGTCGCTGAGTTTTGTGTACGAATGATCTTGTCACCTGGTTAGTGAGCATATTACCCAATAGATAGTTTTTCAACCCACACCCCCCTCCCAGGATACAAAATCAATGTACGTTTGGTGGCATTTCTATACACCAACAACTTGTAACTTGAGAGCCAAATCAAGGATGCAACCCCATGTACAATAGTCACACATAATAAAATACCTTGGAATACACTAAAGAGATGAAAGATCTCTGCCAGAAGAACCATAAAACACTGCCGAAAGAAATCATAGATGATACAAACAAATGGAAAAGCAACCCTTGCTCATGGATGAGAAGAATCAATATTGTGAAAATAGCCATATTACCCAAAGCAATCTACATATTCAATGCTGTTCCTGTCAAACTACCAACATCATTTTTATCTCTTTAAACCTCTAATTAAAGCCTTCACAAACCCTACCTCTTTTCCTTTCTATATTAGTTTCCTCTTGTTACCTAACAAAGTACCACAAACCTTGAAGTTTAAAGCAACGATCATTTATTATCTCCAAATGTTTGCATGTCAGGAGTCCATGCAAAGCTTAGCTGCATTATCTGTTCAGGGTCTTGCAAGGCTATAACTAAGGCATCGGCTGGAGTTCATTCTTATCTGGAGGCTCAACTATGGAAGAACCCACTTTTGGGCTCTGTCACCATGTTAGCAGAATTCATTCCCTGTGACTGTTTGACAAAGGCCTGGTGTCTTGCTGGCTGTTCACTGAGATTGCACTTCACTCCTGGAGAGAGCCTCAAGTTCCTTGCCATTGAGCCTTTCCAAAGGAACTTCACAACCTGGCTGGTTGCTTCTTCTAGGCCAGCAGGAGAATCTCTCACTCCAGTCAGCTAAGCTGGAGTATCATAAAGTAACACGATCACAAGTGTGGCATCTCATCACCGTTGTCATATCCTATTGGCTAGACACAAGTCACAGATTCTGCCCACATTCTGCCAACACAAAAATGGGGAGTCCATGTGGTGGGAATTTTTGGAGGTCACTCCAGGGTATAGTCACCACACTCCCATCTGGGTGAAGTTCCTTTAGTGCTTCATGTATACGGCTCTATCTTATTGCATTACTCTGTAACCCTCTGCTATTCATAGCCCTTGCTTGTCCATTTCCACCTCTAGATATTTTATAGCAGAGACCTTGCCCTATTCAGCCCTCTGTATTCCTTTGCACTTAGCATAAAACTCAGCACTTAGTGGTCTTGGTGAATTTTAATTTTTAACAGGTTTGTTGAAGTATATGAATTTTAAATAAGTGGATGAAGGTAAACATAGGGCTAACATATGGCAATTTTTAAAGCATTTACAGATAATTTTAAAAGGAATAGTCTATATGATTATACAGGTTGACTTTTGTTGACTTTCCCCTTCAAGACAATAATTGGTAAAATGAATGAGAAAAGTATTTCACAATTCCTTCCAGATTTGTGTAACTAGGACTTTTTCTCCTTATACAACTTCATGAAATATTACATTATTTAACCAGATTTCTTTTTCCTTCTAGATGAGCAAGAGATAGTACAAAAACGAACTTTCACAAAATGGATCAACTCTCATCTGGCCAAGGTAAAGGAAACTACTCAGCATTATGAGTTTACTTAGGTTGAGCCAGTAAATCGTTAAATGTCCAGTATAACAAAATGCTTGTGTCCCCGTTGTCACTGTTGCAAGTAATGATACTGGCAATCTTACTGGTTGGTCTAGCTCTTACCTAAGAGTGGAATTTGCTAACATTGCTTTTGGGAAGAAATGAACTTATAGCTAGAGTGAAGAGCAGTTACTTCATGTCAGTTCTGTGAATCTTGAGAAACTATTTCATTCAATTATTTTTTCTAATACTAATGTGTATGTCATATCAAAAGGAGAATTTGTGCTGGATTTTCATTTGTGTGTGTTTATTCCTGTTTGGAACACAAAGAAGCTATAAGTGATCTGTGCTAAGCAAAAGGTTTTATCTAAAGAGATTATGATAGTATCTCCCGTCTCTGGGGCTTTGATTTAAAAAAGTAACCATGGTAATAGGATATGAAAAGGCTAAAATCATTCTAGTATTATCCCCACTGTCATTCAATGATATTAGGTGACTATATGTCTATATATTATAATGTCTTTGAACATAAATACTAATATAAAATAAATCTTAATCTTGATACAGTATAATAAAATTAATCTCTTGTACTGCTGATGAAAAAAATAAGCAAACCAAGAGACATCGTATTTATAAAAATAAATTCAGATGATGGGACAATTGTGTCTGAATTCAGTTAGAGGATTTGCTGATAATTTTTAAAGGAGTAGTCTATATGATTATGTAGTTGAAGTTATGTTGACTCTCCCTTCAAGACAATAATTGGTTAAATGAATTGGATGATAAAACAATTTTATCTTCCAATTTTTTATTCTCACTCTTGCTGAGACTGGTGCCTGTAGTATGTAAAGCAAAACCCTATAGGCAGGTTTTGATCAGGGGCTTCCCCAAAGCCATTTTGATAGTGCAGAAGCAAACAAAGCATGACAGTTTATTTTAGTCCCATTCTACAGATTCACTGCTTACTTTGTGTCTATGCTAGCCTTTGAAGACAGGAAAAAATTAGTAAAACACTTTCCCAGGCCTTGAGAAGTTCACAATCCAGCCGTGAAAGCAGCCTAGAGGGACCTGTCTAGATACACGATAAACCAGGGTCATCTCTCCTATGCTCTCTTTCCCAAAGCCACTTGATGAGAAGGGAATTTGGCCCAGTAGTTGCCCCACAATCTGCTCTGTAAAAAGGCAGTGGATACATAGGACTGATGACTTTGGGGCTTATTTTTTAAAGTCTCAGTTGGTCATACCTGGCCGCTATTTGTACTACAGAATTGTCATCAATTGGGGAAAAGTTGTTTGTTTTCTTTTTCCAAAATGAAAAGAGTTATTATTTTTTTCATAGTGTAAAGAGGTTACATAACTGAAAATAATATTAATAACGAAACTTTTAGAAAGTGTAAAGAAAGTAAAAGTAATCTTAAATCACATAATCCAGATACAGTCATCATTAAGATATTGGTCAACAGTATTCTACACACAGTTTCATATAAAGTGGTTTTATAGGATATTGTTTTGGAGCCTCTATTCACCCAACATGTCAATCCATGACAATAGATAGAAATATGTAATTATTGTGATGGCTAAACAAACTTGGTCATGTTTATCTGTGATGAGTTAGCTAGTTGCCTGTTGAGGGTTATTTAGGTGGTTTTCAGTTGTTTCATATGATATAAAATACTACAGTGAAAGTCCTGGGCATACATTGTTTGAACACTTATATGATGTTTTCTTCTTAGGATAAAATTCTAGAAGTGGGTAGTCAACAGCTATGCACAATTATGATTTTAATATATTCTAAGGTGTTCTAAGAATCCCCATTTCCTTGCACTATTAAAACACCCTTCAAAGTTTTTAACAGTTAGGAGTTGAAACTCAACCCTGGAATTATGGCGGTGATGAGCTTGTCTCCCCGTTCATATTTGATGTTTCCTTGCATGGTAATCCTGGTGTACAAAGTTCTGTGCTTTGGAATGTTTTCAGATAAACTGACAACCAAACCATTTATGAGTTAAGTTTACCATTTCCAAATATAGTTTTAATAATAGGTAGTGGCAGGTTTAAGAACTGGGGTGTTTAGTTGAGAAGAAAGGAAGTTGATCCTTCTCTCCTAAAGTTTTTCAATCTTGGGAGCATTGGGAGTTGTTCAGAAGATGCTTATGAAGATAAATTTAGGGGCGCTTTTTAATAGGAATTTATATTTTTGTGCTTGATTGCTTTGCTCAGTTGCAAATTAATAAACTTTTGACTTATAATTAAATAAAATAAAGTATTATACTGATGACATTTTATTTTAGTGTAACAATTCTTTATAAATATTATGACAGCAGTATGAAGAAATAGTATGCAAATAAGATTGCAATCTGTTTTTTTAAAATATGCTTTTATTATTTTTTCTGTTTTTATATTTAGTAATTATTATAAGTAAAAATATGCTTTTCTTAAAACAAAAATCTTATTATAAGTAAGCAAAAACCTAAGGATTTTCTGTGTTTGTGTTTTTATTTTATTTTTACTACACAAATGTTAGATCATTAAAACTTGTGGGTTGTGGGTATAACTATCTGTTCTTTTTGATGTTTATTATCAAATTGAAGTCTTAATGCTTCTCCAATTATGTAAGACATTGCAAATCACAAATTGTTGATGTAACATTAACAATTGGTGGGTGGTTGTTATTTCATATACCTGATAATTTCTTTCAGGAATGGGGCTCCATTGTTAGACATGGAACCTGTAATTTTCTCACTTTCCAAGAAGAAACCAGTATCTTTCTATTCTGTTAGCTCTGCTAATGAAAGAAGGTGGGGTATTTTATTAAATTAGACCAATATTGATTTTTAGTGATGGTTTTTCCAAGTTAAGTTTCTGACTCACATCTAGCTTCTCAGCACTTATTGATGAGACGTATTCCTAAATTCTTACCACATGCCAATTACAGTGCCTTAGCAACTTTATCTCTTATTTATTTAATCCTCACACAAGAAAATGCATTATTTTTATTATTTTATAGATTATGAACCAGAAGCTTAGAATTAATTAATAAGCTCATAGTCACATAGCAAGTAAAGGACAAAGACAGATTTCAATCCTATGACTCCTAAGCATGGACACTGTCAGTCAGCCCCGGCTGCTTTAATGAAATACCATAGACCGGATGGCTTAAACAGCAAACATTTGTTTCTCACACTTCTAGAGGCTGAAAGTCCAGGATCAAGGTGCCAGCAGATTCAGTTCTTGGTGAGGGCTGTCTTCCTGGGTTGCAGATGGATGGCTGCCTTCTCTCTGTGTCTTCTCCTTCTTCCTATAGAGACACTGATAAATCCTATTGTGGGGAGCCCAACCTCATGACCTCATCTAAACCTAATTACCTCTCAAAGACCCCACCTCCAAAGATCATTGCACTGAGAGTTAAAGTTTCAACATATAAATTCTGGGGGGACACAAACATTCAGTCCTTAACAGGGACCGATCATTGTGTTATCCTCCCATGCTTCATTTGTTTATTTAGTTATTCATTCAGTAAATACTTATTAAACACCTGCTATGTGCTAGGGATTGTGGATACAGTGATGAACAAAGGCAGATACAGACTGTGCCATCATGGTACTGATCATCTAGCAGAGGAGAAAAACAATCACAAAGAAGTGTGTGTGGTGAGTTTATGACAGGGGACACGCAAAGTGACAAGTGAACACATGACAAGCACAGTCAGCCACACAGGTAATCCGAAGAAGGGCATCAAGACACTTTCAGAGGAGGAAACATTTAAGCTGGGCCTGAGAAAGGTCCTAGGGTTGGGTAGGTAAAGGAACGAATGCTTTCAAAAGTGGAGAGGTAGAAAGCATGGTACAGGAAAAGGAAGGAAAGTAGTTCAGAATATCTGAAAGTGTAGATTCCAGGTGTAACAGTCTGTCCTCATGCTGCTATAAGGACATGCCTGAGACTGGGTGATTTATAAAGGAAAAAGGTTGAATTGACTCACAATTCCACATGTCCAGGGAGGCCTCAGGAAACTTACAATCATGGCAGAAGCGGAAGCAAATGTGTCCTTCACGTGATAGCAGGAAGGAGACGTGCCAAGCAAAAGGGGAAAAGCCCCTTATAAAACCATCAGATCTCATGAGAACTCACTCACTATTGCAAGAACAGCATGAGGGTAATCTCCCTCATGATTCAGTTACCTCTCATCGGGTCTCTCCCGTGACATGTAAGGATTATGGGAACTACAATTCGAGATGAGATTTGGGTGGGGACACAGCCAAAACATATCACCAAGAACGGGGCAGTAACAGAGAAAACTGAGAATTGGTCAAAGGCCAGTCTTTAAAATAGTGTGGACATTGTGTTATGGGCAGTGGAAGACATGAAAGAATGTTAGGCAGGAGAATAAAATGATCATTCTGACCCTGAATATATATATATATATATATATATATATATCTCCTGAATTAGAGCAGGAACAAGAAAGACTGAAGACGGAATGAACTTGCAGTAAGTCAGATGAGAGGTGAGGGCAGCTTGGACTAAAGTAGTGGTGGAGAAATGGAGAAAAGTGTATAGAATGAAAAGGTGTTTAGAAGTGGACTTGATAGAACTGAGTAATTAATTGGAATCTTGAAGGGGAAGGAATCAAGAATGACTTCCAGATTTCTGACTTGAGCAAATGATTAAGATTATTCACAGATATAGGGAATACAGGAGTCTTGGGGGAAAAGCTGGGAAATTCAGTGTAGAAGGAGAAATTAGTTGGTAAAGGCGAACCCATTCGATTTGGCAGTTTGGAAGTCATTGGCCCCCACTGGGAGTGGCCATGTTATAGTAGAAACTAGACTCTGGTGAGCAGATGAGTAAATGAGAGGTAAGGATGTTAGTACACTTAATATGTATTACATGTTCATGAGATAGAGTATTAGCCGGTGCAGAACATTGGATTTGGTAAAAACTGTTTTAAAAAAGGGTGATCTTGAGCTTGCATCTGTATAGAAGGGAATGATCAAAAGCTTGTAGAGAAGGAGAGGCTGAAAAAGAAGTCAAGGAATGGAATTCTGAAGGAACAAGGCTCCCGAGAAGGTAGAATGAGAGAAGAAATCAAGAGCAGAGGTGGAGGGTGTGGGTTTGTTCCAGAGCAGAGATATCTCCCCTTCTCTGAGACATTGGGAATAGGAAAGTGGGTGTGGCTGTAGGAAAGTGGGTGTGGCTGTGCCTAACTTTGGGATAGACAGAGAGACCAAGACAGAGGTGGCATGGACTTGAATTTGAAGGAATTCTCACCTAATGACCACGGATGTCTTAGCCTAACAGCATAGTCCTTGCATAGGCAAAGAAGTTATGTTATGATGAATATATTTAAAATTTGACAGTTAAAAATGCTTCTTTCACATTTTAAAATTTATCGTCAAAAAATTCCTACTTTTATATAAGATTCATAGACTGTTGTAGTTATTTAGTATTTAAGCCACCCAAATGGAACAATCTTAAAAAACCCTTTGTAAAAAGTTAGATTTTTAAATTAGACATATATAAGCAATCTTAATATTTATGTTGATTTTTTTCTATTATCAAATGCTTGCAGTTTCATATTTTCTCTCATTTTATCAAATAGAATGGAGTGTTATATTTTTGTTTAAACACCCTTGGTTCAATCTTTATGGTATTTGACTGTGAGATAAATAGATTGCTTGTCACTAAGCCCTTTGAGGAAAAACAGATCTCAAATAGCCATGTTTTAGTGTTTCTACAAATGGAGCTTCTTTTCAATATGCAATGAGCAGTCCTTTATCCTTCTGCCAGCCTTAAATTTATGGAGCCATCAACAAAAGGCACTGAACATTTTCAGTACTATCTTTGGGATGAACTCAGGCATGATACGAACATCTTCTCACTTTTTAGAAAAACTTCAGGGAAAAAAAAAATTTGATAAAACATTATTTAGGTTCCCCATTAATTGCTGGGATTGCCATAACAAAGTACCACATACTGGGTGGCTTAAAAGGAGAAATTTGTTATCTCAGAGTTCTGGAGGCTCAAAGGCCAGGCTCCTTCTAAGTCTCTGGGTAGCTGCATCATTTCAATCTCTGCCTCTGTGCATGTCTGTGTCCAAATTACCCCACTGTATGAGGACACTAGTCATACTGGATTAGGACCCATGCTAATGACCTCATTTTAACTTGATTACCTCTCTAAAGACTCTATTTCCAAATAAGGCTACATTCTGCAGCATTTTGAGGGGTTAAGATTTCAACATATCTCTGGTGAGTAGGCACAATTCAACCTCTAACAGATTCCATTAAGAGCACATTTTGTTTTAATACCAAGTTAGATGCATGCTGTCTTTTAAAAGGAACATTTTGGATTTTCCATGTTTTTTCTAAAAAAAAAAAAAAAAATTCATACTAATCGCGAATTTAAATGACATCTTTAGAGTCATAAAATATCACTTCAGTGGTGGCTTTCATCTTCTTTAGTTGTCTTTCCACCAGCAGTGCTGAAAGATAACATGGAAACATGTTCCGAATAGAATTTTACTCCCATCTGTTTCCTTGTACGCACTTTGCTAAGACTATTAATGAGCTCAGACAGGAAGATAAAGAAGCAAAGAGGAAAAGGTAAATGCAATAATTCACCCCCCCCAAATGATTTTTTAGTTGTTTTTCTCAAGCTACGATAAGTAGGTGAGATGATGGATGGATCAATTAGCTTGATTTAGTCACTTCACATTGTATGCACATACCAAAAGATCATCTTGTATAACAAATAAATGCAATTTTTATTTGTCAACTATATCTTAATAAAGCTGGGGAAAAAATAAACCCACTTTAATTTGTTAACCCTAAACATTCTAATGAATTAGTTACTTCCAAATATGTAATTAAAACATCGCAAAGGAAAATCCCCATTTCAAAATGAATAGCATTTATTAATTCATTTATAGAACATATTAGTTTATGGATAACAAAGATCTAGATCTCACAAAGTTTATGCAGATTAATAAACATTTTGCTAATATTAATATTTGTCAAAGTTCCTTCTTTAGAAATATATTATTTTATTCATTTATTTATTTTTTTGACGTGGAGTCTTGCTCTGTTGCCCAGGCTGGAGTGCAGTGGCATGGCCTCGGATCACTGCAACCTCCTCCTCCCAAGTTCAAGTGATTCTCCTGCCTCAGCCTCCTGAGTAGCTGGGATTACAGGTGCCCACAACCATGTCCAGCCAGTTTTTGTATTTTTAGTAGAGACGAGGTTTTACCATGTTGGCCAGGCTGGTCCTGAACTCCTGACCTCAAATAATTCACCCATCTCAGCTTCCCAAAATGCTGGGATTACAGGTGTAAGCCACCATGCCCAATCAGAAATATATTTTATTTATCATACATTTATTCAATATATATTTTAAAATGCTGTTTAATAAGCTAGGGAATATTATAGGTGCTGAAAATGTAGCAGTGACCAAAACAGAAAAAAAAAAAAAGTAATAACCGTCTCATTATGAAGCTTATATCCTAATGGGTGAGAGAGACAGTAAAGATCAAGAAGCTCTTCTGCTGAACATAGACTGAAAAGAAGCAAAGGCAGAAGGAGGCAGATAAGTTAGAGGTTATTGAAGCCATCCGGCCAAGGTACTGGTGACTTTGACTAAGATAGTAGCAGTGGAGGTGATGAGAGGTGGTTAGATACTGGAAGAATTTTGAAAATGAAGCCAACAAGATTTGTTGATGGATCAGATATTGAGTGTGAGCAAAAGAGAGGAGTCAAGGGTAACCCCAACTTGTACCAAATAAATAACTTGGAGAATATGCTTCTTTTATACTATACAGTAAAACAAACTTTATTTCATCTGAAAATTGTTAAGAGCTGAGTTTTCCAAGCAGATTTAGAGCTGAGCTGGAGGGCAGTTATTGCTTTTGGTATATTTTTTCAGAATTGAATTAAATAATCGAGGAAGTGGAAAGGATTATGCTATCTGTCACAGGAAACAAAAAAGAATGGGAACGACCTTCCCACCTTTGCTAAGCAGAAGTGGAAAATGATCACAATAGTGCTGTTATAAAGGGAGTGAAAGAGAAGCAAATTACACATACAATTTTTAAATTACTACATTTTGTTTTGAAGATTTTGGAAATATTCAATTAGATTTTCTGAATAAAATGACAAAAACTGTTGGACATTAATTTTATTTGACTACTGTCAGTGGTTATAATCATGATTTACTTGATCTGGCCCAAGGATACGTTGGCATTCTGATACATATTAGTTATAATCATGATTTACTTGATCTGGCCCAAGGATATGTTGGCATTCTGATACATTTTACTGTGAAAGGTTCTTTGCCAACCTTTGGGAAGGTCACTTGCTCCATACCTGCTGGTTAGCCTCTCTTCCTTCCCACTCCTCTATATTGCTGTTGTTTAACTTGCTGTTCCTGCCCATAAGATGATCATCAGAACATGCAAAAACTCCAGACTGGCCCTGTGATGGGAATTTTTCTCCATATACAATCTCTTAGCCTGTGAAATAATTCCTACCTGAAACTTATATAAACCAGAAGTAGTGGTTTATCTGGTTCTAGAAGTTATGGGTCATTCTGTGCACAGAGGTTTCAAGGGTGCACAGAATGCACATGGAGAGTCAACCCTTGCCTTGGGACCTCCCTACATGCTCTGCAGAAGAAAAATTTGTCACTATCTCAGGTCATGACTCTTCATCCTGTTGAGCAACCCTGACTGTGCTCAATACTGTATGTGCCTCGACTGAAGTGAATACTTAACTGTGGAATGCGCTGTTCTAAGCATTTTCTGGTTCAGTTTTATTGGTATCACAGGGTACCCAGCAATCATAAATATTAAGCCATAGGATATGTGTGTAGTATTTTAAAGTATAATGTTGTAGCTTTTTTTGATGATAAAATGTTTTGAGAGCTCTTTTCCCAAGAGGAAAAAGCATTTACTAGAAGACTAAAAGTGATTATGGATGATGGCAAATGAGGACCTAGATGGTCCTGGCATGAGACAGGTGATTTTATCATTTTCTTTGTTAAATACTAAATTATTAATACTGAAAATCTACTTTATAGCTGCACGATATTGGTCAATCGGTAATTCTAAGATGGCAGAAGATTTGTAGAAATTTGTACCTCATAAAGTGATGACATGCTAGTAATATTTCAAAGTAGGTTTCTGTTCTTCCAGAAAGCAGCCACTATGGAAAACGGTGTGTCAATTCTTAAAAAAAAAAATAAAATAAAAATAGAATTAACATGTAGTTCAGCAATTCCACTTCAGGGTATATATCCAAAAGAATTGAAAGCAGGGTCTTGAGGAGACATTAATACACTCATGCTCATAGAAGCATTAATCACAATAGCCAGAAAATGGAAACAACCCAGGTGTCCATTGATGCATGAATGGATATAAAATATGTGGTATATCCATATAATGGAATATAATTCAGCCTTTTAAAAGGATGGAATTCTGACACCTGCTACAACACGGATGAACCTTGAGGACATAATACTAAGTGAAATAAGCCAGTCACGAAATGACAGATACTGTGTGATTCTACTTGTAAGAGGTATCTGGAGTAGTCAAAATCATTGAAAAGAAAATAGAATTGTAGTTGCCAGGGGCTGAAGGGCAGAGGGAATGGCTGGTTGTTGTTTAACGGGTATAGATTTTCAATTTTGCAAAATTAAAATGGTACAGATCAGTTTTACAACAATGTGGAAATATGTAACACTACTGAACTGTATGCTTAAAATAGTTAACATGGCAAATTTTATATTATGTGTATTTTAGCACATTTGAAAATTAAAAAGTTAAACTACATTCAAAAGAGGGTTGTCTCAATCCCCAGTAGATGCCTGAAGCCACAGATGATGCTGAACTTGATCACTGTCCACTAGAACACATTTCTATTCATGTCCTCTACCCACAAATGTATGCCTTTTCCATCTTAACTAAGCACTTATCATTTACTCTGGCCATAACTTTTGTTAAGGTGTGACAGCCAATTTTCCTTTTTTTACAGTTTCACAAATAAAAGATTTATTCTTACCATGGATCTTAGCAATCTCAGATGTTTTTTTTCATTTTCTTATTGAGAACTTTCATCTTTTCACTTAAAGGAAGCACTTTACAGCATCTTGTCGGCATATCCAAATTGCCAGCATCACTACACTTGCACTCTGTGGTCATTATTAAGTAAAATAAGGATGACTTGAACACAGGCACTGTGATACCGCAGCAGTTGATGTGATAACCTAGACAACTATGAAGTGACAAGCAGGTGGGTCAGGTTGAGTAGACAGCATGAAAACCCCAGGCAAAGGGATGATTCATGTCCCAGACAGGGACAGTTTAAGATTTCATCACACAGCCAGGCACGGTGGCTCACACCCATAATCCCAGCTCTTCGGGAGGCCAAGGTGGGTGGATCATGAGGTCAGGAGATCGAGACCATCTTGGCTAACACAGTGAAACCCCGTCTCTACTAAAAATACAAAAAAATTGGCCAGGCATGGTGGCGGGCACCTGTAGTCCCAGGTACTTGGGAGGCTGAGGCAGGAGAATGGCATGAACCTGGGAGGCGGAGGTTACAGTGAGCCAAGATCGCACCACTGCACTCCAGCCTGGGCAATAGAGCGAGACTCCGTCTCAAACAACAACAACAACAAAAGATTTCATCACACTCTGCAGAACAGTGTGCAATTTAAAACTTATGAATTGTTTCTTTCTGGAATTTTGTTTAATATTTTCAGACTACAGTTGACCCTAGGTAATTGAAACTGCACATAAAGGAGGACTATTTTAGTAAAAAAAAAATACAATTAGGTTAGGTTCTTCTGAAAATATGCACTTCTGGTTTACAGAACAAATTTACTTTTGGTCACTTATGTGAGTGGAAGTGGGGAGACACTAACATTTAAATTGTTACACTCAGAGTAGTGTTCACACACTAAGAAATTAGACTTATGTCAGTTGTGCCTCATTTTGTTGCAAGTAAATAAAATTAATTTTAGATGATTTAACCAAGAAGAAAGAGCTATTGAAAGGCTACTAGGTGTCTCAAAATAAAAGAAGGAAAAGCCAACTGGGTAAGACAGACTTAACTCAGCAGGTCTGGCATGCTCAGACTCTGTGCTCCAAAGAAGGGCCTATCTTTAAGAATACACCTTGACTGGCTTCTGGGAGATAACCTCTGAGCCCTCGGAATATTCTGCCTGAATAGTGTGGTTTTCTATGCCTGATACCTTGAGCCACACTATATTTAGAGTGAACATCAGTTTTTGTGTGTCCTGGGGCCTTGGCCATGCTGTACCACCTTGATCAGATCTTTTTATGTTAACAGTGTGATTTGGGTTAAAACTTTTTTTTGCTGGGGTTGAGGGTGTGGGAGAGAGCTGGAGCTGAGTAGCTGAGGTCAGTCACATGGATATTGCTTGCCTATGTCATAGACCCCCCCAATAAAAACCCTGAACACTAAGACTTGGGGGAACTTCCCTGGTTGGGAATACTTCACATGGGTTGTCACATGTCATTGCTGGGAAAAATAAGTACATCCTCATGTGACTCCACTGGGAAGGGAAAGGTCACTCACCTCTGAAAGCCTGTGCATTGTTTCTCCTGGATTTCACTGCATGTATCTTTCTGCTTTGCTGATTATAATCTGTATCTTTTTGCTGTCATAAGCTGTAACCATGAGTTCAGCAGCACTTCTGAGTTCTGAGTCCTTCTGGTGAATCATCAAGCCTGAAAGTGTTCTTGGGAACCCGCAACACACTGACTGACTCAGTTGTGAGAAAGACAGAGTCAGAATGGCTCTTGGGACCTCAGCAGCATGACCTGATGACACTGGTCCCTAGGTCACTGCCATGGGACAATGTGACCCCAGACATCTTCTGGACTCAAGAATATCATGGGCCCAGCTCAGGTCACTCACATAACAAGATAGAGTGTCGCACAATTGTGACCACTGGGGGACATCAAGACACAGATGTGACTTGAGCTGGCTTGTGTCCATGCCAGTATATGTTACATATGTTGGTACATATGATGCTTCTCTTATTACTTTTTTAGTCTTTCTTAAATCCACATTTAAAAGTTAATGAAGTTAGTGTTTCTGGTAGAGTAGCAGGCACTTCAGCTGATCGGTCAATACTTTTTCTATTGATAATAAATACAGATTACATTTATGAGTTTGTGTATTATTTGGGAAAAATTAATGTTAATACCATCATTTTTATACTAAGCTTCCTGTCTAACAAGGCGACTCAAAGTATAAAATCCTGGGCTCTAATCCCAGCCACTTAGTGTCTCTGAGATTCAGATTCCTTGCTTTTCAAGACAGGGTGGTGTTCCCATAGGTAGTGGCTGTGAATATGAAATAAGATAGCAGGTAAGAGGCCACATAATAGTGCTCAGCGCATTTAGATGTTTAACAATATTTTATTCATTTTTTTCTTCCCTTCCTATTTTATTATCTTCCCCCTTTTATCCTTACTTAAACACCTACTGAATTTGAATAATATCAAAGCCATAGAAATACCTACTGAATATTGGAATTCATATGTTGTATGTAGTCTATACTAGGACTGTTTTGTCATAATTCCTTTGTGCACCAACATTTTTATTTCATATATAATATTTAAACGTGAGAACTTCTGAAATTTTCGTTTCCTACTGTATTAGTCCATTTTCACACTGCTATAAAGATATACCCAAGACTGGGTAATATATAAAGGAAAGAGGTTTAATTGTCTTACAGTTCCACATGGCTGGAGAGGCCTCAGGAAACTTACAATTGTGGCAGAAAGCAAAGGGGAAACAGGCATCTTCTTCACAAGGCGGCAGGAGGGAAGTGAAGTGAGAGCACAGGAAAAACATGCCACTTTAAAAACCATCAGATCTTGTGAGAATTCACTCACTATCATGAGAACCCATAGGGGAAGCCACCCTCATAATCCAGTTCACCTCCCACCACGTTCCTCCATTGGCATATGGGAATCATGGGAATTACTATTTGAGATGAGATTTGGGTGGTGGGGACACAGAGTCAAACCATATCACATACCAAATAGTTATTTTGAGTATAATTTTTTCATCAAATTATTATCTTAATCTTTTTCACCTTCAGAATATAATTGTTTCTCAGGGCATAAAATTGACATGCAGCACAGCAAACATAACTATCCTCTCATGAATAAAAATATGAAACAGATGGTGGATAAGTGTTTATACATCCTGATGTTAAATACATCCTGATACCTATAGACTGGTTAAGAGACACACACATACACAATGTTAGAGAATGAATTATTTTCCCAAAATATAGGAAATGGTCAGTAAAAGTTACATCAAAGATGACTGTGCTTCCCTACATTTCATAAGGTTCAGGAAGAAATATTTGCTCTCCTTTAAGTCCTAAGAGAAAGGGAATGAATCGCATTACATTTTATCAAGGGGGCTCCTGTGGCAAAAATAAAGGGGGAGGAGGAGAAACAGAGGAAAGCACGCTGTGAGGTCTGCAACACTCATGAGTTAACCAAGGCTGTAGCCAGGGAAGGTCAACTCTCCAGCAACAGAGGCCTGTGCATTTTCCCTGAGTTGATAGACATTTTGAGACCAGGCAATCCTTCTAGAGCCAGAACTTCGAGTTTAAATCTAGTTTGAGGAAAGCTTCTAGAAGGGGTGGCACAGAAGAAAGTACTACTTTCTCCTCTTGTTCACTCCCATCTCCCTCTCCCATCACCAAGTCAGAAGGCCCATTGTTTGAACCACCTTGGATTCAGCATGAACATGTCTTGCTTCCATGGAAGAATGTGCTAAATAGGATTGGGAAGGCCAAAAAAGAATATAATTTCCTCAAATATTGTACAAAAAGAGAGAGCTTACCACAATTTCCCATTAATAAATAAAGATCATTGTGGTCTTGAAAAGTGCTTGATAGATGTCTATCTATATTTTCCATTAAGTCAAGATTCAATAAATTATCTGCATCTCTAAGTCTCCTTTTTGACCTTCAACACTGTGACCCAAGTCTTACCAAAGTCACCATATTGATGGTATAGATATTTGTACATGTGACAGGAGAAATATTTTAGCTGAAAGATTTTCTATTAAAATATTGTTCCAGAAATTAAATGTGAGGTAGTCATCATAGTAAAGATCCCCTTAATTGATTGTTTGGTGTATATAAACAATGCCTTATACCAACTGGGATGGCAAAACTTATCCAGTAATTACTAATTTTTTTTTTATTCTGGTGTAATAAAGCTGTTTAGTGGTTTCACACAGTATTTACATTCATTCATTCATTCAATCAATCAGCCAGCAAGCCAGCAATAGATATGAAGTGCCTGCCACATGTTTGACAACGTTTAGGAGAGGTCGCTTACCCGGGTTTAAGAGTCATATATAAGCAGAAAAAAAAATTGTAAAGAACAAAGGCCTCAGGATTCAGTGGTCAATGACCACAGTTAGGAAGAAGAGAGGAGAAAGAAAGAGAAAGGCCTGTGAACTAGGCAGTCTGGTCACAGAGTTTTGGGTAGGAACAGATCAGGGAGAGAATGGTATCGTCAATGTCCCATGCAGAGGGGCCAGTAGGCTGCTGAGCTGTTCAGCTGTCGCTGCTGATCAGAAGGCCAGTTCTGGAGCCTTGTGGAGGGAACAGCTGGAGGAAAAAGGAAAGCATGTGCAGCATAAGTAGCAATAGAGGAGGGAAAGAAGAGAGCAGAAGTGAAGTGAGAGGACATGTTCCTCAAAGTGGCAGACACCTGTGTATTTTTTAAATCAAAACAGATGAAGGCATGCATTTTATCATTTTTGGGTATAAAATTTCTTGAAATCTTTATTATTTCATGAGAATTCCCTGCTTTCCTTACTTTTTGCATATTTATAACAATACACGAAAAATGTTATTTGCATTTGCTCACTGAATATATCAAACATTTATGAACTTGTTCCTCATTGTTTTGCTTGATTTAAATAATTTGGGTACAAGTGGATACTTTGAATGATAGACTGCATTTTTAATGACTGTATATGGCTAAGACAATAATTTTTATTCTTATCGCACCAAATAGTTTTCTTTGTAATGGCTTCTTTTATTCTGATTAATTTTATTTATGTGCTTAGAATATAAAGTCACTATTACATTTTTGCTATATAAGTAAGAAGCAGCGTGAATGATGGAATTTGAAAGAGAATGATCAAAAATGAAAACTCTGTTATTTCTGAACAAGCATTTCACAGCATGAGAACAAAGTGTGTTCAACTGTTCATTTTATAACTACAGAAAAATACATTTTAAATTAGAATTGCACTGCTCAGGCATTATAATTCATGCAGTTGTAAGAGAAATATAAATGTTCTACATCAGTTGGTAGAGAAAGAAAGTCACATTTCAACCAAACATTTGGTGTTAAACCTCTTAGATAGAACACATTCTTTTTTAAAGAAAGAAAGGCAATTGAAAGTCAGGAATTGAGCACTAGGCCTTTAATAAGACATCACTCCAGCAGCAGTGATGGATTTGCACTGATCTGTCTGTACTCTTGTGCTTATGATATTTTGGGTTCAATGACACACTGAAAGAAGTTTCGCTAGATTCATCAGGCTGTAAGACACAACATCACAGCTAACTAACCCACGGGAAGATCGAACCTGCAACCTTAGCTATGCCAACAGTGCTCCTCCAGCAGATCACTGAGCTAATGAGGTTGCTGTGGTGAGAATGTCCTATAGAAGGGCTGCACCTTGTTAAGCCCCTGTAGTGTGGCTTGCACAGAGTGAGGCTGAGGTTGGTCCATGCAACTGTTGCTCTGCTTTTATGTCCCGCTATAATCTCTCTCTTATCTTTTAGGTTGATAGTACCCTCTTTTCCTTGCCTTATCCCACAACATCCTGCCCTTCAAAAATCACTTTCTAGAAAGAAGCTGGTACATACATTAAGGCTCAAGCATTAAATCTTCTGAGGTTTTTGAATATTTTTATCTCCACTGGATTGTTTTATTCTCACAGTCATCAAAAGGCAATTGGCAACTCAATCCAAAATAAAGAATTAAAGTATATAGAAGCTTCTCCTACAGATTTCACCACCATAAGTAACAAAGGTGAGACAGAGAGAGAATGAGAGAAATAGAGAGGGAAGAGATATTTTCTGCACTTATTCCTCTTTGCTTTTACAGCGAAAACCTCCAATGGTGGTGGATGATCTTTTTGAAGACATGAAAGATGGTGTTAAACTGCTTGCCCTTCTGGAGGTCCTGTCTGGGCAGAAGCTGGTAAGAATTTTTTTATGTTATCATACTTGTCAAATTGTTTCCATTTGGAATTTGGGGACTGTGAAGTTGAGAGTGATAAGATGTGCTGCCCATCTAAAAGAAAGTTATTTGTTGTGGTTGGTAGTATACTGGAAACACTGGTCTGCTTGCACTTCTACTTCTAGGTGCAAGAAATATATTTCCCTTCTTGTTCTTGCAAACCCCTAGTGCATTTAAAACGTTATGTTTATAATAACAACCTGACAATTAAGAGTAAAGAACTTCATCAGTAACTTAACATGATTAACCATTGTATCTATATGGTATACAAGAAGCTAGTTGCAAATTACCAAATCTCTCACTTTAAGTGTTTGTCTTCCATTTAGAAAGAAATGTTGGTCCATATCTGTGTATTTATATAGTTGTTTGTTGAAAATTAAGCTGGAAACCAACGTGGCATTTTTCATATTCTTGTTGACATCATCCATCATCCATCATTTGTAGCAAGAACAGCCTGTTCAGAGTTGTTTTTATGTGCTGTGGAACCAGCAGAGTGAAAAACAACATTAACAGTGTGCTAGAAAGTGTATTTTCTACATTGTCAAATAATAAAATATTTTTTCTTGCTTATCTCTTTTTCATTTCAGAGTAGTAGAGCAGTAAGTAGTTCGTAAACATAAATTATTTATAAATAATGTTTACCATAATTTGGAAAAAGGAATTCAGGAAAAAATTTTCAAGACGTTAGATAACACACTAGACACAAGAGTCCAAAATTGAAAGTCCCTTTTTTTCTTTCTCACTTGTATCTTGGCAGTAATGACACAGTCTTTATTACTTGGATAACTAAGTTTTTAAAAGAGGATTTTTACCTCTTTAAAATTAATTTCCATTCATTTTGTACAGGGAGCCCTCAAATAGCTTTTGTAAGAATTGTTTGTTGAAAAACATAAACTGGTAATAATTTTGCATCAGTCATTTATGTAATTGGATTCCTAGGTAGCAGATGCTTCTGGCACCCCATGTCTCATCTCAGCTACATCAGTGGTAGACATTCCCATATACTCTGAAGGCTTCTTTCTTCAAGCACTGGTAGTTATCTGTCTGGCTTTCTGCCTCAGGGCTTTTATTAAAGGCACAAGTTGCACAGAGCAGCTTTGAAGTTTTGGGAAATTAGTGGCACCAAGGGACCCTCAACCAATGGATATGGGAGTCTATGAATAAATGCTCCACCCTAAAATTCTTAGGGTATTTCTGAGACAGGTGATTCTGAGGCATGTTTTACACATGTCTTATAGAGTTCCTGTAGGGTCACCAGTGGGATTGAGTTCCAGTTGCCAATAACAGTAACCCTTAATAGCACATCCTTTGTTAGCTTTTGCTCCTTCCCCATCTCGCTCTCCACACATCCTTATTCTTGCTACCTGGGATCACCTCCCTAGTAAGCTACATGCACCCAAGAGCTTGTCTCAAGCTCTGCTTTGGAAGAAATCAAGCTAGACATAGATGAACAGGCAATTTGGAATGTGTATAGGCATATGCATGAGCTAAAGATACTAGATAAGCATTAGGATATGGGAGTCGTTAGACTGAAATACATGCTCTCTTGATTACCTGATATAACTGGCCATTTAGATATATCCTCCTGAATTAAGCTATTTTCTTGATGGGTAAAGGAATCTTTATATGAATATTCATGTGGGTATTCAAGAAGTTTATGTGTCATTCTAAGTGTCATTACAATCTGCCGTTATACTTGACAGTACAATACAGTATACAGAAATCTTGATGGGCATTTAACTGCCAGGCTAAATTATTCTAGAAAAAAAGCATATATTTTTGACATGACAGCCCTACAACTGTTTTAAGTACCCTACTCATTCAGATATAGTTAGAATTATGGGATCTTAAAGCTAGCAGGAATTTCAGAAAAAAATCTTAGCATTCTCATTTAATAGGTAGGGAAACTGGTGCATAGAACGGCAGTTTCTGATTTAACCTTTATTATTTATTTATATTGAATTCTTCAAGAGTCTGAATTACATAAAATAAAATCATTCTGAAATTATAAATATGCTGTGGCAAAGGTTATTTAATTTTTTTACATGTATGTATTATTGTTCAGGACCACACTAAGATGAAGAGCATCATTTAAAGGTCTGAGCATCCTAGGCATTCTTTTAGAGCTTTTCAAAGGGACAATATGGGCAAGAGTGTTTCCCTTAGGAGTGTTAATATTGTTCAAGAATGTAATTGTGCAATAGAACCTTACTGAGAACCCTATACTTAATGTCACAGTTCACATAGGTCAGGATTCTGGATCTGATTGTGATCATCTGAGAAATGTGACCAAATGGCTTCACATCCTTTCTATTGTGCCAGCATCTTAGGGTAAGAGTAGAATTTCAATATCCTAGTACGCTTTCGTAGCCTATTGTAACTCCCTTGTCTATGATTTTATTTAAGGTATTAGGGAGTTACAAAAAATTGCAATTCTTATCCTTGGATTTTTCTACATCCCTTGAATGTTATTTGTGAAACATTTGTTCTTTGAATGGGTAAGTAAGTACTTAGCTGCAATTGCACATAAACATAGGAAAACTAAATTTAATACTGCACTTAAGAGTTGTTTTAAATAACATGAGGAATTACTATTGAAACATTAGAAACAATAGAAGCAATATGAATAGAGATTAAGGGCTGCAGAGAAACTTCTTTTTTATCTCTGTTGTTAACCTTCTGAACAGTATTTTTGCAAAAGACTCTTGAACACTTTGCCTTTCAAGAGAAGGGTAATAATCCATTTAGAAATGAATGATGGATGCTCAGAAAATCTTGAGTGTCAGATTTCCCTGCATGTCCACCAGGTGACCCTGTTAGTCATTGATCATATATTTAGAGTAGAACTCAATTCTCCAATGGTATTTGTCATTGTCTAATAATCATTCAACTAACATTTCTAGAGTCCCTATTATGGACAAGGCACTATCTTGTGCCCTCTAAGAAACACAGATGAATGAGATATAGTCAGTGCTCTCAAAGAGATTATAGCCTAATAGGCATAATAATTATATTATAATAGGTTAAGTTGTGTGAAAATAGATGCAAATATGTGGTGGAACAATAAAACAAATGTTTGTATCTTTCTCACTTAGCAGGATACATCTGAAGAAGAAAAGCAGGGAGAAAGTATTTGTCCTACTAGATATCAGATCTTACAATGAAACTATATCACTTTAGACAGTGTGGTCTTTGTACAGAGATGAGCATACTGACAAATACCATAGAGTCCAGAAACAAGCCAAGGCATGAATGGAACTTTAGTATATGTCAAAGGAGGTTATCAGATATGGGTGTAGAGAGTGGGGAACTGTTCAATAAGTGGAACAGCTCAAAAGAAACTTTACAAGCCAGAAGGGATTGGGGTCCTATCTTTAGCCTCCTGAAACAGAATAATTGTCAACCCAGAATTTTATATCCAGGAAAACTAAATTTCATAAATGATGGAGAAATAGTCTTTTCAGACAAAGAAATGCTGAGAGAATTTGTCACTACCAGGCCAGCCTTACAAGAAATGCTAAAAGGAATTCTAAACCTTGAAACAGAAGGTAGATATGCACCTCTTGAAAACATAAAACTCACAAGGTCTATAAAACAATAACATAACTAATAAAGTAGGTTACAATCAACATGATGACTGCAACCTCTTGTCTCAATATTAACTTTGAACATAAATGGCCTAAATGCTTCACTTAAAAGATACAGATTGGCAGAATGGATAACAAAATGACAAACCAAAATATTTGCTTTCTTCAAGAGACTCACCTAAGAAATTTTATAAACTCCAGATAAATGAGTGGAAAAAATATTCCATGCAAATGGAAACCAAAAGTGAACAAGAGTAGCTATTCTTATATCAGATAAAACAGATTTTAAAGAAACAATGTAAAAAAAGACAGAGGAGGTCATTAAGTAATGATAAAAGGACAAATTCAACAAGATGATATTACAATTCTCAGTATATATGTGTATAACTCTGGAGCTTCCAGATTCATAAAACGTTACTATTAGACCTAAGAAATTAGATGGACAGCAACAAAATAATTGTGGGGTACTTCAACACTTCACTGACAGCACTAGACAGATCATTGAGGTAGAAAGTAAAAAAAGAAAGAGTGGATTTAAACTACACTCAGAACAAATGGACCTAACACATATTTATAGAATACTTGACCAAAGAACTGCAGAATATGTATTCTTCTCGTTAACACATGGAACATTCTCCAGGATAGACCATATGATAAGTCACAAAACAAGTCTCAATAAATTTTAAAAAGTCAACATTACCTCAAGTATCTTCTCAGACCACAGTGAAATAAAACTAGAAATCAACTTCAAAAGGAACCCCCAAACTATGCAAACACATGAAAATTAAGCAGTATGCTCCTAAATGATTTTTGGATTAACAATGAATTCAAGATGGAAATTTAAAAGTTATTTGAAATGAATGGTAATAGTGATACAAGTTATCAAAACCTCAAGGATACAGCAAAAGCAGTGCTAAGAGGAAAGTTTATAGTGCTAAATTCAAATTCCTACATCAAAAAGTCTGAAAAATCACAAATTGACAACCTAACATCATACCTCAAGGAACTAGAGAAACCAAAGCAAATCGAATCCAAACCTAGTAGGATAAAAGAAATAACAAAGATCAGTGCTGAACTAAATTAAATTGAAACAAACTAACAGAAAATACAAAAGATAAATGAAACAAAAAACTTGGGTCTTTAAAAAGATAAACAAAACTGATAGACCATTTGCTAGATTGACCAAGAAGAGAGAAGATTCAAATGAGCTCAATTAGAAATGATAATGGAGACATTACAACCAACACCACAGAAATACAAAACATTACTCAAGACTGCTATGAACACCTCTATGCATACAAACTAGAAAATCTGTAGGAAAGGGATAAATTTCTGGAAACACACAACTCTCCTAGGTTAAATCAGGAAGAAATAGAAACCTTGAACAGACTAAAAACAATCTGTGAAAATTGAATCAGTAATAGAAAAATTGCCAACAAAAAAAGCCCAGGGCCAGATGGGTTCACAGCTGAATTCGACCAGACATTCAAAGAAGAATTGGTTTTAATCCTACTGAAACTATTCCAAAAGATTAAGAAAGAGGGAATCCGCCCTAACTCATTCTAAGAAGCCAGTGACAACCTGATACAAAAACTAGGAAATGACATAACAAAAAAAAAGTAAACTACAGGTCAATATCCCTGATGAACATAGATGCAAAGATCCTCAACAAAATACCAGCAAACTGAATCTAACAGCATATCAAAAGATAATACACCATAATCAAGTGGGTTTCATCGCAGGGATACAGGGATGGTTTAGCATATGCAAGTCAATAATTGTGATACATCACACAAACAGAATTAAAAACAAAAGCTGTATGGGCATCTCAATAAATGCAGAAAAAGCATTTGATAAAATCTAGCATCACTTAATGATAAAAAGTCCAACAAACTAGACTTTTTTGTTTAGAAAAACAGGGACATAGAAGGGACATACCTCAAAATAATAAAAGCCATATTGTGACAGATCCACAGCTAGCATCATACTGAATGGGGAAAAGTTGAAAACATTCCCCTTGAGAACGGGAACAAGACAAGGATGCTCACTTTTACCACTTCTTTTAAACATATTACTGGAAGTCCTAGCCAGAACAATCAGGTAAGAAGATGAAATAAGGGGCATCCAAATTGGAAAAGAGTAAGTCAAACTATCATTTTTTGCTGATGATATGATTGGATACCTAGAAAACCCTAAAGACTCCTCTAAAATTCTTAGATTTGATAAACAAAGTCAATAAAGTCTCAGGTTACAAAATCAGTGTACACAAGTGAGTAGCACTGCTCTACACCAACAGCAACCAAGCTGAGAATAAAATCGGTAATTCAATTCCTTTTACAATAACTGCAAAAAAAACTAGGAATATATTTACTCAAGGAGATGAAAGATCTCTACAAAGAGAACTACAAAACACTGCTGAAAGAAACCATAGATGACACAAACAAATGGAAACACATACTCACGGATTGGAAGAATCAATATTGTGAAAATGACAATACTGCCCCAAGAAATCTACAGATTCAATGCAATTACTGTCCAAATACCAACATCATTTTTCACAGAACCAGAAAAAAGCAATTCTAAAATTCACATGGAAACAAAAAAGACCCCAAAGAGCTAAAACAATCCTAAGCAGAAAGAACAATCTGAGGCATCACATTATCTGACTTCAAATTATACTACAAGGCTGTAATTACCAACACAGCATGACATACTGTTATAAAAGTTGATACATAGACCAATGGAACAGAATAGGGAACTCAGAAATAAATACTTAGGATCAAATGATCTTTGACAAAACATACAAAAACATCAACTGGAGAAAAGACATCCTATTTAATAAACGGTGCTGGGAAAACTGGATAGTCACATGTAGAAGAATGAAACTGGACCTCTATCACTCACCTTATATAGAAATCAACTCAGGTTGGCTCAGATACTTAAATCTAAGACCTGAAACCCCATACAAATTCTAGAAAAAAATCTCTGGACATTGGCCTAGGAAAATAATTTTTTACTAAGACCCTAAAAGCAAATGTACAAAAATAAAAATAGATAAATGGACCTAATTAAACTAAAAAGTTTCTGCACACCAAAAGAAATTATCATCAGAGTAAACAGACAACCCACAGAATGGGAGAAAATATTTGCAAACTATGCATCTGACAAAGGACTAGTGTTCAGAATCTACAAGGAACTCAAACAAATCAGCAAGAAAAAAGACAATACCATCAAAAATTGGGCATATCATATGAATAGATATTTCTCAAAACAGTATACAAATGAGTAATACACATGAAAAAATGTACAACATTACTAATCATCAAGGAAATGCAAATTAAAACCACAATGAGATATCACCTTACCCCTCCAAGAATCGCCATTATTAGAAAGTCAAAAAACAGTAGATATTGGCTTGGAAGTGGTATAAAGGGAATGCTTATAAACTGCTGGTGAGAATGTAAATTAAAACAACCTCTATGGAAAAATGGTATGGTTTCTTGCCAGGTGCGGTGGCTCACGCCTATAATCCCAGCACTTTGGGAGGCCGAGACGGGCGGATCACGAGGTCAGGAGATCGAGACCATCTTGGCTAACATGGTGAAACCCCATCTCTACTAAAAATACAAAAACTTAGCTGGGCATGGTGGCGGGTGCCTGTAGACCCAGCTACTCGGGAGGCTGAGGCAGGAGAGTGGCGTGAACCCGGGAGGTGGAGCTTGCAGTGAACCGAGATTGCGCCACCGCACTCCAGCCTGGGCGACAGAGTGAGACTCCGTCTCAAAAAAAAAAAAAAAAGAAAAGAAAGAAAAATGGTATGGATTCTTAAAGAACTAAAAGTAGATCTACCATTTGATACAGCAGTCCCACTACTGGGTGTCTACCCAAAGGAAAAGAAGTCATTATTTCAAAGACACCTGCACACGGATGTTTATAGCAGCACAATTCACAATTTCTAAGATATGGACCCAACCTGAGTGGCCACTGACCAATGAGTGGATAAAGAAAATATAACATACATACGACCATGGAATACTACTCAGTCATAAAAAAGAATGAAATAATGTCTTTTGCAGCAATTTGGATGGAACTGGAGGCCATTATTCTAAGCGAAGTAATTCAGGAATGAAAACTAAATACTGTATATTCTCACTTATAAATGGGAGCTAAGCTATGTGTACAATGAAGGCATATAGAATGGTATTATGGACTTTGGAGACTCAGAAGGATGAGGGTAAGAGACAGGTGAAGGATCAAAAAGTAAATGTTGGGTGACAGGTGCACTAAAATCTGAGACTTCACCACTATATTATTCCTTCATGTAACCAAAAACCAATTGTACCCTAAAAGTTATTGAAATAAAAAAAATGGAACAGGAAATGAAGTTCATTCTAGCAGAAAAATGTAAAATTGAATTCTTATTTCATGGCCTATGCAAAAATTATATCTACATGAATTAAGGACCTACTGACAGTAACACGTTCAACTCTTAGTAGAAAACATGGGTGAATATCTTTTAGACACAGGGATAGGAAAACAATTATTCAATAAGACACAAAAACTATTGACAATAGAAGATTGCTATATTTAATATATTAAAATTAAGAATACCTTAAAAATTTAAAACCTTTTTAAAGAGTGGCAGGAGTTACAAACTTGTTGAAGATATTCACAATTCATGTTGTAAAAGGATTAAATCAAGAATATATAAAATACATCTTCAAAACAATATGGGTGCAAACAGCCCAAAGGAAAACCTGGACAACAGATGTGAAAAGGCATTTTACAGAAGAAATACACATCACCAATGAACAGAAGAAGAGAAGTCCATATTGCTGTTGATCAGGGAAATGTAAATGCAAACTGCAATGGAAAAGAGTACATATACATTTTACATACATTCGATTAAAAAAATATGTTTAAGGTATCTGTCAAAATCAAACGGTGGGGAGGATACAGATTAACAGGATTATTTTTGCGGTGCTGATAAGAGTAAAAAGTAGTGCAACCATTGTAGGATAGTTTGGATATAAATTCAAGTCATATTCCCTTTGACTCAGCAATTCTACTCTTAGGTATGTGTCCAAGAGAAACTGTGCTTGTACAAAAGGTGAGAAGTACAAGAATAATCTATCAACATATCAAAATATCAATCACCTGGAAATAGCACATTCATATCAGAAGGAGGGTATAGAAATAGCACATTATATAGCTTTTGAAATGGATGAAATACAGTGAAAGGCAATGATATGATGAATCTTAGCAATATAATGTTATGTGGAAAAGTAGGTCTGAAAAGATTAATACAGTGATGCTCTTCATATAAAATTAAAAAGTAAGCATTCTTTTTAAGAAAGCACGTGAAAGAAATGGATCTCTATAAAAAGGCAAACACTGGACTGGAGTTAGTGTGACGGGTGCCCTCGGTGTAGTCACGTAGGAGGATGGGATTAATGGTGGTCATATTTCGGGATATGGCTTTCATACCTCGTTGTGGGTCCTTAGTTGTTTTAGGTTGCACATTCTGGGTGTGTTTACATTTTTTAAAGTAATTAACTAATGAACTAAAGAAGTGGGTTGTACACAGAACAATGATGAGACTGTGTCATGTCTAACAGAGGTCTCAGTAAAGAATAAGTAAAAATTTAAAAATATCTTCTGTTTATATATTTGTTTTAGAAATATATCTTCTATTTATATATTTGTTTTAAAATCATATTATAAAAATTACTACCTGGCACACTATTATTTGGAAATGAAAAGATACTTGGTTTTCAGTTTTAATAGGAGATCATTTACAGCTCTAGGGTTTTCTCATTTAGGGAAGAGAGCAATTTACCAGCTATGCAACCTTACAGCATACTTCCTGTAAATGTAAAGGAGGCTTACAATATCTACTTCACTGAAATTTTTAGTTTTCAAATTAACAGTGTGGTGCAGAGAAAGTACACAATAAATTTTGGTAACTTGAACATAGATAACTTTGAGTATCCATGTGCCAGAACACATTATTTCATTCTCAGAATCCTATTTCTTAACCTTGGTTTATGTGCCTCCATGTATTTTGGTCGTTCAAATCAAGAAATGTCACAATTAATGTTAGTATCTTTGCATGTTTGGTTGACTGAAAAAATGGTGAGTGACCAAGAATATTTTTCATATACATGCTTTGCTAACTTATAGGAGTGATAATCTCAGTAGATAACACAGGAGTTTTGTGATAGTATCAGTAGATAATGTAGGAATTCAGTACATTTCTGCTCTTAGACATACAGAAGACTAAAAGGCAAATGCATTAACAGATAATCTGAGAATGAATGCTTTTATTGAGTGAATTAGTATATCTTCAGAGTGCCATGGGGAACACCCCTTTATGTATTTGCTAACCTTTATAGAAAGTGAACAATCTTGGTTGCTTTTGAATATTCTTCAAGTATATTTTTAATCCGTTTAAATAGATCTTATAACTAACATTTTAATATGCAGATTTTGTCTTATTCCTTTCTTTCCCCCCTCTCTTTACAGCCTTGTGAACAAGGACGCCGGATGAAGCGAATCCATGCTGTGGCTAACATTGGCACGGCACTCAAGTTCCTCGAAGGAAGAAAGGTAAGAGAGAAACAAAAACAAAACACCAAAGAAGAAGGTACGGGCATACTAATGTTTTCAATATTGGTTGTAGGTCAAAACACTGCATATAGTCTATACAGCATAGACAAACAATATCACTGTATTGTAAAATACTCAGATTTATGGAGAAGTTGCAAAAAAAGAAATTTTATTTTTACAGTTCATTTCAGCGTCTAGTGTTAAGAACTTACATAACCATAGTGTAATTATCAAAGTAAGGACATTAAAATTGGGATGATACTATTAACTAAAACATAAACATTAGTCCAAGTTCATCAGTGTTCCCCCTATTGTCTGTGTCTGTTCCAGGATCCACTCTAGAATTACATCTTGCGTTTAGTTATGTCTTCCATTCTATGACAGGTCTTCTTTCTTTCCTTGTCTTTCATGACCTTGACACTTTTGATAAGTGTTGGTCAGTTAGTTTGCATAATGTCTCTCAATTTCAGTTTGTATGATATTTTCTCATGATTAGGTTGAGTTTATACATTTTTGGAAAAAATCCCAAGAAAGTGATGTCGTGTTCTTCCCAGTGCACCATGTCAGTAAATATAGCGTGCTGATATGTCTTACGACTGGTTACATTAACTTTGAATACTTGGCAATGTGGTGTCTGCCATGATTTCCTACGGTAGAGCCACTGTTTTTCCCTTTATAGTTGGGAAATAACTTAGGGGAGGTAATTGAGACTATGCTAAGTTTCTGCTTTTCCTCAAACTTTTGCTCACTGATTTTAGTATCCATTGCCTTAAATAATTATTTCTGTGCTGTTTGCCTAATGGTGATTTTCTATTTTCCTCATTCCTTCTATATTTATTAATTGGAATTGTTCTGTAAGAAAAAGATGTCCTCCCCCACAATTTACTTATTTATTCAGTTATTACAGTAGGGACACATGTATATTTATTTTGTTACATAGTTAAAATCCATCATTATAATCATTGTTATTATTTTGTCACTCAAATTGTTCTAGCTTTGACCATTAAGAGCTCCTTCAGGCTGACTCCTATACCTTTTTGATATGGGCTCATAATTTTTCAAGCAGTTTTTTATTTGATAGAACTACAAATATTCCAGGTTTAGCTTATATTTTCCCTGCCCCAGTCCTGGAACCACCCACTTCTCTAAAGAGACTTTGTTCTTTTAGTGACGAGTGGCATTTAGAAATCAAGATCTAAATGCTAAGTATTTCGTTGTTACTGGGGCATCATTTCTCCTAGGCCCTCTCAGCAAATAGATTAGAAAATGTGTCCGTTTATTAACTCATATAAATACATATATCTATGCTTCTCTGTCTCTCCTCTCTGTCTCTGTATCTGTGTACATATATATACGCATATACATATGTAGCTTCTCATGTGTGTGTGTGTCTGTGTGTAAAACATTAGTTCAAATTAATACCTCTGATTCAAGTTAAACACTGCAAGTTTTACTGTAGCCTTAGGTCCTTATTTGTTTCTGCTTTCTCTGATAATGAGAAGGCTTACTCTCATCTACAATATATTTACTTATTTTTTCAACCTGATTGTATTAGTCCATTCTCACGTTGCTATAAAGAAATATGCAAGACTGGATAATTTATAAAGAAATGAGGTTTAATTGGCTCATGGTTCTGCAGGCTGCTCAGGAAGCATAGCTCCGGCATCAGTTTCTGGAGAGGCCTCAGGAAGCTTACAATAATGGCAGAAAGTGAAGGGGAGCAGGCACATCACACGGCCAGAGCAGGAGCAAGAGAGCAAGGGTAGAGGTGCTGCACACTTTTAAACAACCAGGTCTTATGAGAACTCACTATTGGCGGAGAGTACCTAGAAGGATGGTGCTAAACTATTCGTAAGAACTCCGCCCTCATGAACCAATCGCTTCCAACCAGGATTCACCTTCAACATTGGGGATCACATTTCAATATGAGATTTGGGTGGGGACATGTATACAAACTATATCACCTAGGATACACATCTAGTATGTCACTAACCCATGCCCTTGTGAGAAACAGATTTACAAACTAGAGAACAGGATTTGTATATAGTTTCTTTTGTCTTTAGCATTACGGTGTCCAGTCAAAAAACTATTTTCGAAATGTTCTTACATTAGTTCTATTATTCCCCATCCCCTTCAGTGGGAGTATGTCATCATTTGTTCTAGAGATAGGTTTATTTGTTGTTATTTGTGTTCTATTTTGTGCCCCACCGCCATCCTCGTCAATTTTATTTGTTTTGAAGAGTGGGACATTATTATGGTTCTAAAATAGTAAATGCTATATTTAAAGAAGTCAAACCCCTTCCTCATCCCTACTACTCCATTCTCATTCCCTGCCTCTAACTGCATTTCCCAACTTTAGGTAACCAGTCTCTCTAGTTTCTGACACATATTTTGCATTATTTTCCTACAAATAAGATGTGTTTTCATATATTCCCTTCTTTCTTACATGAAGGATAGCATACCATAGATGTATTTTGCTTTTTTCACTTATCAGTATATCCTGGAAACCACCCCACATCAGTTCATAGTGATCTCTCTACTATTTTTACAGTTACACAGTGTCCCGTTGCCTAGATATGCCATCGTTTATTCAGCCACTCTCTTACAAATGGGAATTGGGTTGTTTCTAGCATTTTTAAAACACAAGCAATGATGCAGTTAATAACTATGTGCATAAGTGCTTCCATATAATTGGAGGTGTATCTTCTAGGTAGATTTCTAGATGTGTGCTTGCTAAGTCAAAGGGTAAATGCACATGTAATTTTGGTAGATATTACCATATTTCCCTCCAGCAGGGTTGTACCAATCCTCTTACATTTAGCCTTTTCTAATTTGTGGGAATTTAGGAAGTCTGTGCTTGGTAATACCAAAACTAGTTTTATAAATGGAGATCCAGATTGCTTCTGGAAAATAGACCCATTCAGTTATTTCCTTCTCAGTTTATATGCATTGAATTAATTCAGTTACTTTACAAATGTGTAATTGATGACTTTCTATAAGACAGGAACTCTAGAAAATACCAATTTACAGAAAACTTAGATTCTAGCCCTTAAATAATTTACATTATTGATAAGTTGGTAATGCAATGAATCAGTATACATTTCAGTCAATTGTGCAAACTTCATGCCCAAGAGAGATTCCAGGCATTAGGATAGTGTGAAAAACAATTTTAGCTTCTTATGCAATATCAGGCAGTGTTTCCATATCACACTAATCTCATTCTTATTGAAGGTTTTCTCTTCTTTCTGCTCACCTTTCATTAATTTTCATCGAAAGCTGAATGAAGCCTTGTTAAACAGGATATTTAGAGTTTTTCAGGACCAGGTGCAATGGCTCACACCTCTAATCCCAGCACTTTGGGAGGGAAGGGCAGGTGAATGGCTTGAGCCCTGGAGTTTGAGGCCAGCCTGGGGAACATGGTGAGACCTTGTCTCTAAACAAACAAACAAACAAATTAGCCAGATGTGGTGGCATGTGCCTGTGGTCCCACCTACTTGAGAGGCTGAGGTGGGAGGATCTCTTGAGCCTGGGAGGTCGAGGCTACAGTGAGCTGTGATTGCACTTCAGCCTGAGCAACAGAGCGAGACTCTTTCTCTTAAAAAATTAAAAATGAAAATAAAGTTAGAGTTTCTCAGATCATTCATTCTCCCATTTCAGCTGTATGACAATAGTGTCCTACTTCATTCTGAGTTATATTGATCAGCAGGAATACAAAAACAAAATTCCTCTTATTAACTTGGAAGCCTTGGAGAAAACTTTAACAATGTAACCTACGAAAGGCATTGTTTATAAAGAAGACTTGTTTTCACAATGTCCATTTTCACAGAACAACCCAAAGTAATAAAGAAAAAAGTTTAAATATATTTGCTAAGCACCAAAAGTAATGTCTTCAGAATCGGAACAAAATGAAAGAATTTCTGTTTTTTCCCCATAAGTCTCTTAATCTTTTAAAAATCACCCCCTCCCCATATCTCCCTGAAACATTCTTTTTGGCCACACTCTCTTGCACCTCTATATCCCACAGCCTCACAAAATGTTTGGTTGTGGGAAGTAATGAGTTTTGGAAGGTTCTTTAGTGCACTCCCAGTTATTATCTTAGCATACATCTTTACAAGTTAAGACTTATGTCTCAATTGTATTTTTAGAAATTTGTCTTTTGAACTTTGTACTGACTTTGTCTTACATTTGGAATTTTTTTTTTATAACAGGACATTTATTTAGTCCTTTTATTCTTATTTAGCTTGACTTAGGGAATAATGAAGGTATTCCTCATTTTACTGGGGAAACCCTAACAGTGTCCTTAGCTTTTCTCTTATTTGCAGGGCTATTGAAAAAACATATGTAAGAATCTGATGAGAAATGTGTAAATGTGACTCTGGTGAATAGATCCATCACCACTTTCCACAAGTTTCCTTCTCCAACGAGGTGTCAGGTAGATCATTCAGAACAGTAATACAGGGAGCCAACCACTGCCCATCAGAGTGCAGATAGGGGCCATAAATTCAGATTCCTGTGAGGTCCAGAAAGGTGATGTACAGGAATGAGGTGAGTACCAGGCTAAGTGTGGTAACAGGAGAACTGAGTGGTCCTGCGTCCTGTCTGGAAGAGGGGAGCAAATAGTTCCAACTAAAGTAACCTCAGTGAACTGCAAGAACTGTGATCCCAGGTTTTCTAATTTACCAAGAAAAGCCAGTCATCTAGACTTTTATTAAAATGTAATTAATGATTAAAATTCCTTTAAGTTATGTATTAAATAAGACAGGCAGTTGACTACTTGCATTATTGTTGAGAATGAGGAACCTGATACCTCATTGTAGAAAGCAACTAGTGGGCCGGGCGTGGTGGCTCACGCCTGTAATCCCAGCACTTTGGGAGACCGAGACGGGCGGATCACGAGGTCAGGAGATCGAGACCATCCTGGCTAACACGGTGAAACCCCGTCTCTACTAAAAAATACAAAAAAAAAAAACTAGCCAGGCGAGGTGGCGGGCGCCTGTAGTCCCAGCTACTCGGGAGGCTGAGGCAGGAGAATGGCGTGAACCCGGGAGGCGGAACTTGCAGTGAGCTGAGATCCGGCCACTGCACTCCAGCCTGGGCGACAGAGCGAGATTCCATCTCAAAAAAAAAAAAAAAGAAAAGCAACTAGGAAAGCGGTAATGGATTTATTCATTAAGTTTTCAGATTTGTCAAGAAAAGCTAGTAATATGGATTTTTACTGGGAGTTTTTGAAATTTATTTCCAAATAATTCAAATTTTTTTCTTTTTCTTTCTTTCTTTTTTTTTTTTTTTTTTTTGTTGTTGTTTTTTGCAGACAGAGTCTCTTGCTTTGTTGCCCAGGCTGAAATGCAGAGGCACAAACTTGGCTCACTGCAACCTCCATCTCCCAGCTTCAAGGGATTCTCCTACCTCAACCTCCTGAGTAGCTGGGACTACAGGCATGCACCACCAGGCCTAGCTAATTTTTGTATTTTTAGTAGCAACGGGGTTTTGCCATGTTGGCCAGGCTGGTCTTGAACTCCTGACTTCAAGCTATCAGCCTACCTTGGCTTCCCAAAATGCTGGGATTACAGGCATGAGTCACCGTGCCTGGTCACAAATATTTTTTTAAACATCTGTGAGCTGTGTATCAACCCACTTTGGCTGCCATAACAGAATATCACAGACTGGGTGGCTTAAACTACAGAAATTAATTTTTTCAGAGTTTTGGGGGTAAGAAGTCCAGGATCAAGGTGCCCCAGGACTGTTTTCTGGGGAAGCGTCTCTTCCTGGCTTGTGACAATTCCTTTCTCTTTGCATCCTTGTGTGACATTTTCTCTGTGTGAGTGTGGAGAGAAGGATCAATCTTTGGCATCTCTTCATCTTTTTTGTGTGTGTTTATTTATTTTTAATTTTTTAAAATTATTATTCTTTAAGCTCTGGGATACATGTGCAGAATGTGCAGGTTTGTTACATAGGTATACACATGCCATGGTGGTTTGCTGCACTCATCAACCCGTCATCTACATTAGGTATCTCCTAATGCTAGCTCTCCTAGCCTCCCACCCCCTGACAGGAACTGGTATATGATGTTCCCCTCCCTGTGTCCATGTATTCTCATTGTTCAACTCCCACTTAAGAGTGAGAACATGCAGTGTTTGGTTTTCTGTTGTGTTAGTTTGCTGAGAATGATGGTTTCCAGCTTCATCCATGTCCCTGCAAAGAACATGAACTCATCCTTTTTTATGGCTGCATAGTATTCTATGGTGTATATGTGCCACATTTTCTTTATCTAGTATATCATTAATGGGCATTTCGGTTGTTTCTAAGTCTTTGCTATTGTGAATAGTGCTGCAATAAACATATGTGTGCACATGCCCTTATAGTAGAATGATTTATAATCCTTTGGGTATATACCCAATAATAGGATTGCTGGATCAAATGGTATTTCTGGTTCTAGATCCTTGAGGGATCGCCACACTGTCTACCACAATGGTTGAACTAATTTACACTCCCACCAACGGTGTAAAAGTGTTCCTAATTCTCTACATCCTCTCCAGCATCTGTTGTTTCCTGACTTTTTAATGATTGCCATTCATTGTGGTTTTGATTTGCATTGCTCTAAAGACCAGTGATGATGAGCTTTTTTTCATGTGTTTGTTGGCCACATAGATGCCTTCTTTTGAGAAGTGTCTGTTCATATCCTTTGCCCACTTTTTGATGAGGTTGTTTGTTTTTTTCTTGTAAATTTGTTTAAGTGTCTTGTAGATTCTGGGTATTAGCCTTCTGTCATATGGATAGATTGCAAAAATGTTCTTTCATTCTGTAGGTTGCATGTTCACTCTGTTGATAGTTTCTCTTCATCTTTTTTAAGAACACTAATCTCATTGGGCCTGGCATGGTGGCTAACTCCTCTAATACCAGCACATTGGGAGGCCAAGGTGGCTAGATTGCTTGATGTCAGGAGTCTGAGACCAGCCTGGCCAAAACCCCATCTCTACTAAAGATGCAAAAATTAGCCGGGCATGGTGGTGCATGCCTGTAATCCCATCTGAGACAGGAGAATCACTTGAACCTGGGAGGTGGAGGTTGCAGTGAGCCAAGTTCATGCCACTGCACTCCCTCCTAGGTAACAGAGTGAGACTCGTCTGAAAAAAAAAAAAAAAAACTTATTGGATTAGGGCCCCAAGCTTATGAACTCATTTAACTTCAATTATCTCTTTAAAGACCCATTCTCCAAATACAGTCACATTGGGAGTTACATTTCAAAATAATGATTTTTGGAGGGACGCAAATAATAATTCATTCCATTCAAGCCTCTGTCTTATAACTCAGACTTCTCCAGACTACATGGGCCTGGTACAATGGTCTAGTCTAGCATTCTAAAGCACTAATGTGCATCAGAATTGCCTGAAGGTTTTAACACACTTTCCGGAGCCTCACTTCCTTAGTTTCTGGTTTAATGGGTCCAAGATGAAGTCTCAGACTATACATCCCTAATAAGTTTCCAGGGGATGTGCTTGCTGTGGCTCTGGGAATCACACTTTGAGAACCTCTGGCTCAACATCCTTCTGCTCTGGTTTTATCTGTCAATATGGTCCCATCTTCTTTCTGGCTTCTGGAAATTCTTTCTTTGGATGTGTCTCTATTGCCCATCCTACCCTCCTAGGCTATTAAGAATGTATTGTAAATTCAATAGGATTTTGCAAGAGATGGGAGGTTAAATAAACAGACAAACCAACCTGTGCTCCCTAAACTCATTGTGAAACACATTTTAGGGCAGATAATCATGAAAAACATTTTTTTTCACAAGTTAGGCAAAAGACCCTTAGGTTCTGTAATAAATTGAATATGTTAACAATGTACAATTCCAAGTACAGTTGGAACTGGGTTGGGGTAGGATATTTCAAATTATATTCAATAGCATTTTTTAAAAAATGATACACAAGGAAAAGGAAGCAGTTTTCCCCTATGAAATGCATTAATCTTATGGATATTAGCATATATTATAAATGTTTGGTGTATATATGCTAAAATGGATGTGGGAAAATTCTGGAGAAGTTGTAAAATGAAGCTCTCACAACGATCCTAGAGATCACAGTATATTCTTTCACAAAAAGTTAAAAAAAATAACTGGTGTTCTTTATTTTCCACAAACATATATTACATGTCTTACACTGCTTGATTCAAAAGAAGTAGATATACAAGTTTATAATCTCTGCCAGTTCTCAATTTTTATTATCTGTCATTGAACCTGGTGAACGAACTTCACCAGTGAGACAAAAATCCCATAGGCATACCTCGAATCATTTACAATTTTTGTGCCAGCTTTTACTCCACCCCTGTGATATAAAACAAGTAAATCTAAACTTTCAAGAGTAAAGTATTTGTGAAGTGATTTTGCATCTGAAAAAATTTTTTAAATAAAAATGTACAAACATCTGAGCTTTTTATTAATAATACACATCATGAAATCTTGGCTGAGAATTATTGAGCTAGAGGTCTAAGGAGTACTTTATTATTATTGTTTCTAATTTGTGTTTAAGAATTACTAAAAGGATGTTTTTGATGGTAGGTTATAGAAATTGAATGAGATAGATTTAACTATATAAATCCATTTTGGGGGGACTTAGCAAATAACTTTGTAGTAGCTGGGAAAATATTAGCATGAATAATTGGGGAAAATTGTACATGGATTGACGTCTCTCCTGAATGCTTTATATGTCATTGCCCAAAAAAGTAGGGAACTGAATGCTAATAGTCTCTATTTTGCTATTTCTTGCCTTCCCTTTGTTTTTCTTTAAAACGTATTACCACAGTCAGGTTCTAAACTGACTACCTACCTCTTTATTCCCTTTGAACAAATAATGCTGATTTTGAAAGATGATTTATGTATATCTATTATCTTCTCCCTTTGTTTTTCATGTCAGTCCATGCACAGAGGATCACCGGTTAGTACAAATTTTAGAATTCTTAACTCCTGATTTTTATAGGTAAAAGGGAACATAAGTTTCATGCTATTTGGTAACGAACTTCAAAGTAAGTGCATCTTCTTAAACTTCTCATTGCGGTTTCTCTTAAGCTCCAGTCAACCACTAAATATAAAGAATAACATTTTTTTTTTTCTGTTTGGCATTTTTGTTGGTAGTTCCCTGCATGTTATATTTTTTCAGCCTTAAACAAAAGAAGTTTCTGAAATCCATTTTATAGTTTTTACTTTGTACACCTAACAAAGCCCCCTGAAATTTTCACTGAAACCATGTGCTTGTTTGTTTCGATACCTCACTCTACTTACTCCCGTGTACCATTACATAGGCATGATCAGATCATATTGATGTCTACTAAAGGCCTAATTGCTACATAATTAAATGAGTTATAATATTCTAGTACATTACTAGTACAGTTTCTCTTTTTTAAACAGATTAAATTAGTCAACATTAACTCCACCGATATAGCTGACGGCCGACCCTCAATAGTTCTTGGATTGATGTGGACCATTATTCTATATTTCCAGGTATTGCGCTACAGTTCCTTTTTTAGTTGATGCAATGTCACAGAGGGAGATGGTGGTGGCCATTTTGATAATGCTTTCATTTGCCATATCTTTGGGGTTGATCCTTAACTTAGCAGAAATGTACCTTTCACACATACGTTGTTTCTTTGGTAGCAGAATTTCCTCTTCTCCCTTGCAAAGCTGTTGCACATGGAACCTCAAATCCCAAAGTACTCCAGCAGAGGTGCCCAATCTGAAAAGTTAGCACCTCACAATGGAGATGAAATACGTTGCAGAAGGAGCTCAGGAAACTTTTCTGTTTTATTTGGAAGGGAGCAGTTCTAAACTCCTTTTAGACATGAAGGAGAGAAATGAACTTGCCATTTTATCCAGAATAATTGTCCTAACCAGTAGGTTTTAGTTGATTAATTCATTCATGTATTCTATAAATATGTGTGTAAGATACAGCTGGGGTGGAATGGGAAGTGTGAAGAGGAGTAAGATATTAATCATGCCTTTTAAGAGCTTGCATTTTGTCAGGAATGTCAAGGGTGTTAACATAACTCATTTGTAGGTGGAAAAGTAAAACATCCGAGGAAATAATAACAAAGATAATGCTTCTATTTTTGCTGGCTGTTAACTCTCAAACAGATCGAAGAGTTGACCAGCAACCTGCCCCAGCTCCAGTCTTTGTCCAGCAGCGCATCCTCTGTGGACAGCATAGTTAGCTCTGAGACTCCTAGCCCACCAAGTAAACGGAAGGTGACCACCAAGATCCAAGGAAATGCTAAGAAGGCTTTATTAAAGTGGGTTCAGTACACGGCTGGCAAGTAAGTGTCAAGAGTTTGTCTAAATTCGCAATACATAAATAATTTGAGTTATGAATGTATTACTAATTGCACCTTCTAATGATTGCAAACTGTGAAGAGACATTTGAATGAATGACTTTGCTTTAGTGCTTGTTTCACTCTTTCCTTGAATTGAGATATAAACACAAATCACCACTAAGACTCTAGGAAAATGCTCTTATAAAATTAATTTTTTCTTTATTCATGTTATTGGGCCTAATTAATTAAACTGATTAATCCTAAATTTTGAGTAGCGTGAGGGCTAATTCTATTTAGGTCATTGTTTAGAGTTTCCGCTCCTATTAAGTAATCTTTACATAAATAAATTCAAAGTTTAAACTTGGTTATCTCTTCATGAGACCAGTATGTTCTATTTAAGAAAAATGTGAACTAAGGTACACATTCCAAAAACATTATTATTATTTTTTTATGTTCTGAAACTTTCTAGCAATTTTAGTTTTTAAATTTTTTCCCTTTGGTCTCATTTTTTATCCAGAGTGTAGATTTTTTTGTCAACTCTAGCTTTGTGAGCTGAGAATTTGCATCTAGTTTTCGGTTCTCCTCTAGGCATAATAAATTTACATGTGTATGCATTTATATGATAATATTGGATAGAAAATGACTGCTCTCAGACAGGTACAGTGACTCATGCCTATAATCCCAGCACTTTGGGAGGCTGAGGAAGGCAGATCACTTGAGTTCAGGAGATTGAGACCAGCCTGGCCAATATGGTGAAACCCCCATCTTTAATAAAAATACAGAAATTAGCTGGGCATGGTGGCGTGTGCCAGTAAACCCAGCTACTCAGGAGGCTGAGGCACCAGAATTGCTTGGACCTGGGAGGTGGAGGTTGCGGTGAGCTGAGATCAAGATTGCGCCTTTGCACTCCAGCCTGAGCAACAGAGCTAGACTCCATTTCAAAAAAAAAAAAAAAAGAAAGAAAGAAAAGAAAAGAAAAAAAAGACAAAGAGTGCTCTCAAAAAGTATTTTCTCATAGCAATTTCAATGGAGTTTTCACTTGACCATATAAGTATTTTGCCATCTGATGTGGTCGGGGTAAATACTTTCATGTAGAGTATGCTTTTGTTTGATTTTCCTAAACATCATGTAAAATTACTCATTTTTTATCTTGTTTTGCATGCTTAAATCTAATCTGAATTTGATTCTCTACTTCTCTACTTCTGGAAAATAGTTGTAAACAAGTACTTATTATAAAATATTGAGGTGCTAAACATAGGGAGTTCTATTTTTAAGGTGTTTGAAAAGCAAAAATAAAAAAATAAAAAGAGAAACAGAAAGGATGTAATTAGTGTTACTAATTTATGTTGTTTTGTTTAACTTTTAAAGTGTGTTGCTGGTTTTCTAATTTGGGATATGTTTTCATGATTCAAGTTGTAGTCAAATATATTTCCGAAAACAAAGCTTTGTGGCACTTTAGAATCTGAAGTAGAAATAAAATTTAAAAAACCCTTCCCACATTGCTGAAACACTGTTTAATTGCATCCACAGTGGCATTACTAATGTCTCTTACAACTTAACTGGGTAGGGAGAAGACTGGTGACTGCATGCTGATGTGTCACGATGCTATTGCAATTAAACTTTGCAATAATGTCAAGGCGGTATTCTGTGGTCCATTGCTTCACACGGCATTAAATTAACCAAAAATAAATTGATTTTCTTTTAATAAAACAGTAGCTTGAAGTAAACTCAAATTTAATGCTGTTAGAATTATCCAGCATTTAATTTAGTTTCATGCATGCTATGTTGGGTTTCAAAGATGTGCAAGAGTCTGGTGACAGCTCAAAGTCATTGCTACAACTTATATATTGGTAACATCAGTGGAAGTTTTACTTTCCTTATCTAGGCCAATGTCCAGAATCCTGGTCCTGAGGATTCTCCACCCGTGAGCAATCAATAAGATCCATTTCTTTTGTAGCTGCATAAATTTTGGAGGTTTGGGGCGATGACTTTTCTCTGCCATAAAAATTCTGTAATGAACACATGATTCCATCATGCTACCAAACTGTTGACAATTTTTCCTAAAAACTGCTTTTTACACTATCCCAGTATGTACTTTCCAAGCAACTTATTATCTAACATGTGTAAAAGACTTTAGAATCTGTACCCATTTTGAGGTATGAGTGATGTTATTCCTAAAATTGTAATATTTCATGGGACTCTAGTTTGGAAGTTCATCACACTCATAAGATTGAAGATGGTGGGAAATGATAAAACATCCAGTAAACACTAGACTAGTTATCAGGGTGTATCCACTATTTTCATATAAAGTTCAAAAATATTTGAGAAATAAATTAAAAAATGGTTTCAGTAACATAAGATAGTTAAGTCCTCTAATTTTTAAAACTAATTTCATCCACTATCAATACATATTATCAGAAATAAAAGCATTAAATTATAGCATATCTTACATTTGCATACCTATTATCACATGTATAAGCAGAACAATATTTTTTGGACAAAAATTAGTAAGGTAACAAAATAAATACGTGCATAGCCATAGTTATTCAAAGTAACTTGAAGTAAATACACATTAGAGGTCAGAAATGCTTATAAATTCGTTACCCTTCATCACTTCTTTAAATGGTGTGCCTAAGTTTTCTTTGGGTTTGTATCTAAAATACTCAAATAAGAGGTTTAAACTAAAACTTTTAAGGAATATTACCTACTACTTTAACTGATGTAATAGGAAACAGTGTGTGTGTGTGTGTGTATACCTACATATATTTTTTCAACAAATATAGAAGAAATAAAACATGCTGAAACATTTTTAATTATTTCAGTATAGTAAATATTTAGAAAAGCATATTATGTATTTCTCTTTGAAAATGTCTAAAACAATAAACAAGTTCAAGAAAATTAGAAATAGCTAATTACATGGTGAATATTTACTAACTAATTATGTATTTATACCCCACTGAATTTTGTTAAAAACTAATTTGAGGTGGCTTAACAGGGTACAAAAACATTTTTAAATGAGGAAATGTGGGCAAAGAAAAATAAAATTAAGTCAGAGATGGATTACAAATGAATAGATAAAAAGGACATACTGTTCAACCTGCATGGATGTCAGCTGTCTGCTGAAAAAAATTATGTCCATACTACCAGAGACATAAACTTGAAAATAACTAAGAGAAGATTCAAGATTACTTTACAATTACTGGAATCTCATAAAATTGCTTTTAGGATATTTGTAGATAAAGCCAATGATCAGGCTCAAAGATGCATAATATATTTTATGCAAACAGTGTACATTGGTAAAATATGTTTTAAAGTGAATGAGAAGTTGTCTGCGATAAAATTTAAGGATAGGCTGGGCGTGGTGGCTCACACCTGTAATTGCAGCACTTTTGAGGCCAAGGCGGGTGGATCACTTGAGGCCAGGAATTTGAGACCAGCCTGGCCGACATGATGAAACCCTGTCTCTACTAAAAATACAAAAATTAGCCAGGTGTTGTGGCAAATGCCTGAAATCCCAGCTATTTGGGAGGCTGAGGCACAAGAATCCCTTGAGCCTGGGAGGTGGAGGTTGCAGTGAGCCAAGATTGTGCCACTGCACTCCAGCCTGGGCAACAGAATGAGTGAGACTCTGTCTCAATAATAATAATAATAGTAATAATAATGGACATTTATAAACTCTTTATATTAATCAGCATACCATTCAGGTTGTATTTTTCATGAAAATATTGAAATTCTAGTAAAAATTAATTGGGTGATATTTTTTCTTTATATAGTGATGACTATAAGGTTAATGAGACTAACATTTTAAAAAGAAACTACCAGATGACTTTATCCATTGAATGTTCCCTAATTAAGTGATCATATTTGCAGGCCCTCCACTTAATCAAGGGGTGCAGCCAATGCTCAAAATCATCTTTACAACTCTGTTTTCGGAACTACCTTTATAATTGATAAATTACATGTAGAAAAAATAATCATTCATTATGAACTTGCTTCACTTCTGCTTTCCAAAGGCAAAATATGACTACCAACTTGAAATCAGTTTCTTAATAACTGGCTTTGAGTTAATCAAATCTACCACCAAAGAAAAAAGATTTACCACCAGGGCTTGCCCTCAAGACAATTACAAAAAAGGAGTTTATAAACAGTTTTATTAGTGGAGTAATTGGAATTATTGTTTGCATTTAGGTGGAATACAGGGTCCCTTGTGAACACTTGAGAGATATAATTGCAATATTTGCATTTGTCTGTTCTACTGCTTTGGAAAGCATTCAGCCACATTATCTTAGTCTGTTATAATCTTGTACAACACAGTGCTGCTTCCCATTAGAAACGTGTTAGATCTTTCTACAAAAAGTATACAGTGGTTAATTACTATCACTTTTGGCATCTTTATAATTTGTTTGCTTAAAATTTTTCAGCATTTTTCTCTAAATTGATTTTTCTTTATAAAATAAATGTAAAAATATGCTTTAAATTAACTATCTTAATTAGTGAAAAATCCAACATAGAAATCTCTAAATATAGAACTGGAATTCCGACATCTTATCTTGTTACCCCCTAAAAATTTTGTTTTCCTTAATTTTTCTCAAACACAATGAACTGATACAGTTCTCTGCATATTGTTGGTGAAAAGCACTGGATTTTGCATGAGGTCTTGAAGAAAGTCCTTGTATCTATTAAGAATGTGACATCATTTTATGTTTTTATAATACAAAGGCAGACTGGAATAGAAGTAAAAGATTTTGGGAAGAGTTGGAGAAGCGGGGTTGCCTTTCATTCAGTTATTCATGCCATTCGACCCGAACTGGTGGACTTGGAGAAAGTGAAAGGCAGATCCAACCGAGAAAATCTGGAGGATGCTTTCACTATCGCCGAAACGGAACTGGGGATCCCAAGACTGCTAGATCCTGAAGGTAGGCTGAATAATCATTGACTGCTGTATACGTTAACACAGAGGGTTTACATGTCTTTTTCTTTTTTTTTCTTTTTTTTTTTTTTTTGAGACGGAGTCTCGCTCTGTCGCCCAGGCTAGAGTGCAGTGGCGCGATCTCGGCTCACTGCAAGCTCCGCCTCCCGGGTTCACGCCATTCTCCTGCCTCAGCCTCCGGAGTAGCTGGGACTACAGGCACCCGCCACCACGCCCGGCTAATGTTTTGTATTTTTAGTAGATATGGGGTTTCACCGTGTTAGCCAGGATGGTCTCAATCTTCTGACCTCGTGATCTGCCTGCCTCGGCCTCCCAAAGTGCTGGGATTACAGGCTTGAGCCACCGCGCGCAGCTGAGGGTTTAAATGTCTTAGATTTCTTAAACTTAGAAATACACATGACTTCCAAGATTCTTCCAAGCCGGAAAGCTGGATAAAAGTGGAAAGTAATGGTATTTTCCTGCATCAATTTTCTTCTGGATAAATATCTACCACCATGGTTGGGGTAAAATATGATTTCATTGCTCCAAACAACACTTTGGCATCCGTATATCAGTCAGGTGAACTGGACTTAATATACTAAAGGGTGGAATGAAAGTTTTAGAAGTGGGTGTATGAGGGGAGGGTGACAGGATAATATAATATAAGAGGTCTGGAAGATGTAGATTATTCATACTTAGAAATGTTTTTAACCATGGAGTGTTTTGGTGTCAATCAGCAAACTACATAAATATTTGACTAATATTTGTCATTTTAATTGTTTGGTACATTTTTTTTGGTAAGGCTGTGAGTGTTAAGACTTCTTGGAAATGGAGTGAACTCTTTCAAGCCTTCAAAAGACAATTTAGATGCCTTTGATAAACTTTTATAAACTAGTAAGTTGTTAGCTATGTTGAAACAAAAGTATCAAAGTGAAGTTCCAAATGTCACAGATAATTTATGTGGGTTGGCAATTATGGACATTTATATCAGTGAATGCAGAAATGGAAATGCACAGTGAAAGCAAATTATTTCTCCCCTCTCCTCCCTACCCTTCCTGGCCTCTGGTAACCACCATTCTACTCTCTATCTTCATGGGATCCACTGAAAATTATTTTTAACGATGGAATTTCAGACTGAACTTCCCTAGCTCTGAAACAAAGAGGATAGACTTGTGTTTCTAAGAGTAGGTTACAGAGACCCAGTTAGGTTTCCTCGAAGATGAAGGGCCCCATGGAGATTCCTTGACATTTTAGGATTCTGTTTTGAGTCCCACTCTGCCCCCACCCCCAGTTTCACTAGGATATCAAAGGGCTTTCTGCCTTCTTTCCGCACAAAAATAAATCAAGGGAAAAACACGTATTCCAGCCATCAATTTCAGAGGATGTAACAGAGCTGACATTATTCCTAAAGTGGGATGAAAGAAGAATATACATCATTCTTTCATATCTACCAGACCAGAAGATCTTAATATTTTCTTTGATGGTCAGAAACTGAGGTTGCCTAAATACAAGGCTATCCTAGATATAAGACTTTCCTCTAATTTCTTAATGAGAACTTCCGCTTCAAAAAGTTATTTAACCAACTTGGATGTATAAGCTTTTAGGCATACAGATTAAGTACTCCAAGTCTATTATAATAATTATTTTATGATTTACATATGTAGTTAACAGCATATACTATGTTAAATCATGTATTAAATATTGCTTTTCTTTCCACTTTCATATTTCCTGAAAAAAAAGTTTTACTCAACAGTTTGACTCATCACCTTTGAGTCATTTAACAAATTTCAGAATTCATTATCTTTACTTCCTTTTAAATGGTGTGAATTGTAGCACTCTTTAAACCCTACATTGCAAGTCTTAGAAATTATACCTCTGACCAAAAAGAACTTTTACAAAAGATTAGATTAGTTTTATACTTTATTGTAGCAATTTGGTTTGCTTTTTGCTCTGTAAATTGCTCTGTAGTCATAATCATTTTTTTTGCCTTTAAAATTGATATTTAAAAGACTTGTTTACAGCATTTTTTACTTATGCATTCTTACTTCCATGTATAATTACTAACTCTGGATAAATTTATTGGCCTGATTTTTACCATTTGTATTGGATAAATATCTATAAGCTTCAAAATCACGGTGATTGAGGCCTTCTCAGGCAGTTTCCCTCGAAGAGTGCTTGATTGCTCAAAGCACTGTAATTTGGAGAGAATGCTCCACAAAGGAGAGGCTGCCCAGGAAATGGAATATAAGGCATCTCCCTTTCTTCTAAAGTGAAATTTCTGGGGGCAGAGAAGAGGCTTGTCTATATTTAGTCATATATAGTATATAAACTGTCATTCAGTGTCACACTTGTAAGCATTTTTGTACTACCCATTTATGCCAGTTTTAAAATTTACGTATTATTTGTGTTCAGTTAACTAGACAGAATGTTTGAGTAACCATACAGTATTCTCATACTCAGTACTCATACTGAGTCACCAGACAGTATCAAATACTGTCTCATGAGATACTGTATGTCTTATTTAAATGACATATATGCTACTTTCTTAAATGCTGTTTGTTAAAATGTGTCATCTTTCTGAGTAATATAATTTCCATCATGTAATATCCAGATTAAATTTGGTTTACCCTCCTCCCCCTCCAAAATTCTAAATAGTGCTTCTATTTTCCTTCTGCGTTTAGTGTTTTTGGTATGATAGTTAGATATCAAAGCTTGTATTATTAAAATCCAATGAATGCTAATTAATTTATTCACATTTCTTTTTTTGTTTTTTCAGATGTTGATGTGGATAAACCAGATGAGAAGTCTATTATGACCTATGTAGCCCAGTTTCTGAAACATTATCCTGACATCCACAATGCAGGCACTGATGGGCAAGAGGATGATGTAGGTATTTGCTTTCTTCAAGTATTGCTAGTGTATGCAATGACAGTGACTCAGATTTTTGAGTATGCTGTTCTCAAAAAATTAAATTTGAATGCATTTTAATATGAGAGCAACTTATTTAAAAAAGATACCACCAAATGGGGCAATGATTAGAGGAAAAGGTTTTTCTGGTTTGCCTGTTGAATATGTTAGAGAAAGCATTGCTAATAATAAATGTAAGACTATGTGATGCTGATACACTAAAATTGAGAAAAGACAGCAGTGTCGGAAACTCCATTTTAGTGATCTGAGAATTGAAGTAATTGTATTTCTGTCATACATTTGAACATCTAGATCTTGAATCCCCTCGATCTGATCTGATAAAATCTGATAAAATCTAATTTTGGCTTTTGGATTTTATTATATCTATTGACAGCGAACATATGGGAAGTAAGGCACAATTTGTAAACGTTCTAATTATTCACTGTGATTAGATTTTTCTGCCTTTAAATAATTTAAATAACATTAACATTTTTCACACTGCTCAAATTACATGTTAATTGTCATAAATTTTTTAAATCAGGAAAAAAAGGAAAAGGAAAAAATTGTATTTGACCTTCTAGAGAGAACCTATACTAGAAAAAATTAATATGTTGATGTTAATTTCCAACATTTGCATATGTATATGGCAGATACATATAATATTTTAATAAAAATAGAATTATAGTATCCATGCAATTTTATAATTTTCTTCTTCCACGGACATTATAAAGAATTCTGCAGGTCATCATATGTATGTACAGTAATTTATTACCCAATCTTAATAGTTTTAATTTGTAATTTTTGTTGTCATAAGCAATGCTTTTATGAACAATCTTGTAATAAAACATTGTTCTAAGATTCTCTCTCTCTCTTTTTTTTTTTTTTTTTTTTGAGTTGGGGTCTTGCTCTTTCACCCAGGCTGGAGTGCAGTAGCACAATATTGGCTCTCTGCATCCTCTGTCTGCCAGGTTCAAACAATTCTCCTGTCTCAGCCTCCTGGAGTAGCTGGGATTTCAGATATACACCACTACACCCAGCTAATTTTTTCTGTTTCTGGTAGAGACTGGGTTTCACATGTTGGCCAGGCTAGTCTCAAACTCCTGACCTCAAGTGATCTTCCTGCCTCTGCCTCCCAAAGTGCTGGGATCACAGGCACGAGTCACCACGCCTGGCTAAGATTCTTCTTTACAAGTGGAATTCCAAGACTAAAGGGCATACAAAATTTTAATGCTTTTAAAAATGTTTTTCGAATTGCCTTGTAGAAAGTTTGTCCTATTTTACACTCCAACCAAGACACCAGACTTGCCTGTTTTCCTGTTTATTAGCAATGGATATGACCATTCTTTTAATATTTTTGAAGTAGTGTTGTATTCTGTTTTTAATTATATACAGAGGTGGATTCACTGCTGAATTTTAATTTAATTAGAAGGTGCTCCTCTTCTTCCTTTCTCCTTTCCTCCTAAAAAAAAAAAAAATTATAAGGTAAATGACATCAGGAAAAACATAAATGGAATTTTCAAGATGAGTGAAAACCTGTCTGTCTTCATTGTTCAGGTCTCAACTGGAGTTTTCAGAGCAGTTTGAAATGAAAATGAAGAGTAATAAGAAAACCAAAAAATGTAAAATATGTTTTCTAAATAGACTTATAAACATATATAAAGAAGAAAAAGGCCAAGGAGCATAACCAAAAGCTTACAAGTAGACATTATGCCAATAGTTAGAAATCAGTGACTTCATAAAAGAATAAGCAAAACAGAGGTAACTCCTGTTTCCTAGGTCTCTTAGATGAAATTAATCTGGCATTTGATAGAACCATGTTAGCTTCTTAAAAATAGTAAGTTCAGGAAACCTCTTTTGTTTCTTGTCAGGATTGGGGCACAAACACTGGCCACCAGGGTGACTTATCTATAGTTATTACTAGCAAAGTAATTGTTTCTGAAAAGCACCACAAACGGCTAAAGCAAAGACTCCATGTGCAAATGCTGGCATGGATTGATGTAAATATTTTGGAGTCATCTTCGGCTTGCTGGGTTTTGACAATATTGTTGTGTGAATAAGAAACTCTGTAAGAAAACACATTAGACTTACCTCATATAGCACAGAGAAAATCCATCCAAACTTCCATCTGGTTTTTATATGTGAAGTCCTTATATTACCCAGATGAATTTATATCTAATTTAGTGTCTGTGGTTTTACTGTTTTAGAGTCTCTGACATTAATCATCTCTCCAGATTAGTAAACTCTGTGGCTGGAAACATCTAAAAAAACAAAAGGAGATGCTTTACTTAATGCTCATGAGCAGGAGTTTAATGCAAAAATTCTCAGAGATTTGAAACACACAATCTATCGATATAAGCGTTTTAATATACTTCACTAAAGAGGTTTTATTATTTTCAGAGGTTGCTTTAATCATCTAAAAAATAAATTCTGGTCATTAAAAAAATCCCTCTATCCCTTTCCTAAAAAGAGGATGCATATGATTTATTCAGGCTTATCTCAAAAATTATTTTTGAGGAAAATGTATTGGAAGCTTTGCCCTTTTTTAGTGGCATTTGTCATGTAGTGCATAAGCATCTAAAATTGAATATTTCGAATAATGTATTTTTTGTTATGATGTAGGGTTTATATTTGTTTAACACAGTTAATGGTCACCTAATTCTGTCTAGTGAACCTTTAATATTTTGTAAACTATGCATATTAGTTTTGAGCCCCCACCTCAAAGTCCTCAGTATTTGTCATTCAGCTCTTACTCTCTTAATTCATTAAATAAAAAAAAAAAAAAATTCTTGGCATGAACGTATCTACCAGGCTTTCATTTTTGTGTGTATTTGATTTATATATCCCCTTTGTGATTTTATTTGAATTAAATATTTTATGGCTACCATTTTAAATATGATTTTCTTACTGAAAATCGACATCACCATGTTTTTTTTTATCTCATCCAATCAAACTGATAAACTTCCCCCTTAAGATATTTCTTGAATAATTAGCACTCAGTCATAAATAAACAATATAGGCCTGTTGACTTATCTCATTCACCTTCTAAACTTTCATTAATTTTTTCACCCATCCATTCTTCCATTGCCACAAACATTCCTGACTGCCCTAAGAAGCACAACACAGGCTTAATTCTTATGAGGACAAAGAAACATGTGTGCTGTGTATATTTACAGGGAAAGTAATATGAGTTGATATACCTCTTTACATAGTTCACCTTCTAAAATATTTACTGTTGTTTTGAGACATGTTTACAAAATATATAGCTACATATGATTATTTCAAGCTAAAATAAAAATGTCATTTTCTAGAAAACGATGTTGCCTTATTGGAGTTGAATATTTTTGTATTTTCAAAAGCTATGAAAATGTCTTAAAGTAATTGTATCCTTGAAATGATCACCTATTTCTCTAAAGGCAGATGCCTCTCCATTTATTTTTCTTCTTGTTTTCTAAATAATTTTGGACCCTGATTTATATTATATTTCTATATATTATCTTTTCGTATTGTTAGGAAATACTTCCAGGTTTCCCATCTTTTGCAAATTCTATACAAAATTTTAAGGTAAGATTTAAGTAATCTTGCATTGATGACCTCTTTCAAACATCCTGCATTCTGTATCGTTTTAGTCATTCCCTTGCATGTTTTTGTCTTTATGTATACATTTCTTTTAATACTTTAATTGCATCATTTGCGTTTCCTTTTTAACAGAACAAATAACATACATATGTGTTATCAAATGTTAGTGATAGTCTAAGCTACTCCCATGCACTTGCCCATTAATCTTTCATTATAAATGGTATCTATCAATTAATTTCTTCTTTATAATAACACTAATACAAAGAAGGATTTACAGTAACTATGTTTGGTGTCTTTAATGTGACACAGAAAATAAAAACAAAATAAAGGTTTAGTTTTGTATCTTAAAATGTTAGCAGAGAATCAACGAACAAGGTAAGTATTTGGTTACCTTGTCGGTCTGAGTTTCCTCACTCTCTTCTGCTCAGTATTGGGTCTCGTGGTTTAGTAAAGTTCATGACATGTAGTAGGTGCTCAAAAGATATTAGCAGAATGAATGGTTATGAATTGCTGTCCATATCGAAGTTATTGAATGCATGTCCCATATTTTAGCTTTTCCATTTTTCTTTATGTTCCGTCTAGGCTGCAGGTTATGTATGGTATTGATATATTGTATTTATATCAACATAAATCAGAAGTAACTCATTTCATATCAAATACTAAATTTTTTAAATGTCATGCTCCATAAAGTATGAGTTTATGTATATGTGAACGTGGTACACAAATGTAAATGTGGTTTATGTGTGTGTGTGTGTGTGTGTATGAGTGAATGAGAGAGAAAGAAAAACAATAAAGTGAAAGAAAAAAGTAGACAGAATGCTGACAGTATAGCTGCTTGGAATTTAGATATAAGCAATAGGTTGCCATGTCTTCTGAATGTGTGTGGAAGTTATCAGTTGAAGAAAAACCCTAGACTAATGGGCTATAAATATTGTTTTGTACTTCATTTTTCTCTTAGAAAGAAGAATCTTGAGTATATAAATAGCGACATCCTTCTCACCTTACTGCAATCTGCTAGACACTTTCTAACCATTAGAAAGTCATTTAGTAAATAGGCTCTAATAAAGTTATTTTAAGAACATAACCCTTTTCTTTCAGATGACTTTGTGTAACAAATAGCTCCTCTTCAGGGCAGTCAAGTGCTTTTTAAATGCAGAAGTTGATGAGCAGCCTGTCCTCAGAGGCTCACAATGAAGTCCTGTGCTCACTGTTAGATGGGTCACTTCTGGTGGCCACACTGACCTCTGGCACCTTGGAGACACACCAAGAACAAGTTTTCTCTCTGAGCTCATAAAAACATGGTATCAATGCTTTTCTGGGCATAAGAATCAACTGATAATAAAACATGTACCTTCATTATATTCACCTGTTCATTCAGAAAAGACATCCTGGGAAGAACTGGAGCTTTATAGTCTTGGGCTCCAGTTCCATTTCTTTCTGCTTTTAACTATGTTTCTAACTCATCTCTTATTCTGCAATCATATATTGAGTGATTCTGAGTGCCAGACACTGTGTTAGATGAGGGAGATTAAAAAGATACCTAAGGAGTGTCAAACGCGTCCATGTGAAGAGTCCACCAAACAGGCTTTGTGTGAGCAATAAAGCTTTTTAATCACCTGGGTGCCGGCAGACTGAGTACAAAAGAGGAGTCAGCAAAGGGAGACAGGGGTGGAGCAGTTTTATAGGATTTGGGTGGGTAGTGGGAAATTGCGGTCAAAGGGGGTTTTTCTCTTATGGACAGGAGTGGGGGTTACAAGGTACTCAGTGGGGAGCTTCTGAGATTCATTGTCCAGGATAAAGAATTTCACAAGGTCAATTGATCAGTTAGGGTGGGACAGGAACAAACCACAGTGGTGGAATGTCATCAGTTAAGGCAGGAACCAGCCATTTTTACTTCTTTTGTGGTTCTTCAGTTGCCTCAGGTCATCTGGATGTATATGTGCAGGCTTGGGCTCAGAGGCCTGACATTCCTGTCTTCTTATATTAATAAGAAAAGCAAAGCAAAATAGTGGTGAAGTATTGGGGTGGTGAAAATTTTTGCTGGTTGTTTCTCAGGGCTGCGTTGAGTGGGATTAGGGACAGCATGGGAACTTAGAGTGGGAGAGATTAAATTGAAGAAATATTTTGGGGGAAGGGGTGATATTGTGGGGTTGTTAGAAGGAAGATTTGTCATATAGAATGATTGGTGATGGCCTGGATGTGGTTTTGTATGAGTTGAGAAACTAAACAGAAGACACAAGGTCTGAATAAGAGAAGGAGAAAAAGAGGTATTAAAGGACTAAGAATTGGGAGGACCCAGGACATCCAGTTAGAGAGGGTCCAAGGGGGTTTAGCATAATTATTTGCTTGGTTGGCGAGTTTTTGGACTGTATCCTTGAGTTTTTTTATGTTGTCATATACCAGGCCAGATTGATTTAGGTAAAAACAACACTCTTCATCTAAAAATATACAGAATTCTCCTTTTTCAGCAGTAAGTCTCGGCCTATTCCTGTCTTCTTATATTAATAAGAAAAATAAAACAAAATAGTGGTGAAATGTTGGCGTCGTGAGGGGAAGAGGAAGCTGTTCGGTCCTACTTGCAAATTGAATTTTGGCAGTAAGGAAAACTAGTGTGCAAGTGCCTGTCCAATTAGCAGGTAGACACATGTAGGTAGAGGAGCCACAGAGGAAGAAGAGAACTTGTACAAGGCAAAACTGGAAATGCCAAGTGAAAAGATGAGAAGGAGTACTAAAAGAGGTGTCTTGTACCCAGACTTATAGATAAAGTTTCTGTGCCGCAAAAGAAATAGCACTCAAATATAAAATTTTCTTTTTAATTCTCAGCAAGGCAAGGTACTTATATAGAAGGGTGCACCCTTACAGATGGAGCGATGGTGAGTGCACGCTCGGACAAAGGAGGGGAAGGGGTTCTCATCCCTGATGCACTGTGGCCCCTGCTGCTGAGTTGTTCCCCTATTGGCTAGGGTTAGACCGTACGGGCTAAACTAATTTCGACTGGCTAATTTAAAGAGAGTGATGGGGTGAGTAGTTTGGCGGGAAAAATGGTTACAGAGCAGGTAATCAGAACGAGTCAGGATGGAGCAAGTAATCAGAATGAGTCAGAGTGGAGCAGGTAATCAGAATGAGTGAGAGTGGAGCAGGTCATTGAAATGAGTCAGGGTGGAGCAGGTAATTGAAAAAGGTTACTTTATGAGGAAGTTAAGTTTAAAAGTAGAAGGCAAAGAATTGAACCTACTGACATATTGATTCTTTTAAAAGCAATTTAGAACTGATGTCTAACACTAGGGATCCAGCTAGGGCAGCAGCCATTAGAGTTTGTAATGGGCATTGATGGAACAACTGGATAGAGGGGAAGGCTAAATCGAGAAATTATTTTGACAGAAAGGAGGAGATGACCACAGTGGCCTTCTCAGACCCGGAGGGAAAGGCCTCTCTCCATCCAGTTAAAGTGTCTACCCAGACCAAGAGGTATTTTAGTTTCCTGACTTGGGGCATGTGGGTAAAGTCAATTTGCCAGTCCTGGGCAGGGGCAAACCCCTGAGTTTGATATGTAGGGAAGGGAGGGGGCCTGAGAAATTCCTGAGGAGTGGTAGAATAGCAAATGGAACACTGAGAAGTAATTTCCTTGAGGATAGATTTCAACGATGGAAAGGAAATGAGAGGTTCTAAGAGGCGGGCTAGTGGCTTGTAACCTACATGGAAGAGTTTATGAAAGGACGATAGAATGGAATGAGCCTGTAAGGCTGGAAGGAGGAATTTTCCTTGGTCCAGGAACCATTTGCCTTGAGTGGGGAGGGATCGATAGGTGGAAACTTCAGTGGGAGAGTAAGTAGGAGTGACTGATGAGAAGGAGAAAACTGGCCGTGAGGGACATAAGTAGGAATACCGGCTGCTTCTTTAGCTGTCTTATCAGCATAATTGTTGCCTTGAACAATGGGGTCTGAGGCCTTTTGATGGCCTTTGCAGTGAAGGATTCCAGCTTCTTTTGGAAGTAAAGCAGCCTTGAGAAGAGTTTTTATTAAAGAGGCATTAATGATGGAAGATCCTTGTGTAGTGAGGAAACCTCTTTCTGCCCATATAACAGCATGGTGGTGCAGGATATGGAAGGCATATTTAGAGTCAGTATAAATATTGATGTGTAGTCCCTTTGCAAGAGTGAGGGCCTGAATTAAGGCAATGAGTTCAGCTTGCTGAGAGGTAGTGGAGGGGGGCAGAGCAGTAGCCTCAATGATAGGTGTGGAAGATACTATAGAATAGCCTGTCTTTGCTGGTGAGTGGTGATTAGGCCTGGTGGAACTGCCATCAATAAATCAAGTGTGATCAGGATGAGGAACAGGAAAGAAGGAAATATGGGGAAATGGAGTGAATACCAGGTGGATCAGAGAGATACAGTCATGGGAGTCAGGTGTGGTATCAGGAATAATGTGGGAGGCCAGATTGAAGTCCAGGCCAGGAACAATGGTAACTATGGGAGAGTCAACAAATAGTGAGTACAGATGAAGGAACTGGGGGGCAGAAAGTATACGCATCAGGTGTGAAGAGGAAAATAGATTTTGAAAGTTATGGGAACTGTAGATTGTAAGTGGAGCATAGCTTGTGATTTTGAGGGCCTCTAAAAGTATTTAAGTGGCAGCTGCCACTGCATACAGCTATGAGGGCCAGCTCAGAACTGTGAGGTCAAGTTGTTTGGACAGAAAGGTTACAGGACGTGGTCCCGGCTCTTGTGTAAGAATTCCAGGCACATAGCCCTGTACTTTGGCTGCGTGTAGTGAAAAGGGTTGGGATGAGTTAGGGAGAACTAGCGTGGGAGCAGCTTGTAGGGCTGTTTTTAAGGAAGAGAAAGAGGAGTGGGGAAAGGATTTAGGATCTACAGGGTCAGCTGGGTTTCATTTTGTGAGTTTATATAATGGTTTAGTCAGGATGGCAAAACCAGATATCCAAAGACGAAAGTACATAACTATGCCTAGGAAGGAAAGGAGTTGTTGCTTTGTAGAAGGGGCTGGGGTTTGGGAGATTAGCCAGACACAATCAGCAGGGAGAGCATGTGTGTTTCTATGAAGAATTATGCTGAGCTAGGTAATGGATGAGGAAGAAACTTGGGCTTTGGCGGGGGAGTTGCAATATCCTTTTGAGAATAGATGTTGGAGGAACAGGAGGGCATCCTGTTGGGAAGATTTGTAGGAGGAGCTATAAAGTAGAAGGTTGTCAAAATATTGAATAGAGTGAGAAGCAGATGGACAGAAAGTAAAGTATGAGAAAGGGCTTGACTGAAGTAATGGAAGCTGTCCCTGAAGCCTTCAGCAGTACAGCCCAGGTAAGTTGCTGAGACTGATGGGTGTCACGTTCAGTCCAAATGAAAGCAAAGAGAGACTGGGATGAAGGGTGTAAAGGAATAGTAAAGAAAGGATCTTTGAAATCCAGAACAGAATAATGGGTTGTGGAGGGAGGTACTGAGGATAGGAGAGTATGTGGGTTTGGCACCATGTGGTGGATAGGCAAAACAATTTTGTTGATAAGGTGAAGATCCTGGACAGGCTTTAGTCCTCTCAAAGCCTGTTGTGGGATGGCACTCTGGTGTTGAGCAGGGTAAGGGTGATTAGGTTTTAATGGGGTAGTGATGGGCGTGTGATAGGTTGCCAGGGAAGGAGGAGAGGTGTCCCATCCTTGTGTGTTAAGGTAGGGGGATACAAGAGGAAGACGCGAAGGAGGTTTTGAACAGGGGAAAGGGTGGCAGTGAGATGTGGCTGTAGCCCAGGAATAGTCAGAGAAGCAGATAATTTAGTTAAAATGTCTCAACCTAGGCAGGTGGGGATAACTAAAAAAGAGTGCATTAAACAATGTTTTCCAAGTTGACACCAGACTGGGGGAGTTTTAAGAGGTCTAGCAACTTGGCCATCAATACCCACAACAGTTATGGCGGCAAGGTAAACTGGCCCTTGTAAAGAAGGTAATGTGGAGTGGGTAGCCTTCGTATTGATTAAGAAGGGTACAGACTTACCCTCCACTGTAAGAGTTACCTATAGCGTCTGTGATGGTCCAGGAGGCTTCCGAGGTGATCGGGCTGTGTCAGTCTTCAGCCGCTAAGCTGAGAAGATCTGGGAAGGAGTCAGTCAGAGAGTCTTGGGCCAGAGTTCCAGGGGCTCTGGGAGTGGCTGCCAGGCAAGTTGGACAGTCCAATTTCCAGTGGGTTCCTGCACAGATGGACACAGCTTAGGAGGAATCCCGGGCTGTGGGCATTCCTTGGTCCAGTGGCCAGATTTCCGGCACTTGAAGCAAGGATCCTGGGGGAGAAGGTCCTGGAGGAACGCCTGGCCACTGTGGTTTAGGTGTTTTGAAGTTCTTGCGTACTGGAAATGTGGCTGGGGTTTCTCTTACAGTGAAGGCAAGTAATTGCAACTCAGAAACACACTGCTGCTTGGCTCTCTGTATTATTGTACACCTTGATGGTGAGGTTAATTAAGTCCTGTTGTGGGGTTTGAGGGCTGGAATCTAATTTTTGGAGCTTTTTCTAATGTTGGGAGTGGGTTGGGTAATAAAATGCATATTGAGAATGGGACGGCCTTCTGGACCCTCTGGGTCTAGGGCAGTAAAGTGTCTAAGGGTTGCTGCAAAACAGGCCATGAACTGGGCTGAGGTTTTATATTTGGTGAAAAAGAGCCTAAACACTAACTGATTTGGGAGAGGTCAGATAAAAAAAAAAGGAGGGTTAACCTTGACTATGCCTTGAGCCCCAGCCACCTCTGTAAGAGGAAATTGTTGGGCAGGTGGGGAAGGGCTAGTCGTGGAACAAAACTGTAAGCCAGACTGGGTATGAGGAGGGGAGGTGATAGAAGGATTATGGGGTGGGGGAGCGGAGGCTGAGGAAGAATTGGGACCTGACTCAGCCTGGTGAGGAGCAGCCTGGGGAGGAGGGGAGAGGTCAGATGAGTCCATAGAAAAGGAGGATTCAAAGGACTCAGAGCTTGGGGTGGAGGCTGAAGGAACAGACAGGAGAGAAAGAAGAAAGATTTGGGATGAGTTGCACTGGGAGCATAGACTAGGGAGGGACTGATGTGTAAAAGAATGCCTGGATGTCAGGCACCTCAGATCATTTGCCCATTTTTCGACAAAAATCATCCAGGTCTTGTAAGGTGGAGAACTTAAAAGTGCTGTTTTCTGGCCATTTAGAACCATTGTCAAGTTTGTACTGGGGCCAAGCGGTGTTGCAGAAGAAAATAAGGCATTTAGGTTTTAGGTCAGGTGTGAGATGAAGAGGTTTGAAGTTCTTGAGAACACAGGCTAAGGGAGAAGAAGGGGGAATGGAGGGTGGAAGCTTGCCCATAGTGAAGGAGGTAAGTGTAAAGTGAAAGGTAGAGACACAGAGAAGTGGGTGGTGAGCAGCCCTGGGCTGTAATGTGGGTGAGCAGCCAAAGCAGGCATCCCTGCAATTGACGTGCCACCAAGGGAATGTGAGTGAATGACCAAGGCAGGCGTCCCTGTGGTGGTCAGACACCAGTGGAATGTGGGTGAATAATCAGGCAGGTGTCCCCACAGTGATTAAACACCAAGGGAAGCCTGTCTTCCCGAGTCTGTAACCCACACCGGAGTTTTGTGTCCACCGATAAAATGTGTCTCCTTTGTCTCTACTAGAGAAGAAAAACAACTGGAATTGGAAGGACAGGGAGATTGAAAGGTAGTGAGAGAGACTGGAGAAGGTAGTGAAAAGACTACTTACCCAATTTGAAATTGGTGAGTTGTTCCTTGGGCTAGCCTGAAGACCCGAGGTCACAGGTGGATCTCCTTACAGAGTGAGGGTGAGGACAGGGGACCGGTCTCCTGAAGGAGTCCCGCTGTCCCGTGTCTTCAGCACCAAATGTCATGTGCATCCGTGTGAAGAGACCATCAAACAGACTTTGTGTGAGCAATAAAGCTTTTTAATCACCTGGGTGCAGGCAGACTGAGTACAAAAAAGGAGTCAGCAAAGGGAGATGGGTGGAGCAGTTTTATAGGATTTGGTTGGGTAGTGGAAAACTGCAGTCAAAGGGGGTTTTTCTCTTGCGGGCAGGGGCGGGGGTTACAAGGTGCTCAGTGGGGAGCTTCTGAGATTCATTGTCCAGAAGTAGGAATTTCACAAGGTCAGTTGGTCAGTTAGGGTGGGGCAGGAACAAATCACAATCATCAAATGTCATCAGTTAAGGCAGGAACCAGCCATTTTCACTTCTTTTGTGGTTCTTCAGTTGCCTCGGCCATCTGGATGTATATGTGCAGTCTTGGTTGGGCTCAGAGGCCTGATAAGGATTTTGTACAGTTGTCCCTAGATATCCACAAGTGATTGGTTCCAGGACCCCCCAAGATAGCAAAAATCATGATGCTCAGGTTCCTGATATAAAATAGCATAGTCTTTGCTTTTAACTTACACATATCCTCCCATATACTTTAATCTCTAGATTATGTATAATACCTAACACAATGTAAATGCTATTTAAATAGTTGTTGGCCAGGTGCGGTGGCTCAAACCTGTAATCCCAGCACTTCGGGAGGCCGAGACAGGCGGATCACGAGGTCAGGAGATCGAGACCATCCTGGCTAACACGATGAAACCCCATCTCTACTAAAAAAATACAAAAAACTAGCTGGGCAAGGTGGCAGGTGCCTGTAGTCCCAGCTACTCGGGAGGCTGGGCAGGAGAATGGCATAAACCCAGGAGGTGGAGCTTGCAGTGAGCTGAGATCCAGCCACTGTACTCCAGCCTGGGCGACAGAGAGAGACTCCATCTCAAAAAATAATAATAATACATAAATAAATAAATAGTTGTTATACTGTGTTGTATTTTGTTTGTATTATCTTTATTGCTGTATTGTTATTTTTATTATTTTCTGAATATTTTCAATCTGCTGTTGATTGAATCTAAGGACACAGAGGGCTGACTTTATCACCCAAATGCATTTGGGTGAATGTTAGTGCTGAGGTTGTAACAGGATCACAGAGAAGTGTTCTCAATATATGGTTCCTTCACCAGCAGCATCAGATTCACCTGGGAACTTAGACATAAGGATTTTTGGCTCTACTCTACATCTGCTCAGCCAGAAACTCTGTGGGTGCTGCCCAGCAATTTGTGTTTTTCTAAACCCCTCAGATGATTCTAGTGTGTACTAAGTGTGAGAACCACTGGCATAGGAGACAGATGCCCTCACTCAGACTTCTGGGTTAGAAAAAGCTTCCTAGAGTAGGTTGTGCCTTAGCCAAGTTCTGAAAAAGGCATTATCCAGGGGAAAATGTGGTAAGTGTTTAGGCAAAAGACAACTGCTTTTGCAAGACAAGAAAGTGAGAGAAGGCATGGATCATGAGAATGTGACAACCTCGGTACTAGACATGCTACACAGATTACCTCTAATTCTCACCAAAACCATTGAAAAGGTGCGTGATGATTCAACACACCCTTTAGTACATCCTGTAGTACAACAGTAGAGAGATTAAGAAAAACACACACACACACACACACACACACCAAGCTCACAGAGCTAATGCATGGTAGAGCCAGAATTTGAAACTAGTTTGGCCTGTCTCCGTAAATGGCATTCTTTCCACTCTGAAACATCACCTGCCAAGGGGGACAGTCATTTTACCTGTGTCACAGCACTGTCAGCAGCAAGTGAGATGCTGAAGTTGAAAGCTGTTTTGTAAATGCCGAAAAACCATGTTCAGTATGGTTCTGAATACCTGACATTCTTATGAGACGCTACATCTTGATGGAAAGTTAGGATATTTTCACTAAATCAATGCTATTATATAATGGCCCTTGTCATTATTTGTGAAAATAAGTATGAAAATCCCAATTTTATGTTTCATTTTTGAGATGAGTGGTGACCTGGATACATGTATTCACCAAATAACTTGGTACATCTCTAATAGGTATTATGTTCCCAGGGTCTGGGAATACCGTATTGAACCAGATAAATGTGTTTTCTGTCCACGTGGAGATTGTAGTACCTAATATCAGTTTAAATAGTAATATAGACAAGTCACACAATGGTATTTTGGGTGTAACTCCTCAAATTCAGTCAAAATGAACCCCATCTAGAACTGTCCTCTGGGTTACCAATGGCCTTGGGTTAGGAAGCAACTCACAGGACTGTGTTTCTACTCCAACTATGACTCTTATTATTTGTGTACTTAGGAAATTCCTTCCTGGGCACATTTTCTTTATTAAATTAGCGTTACTTGGCAAAAACAAATGGAGTTAGTTAATTTCATTATTCAGTAAGATAACTAAGATATTTTTCTAGAGTTAACTTTTGTTTCTTACTGTCCTAAAGGGGTGGAGGTGAGGAGAAAGAAAATTTTTCAGAGACAGTTGGGACTTACTAAATATTAAATCTCTTCTAGAGGCAGTCAGGTATTAATCAGCAATTAAATAAATGCACAGATACTAATAAAATTATAATGTCTCCCTGTTTCCAGAGAGAAGACAGGCTAATTTTGAAGGAAATGAAAGTTTGGATAGAACAATTTGAAAGAGATTTGACAAGAGCACAGATGGTGGAATCAAATTTACAGGATAAATATCAGGTAATGTATGGAAAAGCTTTTTGAATTTTTCAAAAGCTACTTTTGACTAAGATTTATATATGTCATTTGATCTCTGTTTAATGCTTCGAATTACGTTAACGGGAAAAAGTCTTTAAAGACCTAACATTCATTACCCTAAGTTTGCATATAATTTAATAATTGTGTTTCTGATGTATGTAGATAGTCTTAAGTTGCATTGTATCCACACTATATATGGAGCACTGAGGCTTCATCACTTTCCCATAACTCGGTCTTATAGATGACTTGGAAAACAAATGCGGAGTCTTTGTGTTTATAGAACTCATGATCTTGTAGATATCATCTAACACAAAAATCTACCAAGAACAAAGTGTTGAGTCAAATTGAAAATTAGTATAAAATAAGCTGACTTTAATAAAGGATTGCAACATGAGTATTGGAGGTCCATTAAAGGGATCAGTTTCGGCTGCGACCTGCCTAGTCCAACACCATTGCATTCAAGTTGAGCTCAGGGTTAATTTTTTTCCCCAGTCTGACTACAGTGTCGTTAATTGGACTTCTGCTTCCGATTTTCATTTCCAAGACACAAAACACAGTTTGTTCCCATTTAAAAAGTGTGATTTCAATAGCAAAGACACAGAATCAACCCAAATGCCCATCAATGTAGACTGGAGAAATAAAATGTGGTCCATATACACCATGGAAGACTAGGCTGCCGTATAAAGGAACAAGATCATGCCCTTTGCAGGGACATGGATGGAACTGGAAGTCATTATCCTCAGCAAACTAATTCAGGAGCAGAAAACCAAACCCTGTGTGTTCTCACTTATAAATGGGAGCTGAACGATGAGAACACATGGACACATGGAGAAACAACACACACTGGGGCCCGTGGGGGAGTGGGAGAAGTAGAGCATCAGGAAGAATAGCTAATTCTTCCTGGGCTGGGCTTAGTACCTAGGTGATGGGTTGATCCGTGCAGCAAACCACTATGGCACATGATTACCTATGTAACAAATCTTCCTGGACATGTACCCTAGAACTTAAAACAAAAGTTGAAGAAAAAATAAAAATTAATAAAAATTTTGATTTATTTGATGCAGCATTATCATTTTTTCCAATGTAAAACATCACTCCATTTTAGTGGCAAAATTAAGTATAGTATATTCTGTAATATATTCTACTCACCATCATATTTCAGTCATGTCTGCTACAGAAAAAGGTCAAATAATGTGAGAACTTCAACATGGTAGACAAAAGATTTATCTATGGCATTAGTGATTTTGCGTAATCGTATCTTTAAGATATGCCTGAATTTAGATAGATGGTAGCATCAATATTATATTTGTCCAACTTAGCAAAGCAATAAATATGTGGTTGATATGCATGTACTCTTTTGCTTTGAAATTCAATGTGAGCTTTTTTCCCCAAAATAAAATTTTCTGGGCTGAGATCCATTAAAAAATGATTAAGCCAGTAAATGGAGAAAAGAATTGCAAGAACAGAGTGAATATACTTATTTAGTCGACTGATGAGGTTTAGGTTTGGCATCAATTATCAAAAAATAAATCCCAAGTTATAAAGCTACCTGTTACACAGATGCTAGTTCATGAGGGAAATAAAGGCTTAGAAAAGCATAAAACAGAAACACTCCTTTCAGTCCAAAGGTGATCACTAGTCTCTTAAAAATGGATTTAGAGACTACCTGAAATCTGAATTTAGGGAAAATTTCATTTCATCTTTACATTACATAATCAGCATTTTAAATCTCTTTCAATCTATAGTAAATGCTGTATTTTCCAGTTTTTTCACTCAGAATCCTGTGGAATAAAATTTAAAAGTTGATTTTATGTTTTGGTTTATTCTTATTTTTTATTTATTTTATTTTTTAAAATTTTATATATTTTCTTAGACAGAGTATCACTCTGTCGCCAAACTGGAGTGCAGTGGGTGGCATGATCGTGATCTCAGCTCACTGCAACCTCCGCCTCCCAGGTTCAAGCGATTCTCCTGCCTCAGTCTCCTGAGTAGCTGGAACTACAGGCATGTGCCACTACCCTCAGCTAATTTTTGTGTTTTTAATAGAGACGGGGTTTCACCATGTTGGCCAGGATGGTCTCAATCTCTTGACCTCGTGATCCGCTCGCCTTGATCTCCGAAAGTGCTGGGGTTACAGGCGTGAGCCACCATGCCCAGCCTATGTTTCGGTATTTTTAAATTTCCATTCAGAGAAAATGGAAAACTTGTAGGTAAAATTGTAGTTCACTATCTCCCCCCAGTGTTTTTCATGTGAATTTACATGTTTGTTTATAATTTTGAAATTCTTTAGTTTTGTTATCTGCGAACTTTTGTGGGGCCATCCTCCTGTTCTGTAACGTAACTGCACATTTTAATTATATTTTAATTTTGTGTTTAGATTTGGAGACACACTTTAGGATGCGTTAATTTAATTAATGTAAAACGTAAAACTTTAAAAATTGTTTTAATGTTAGCATTAAGCTTATAGTTAAGTCTACATATAATAAATTGATGTCAACTGTACTGTGACATGCTTAATATTTTAATACCATGAAATTAAAGCAAAGGATTATCATATAAGCATGGTCCCCTAAAGTAAACCTCTTTATGCAGGCTTACTTAAACACAAATCTAGACAGCTTTAATTCTGCATTATTTCCATATATGCAATTTCTGTTTGTAAATTGTTTGGTACTTGAAATAAAGCAACTATCTTGATTATTAGCTAAGATTTATACTCCTGTTTACTATGATTTCCTGACAAACGTATACTGGTACATAAATTACTTTACTAGAAATGAGAAATCCTAGGCTTTAGTCCTACCTCTACTACTTGTCCTTGGTAAGTCATTTCTGGGCTTCAGGATAGTAATGCATGTCTATGTTGTAGGGTGATGGAGAGAACCAGAGAAGATAATATGCAGAAAGCACTTAGCACAGGGTCAAGCTATGTCAGGGCTTGATGAATGACAGCTGCTATTAGTAACATAACTATCATTATTATTATCAGTAACATATATCGAGTGTTATCCAAATAGAAAAGATTGTTATTTAGGAAATGTGCTTTCCTTTGCTTTTGCTGTTTTTGACTCATTGCCATACTGTTGCTGTTTTTCCTCTTTTAGTCATTTAAGCACTTCAGAGTTCAATACGAAATGAAGAGGAAACAGATTGAACATTTAATACAACCATTACATAGAGATGGTAAATTGTCACTTGACCAAGCATTGGTAAAACAATCTTGGGATAGAGTGACCTCCAGGGTAAGTTCTTCCACAATTAGTTGTATTGGGGTTTAATAAATTCAGAAAAGAATATTTTTCATCATCTGTTTCTACACAGTGATATGACAACAGGTTCTACTGCCTCTGTCTGAGGCTAGAAAGACTTAACTAGGGGAGAATCTTTGCCTCCTTGTCTAGTTTTCCTGCAAGTTAATGGAAGTCTTTGGTTTAACAGCTATTTTCTTGCTTTGGCTTCCGTGTATGTGATATCAGCCATTGACTCGATGATAGATTAAAATCTTGAGACCATCTGAATCACTTCACACTTTACACAACTTCCTTCTGGGTGGTTTAGAAGAGGTGACTCTCTGGTCTTGTAGCAGATTCTCCAGAACGGAACCACAGCAACTCCTTGTATTCCAAAACCATGTTTCATCAAAGTTAATGACCTTCCTGTATTGACATACAGTTTTATATTCTTTAATTCAAGCATCTCTTTTTATCTGATTGATCACTAATCTGAAGGAAAACTGCTCAGTATCTTTCATATTCATATTCTTCATGCTTAAATACCAAGATTTCAAGCCCCTGGAACTCTTCTATCACTAATAAGAATATTTGTCTTGAACTTACCGTATGTTCTTCATTTTTTTAAATTTTATTTTTGAGATCGTGCCTTGCTCTGTCACCCAGGCTAAAGTGTAGTGGCACAATCACAGCTCACTACAGCTTCAACCTCCTTGACTCAGGCAATCCTCCTACCTCAGCCACCTGAGTATCTGGGACCACAGGCGTGTACCTACCACCATGCTTGGCTAAATTTTTTTTTTTTTTTTTTTTTTTTTGTGGAGATGAGATCTCACTGTATTGCCCAGGCTGGTCTTAACCTCCTGGGTTCAAGCATCTCACCCATCTTGGCTTCCCAAATTTCTGGGATTACGAGAGTGAGCCACTGCACCCAGCCAAATTTTTTTTTTGGTGGTCTCATTTTTTTCTAGTGACTCCATTAAAGAATAGACTAGTTCCTAAGCACCTGCACTCATCCCACCTGGCATTCCAGTAAGCTAGGCAATGTGTCTGAGAATTGGGTAAAATGAAAGAGATGGAGAGAAGGGTAGACAATCATAGGATTATAGAAAGAATCTTTTAAATCCATCTTTGTCTAGAGCTGCTTAGATAACCCTCATTTTTCTGGACTTGTTCTGATCATGTGGGAGGTTTTAATGGGATTCTCATTCCGAAGACCAAGATACACATCAGCCAGGTGTATAACTGCTGCATCCTCCAAGCATGTCAGCAAACCTGATCCCTTCCCTTTCAGCAGAAGCCACACTGAAAGTCAGTGGGTGCTTTATGCTACTCCTGTAAGAGGAAAATTGCTTACACTTCTAATAATCTTCCATGTTTAAGATGTATTTTGAGTTTCCTCAAAATTTGCTTGTAACTGTAATTTTCTCCCCATCCCTAAAGTATCAAACTCAGAACACAGACATTTACTTATTTGATATTTATTAACTTAGCCTGAAATCATTAACTTAAAGCTTTATGTATGCTTTAGTATTATTTGGGGGTAATTTTATAAATTGTCATCTGTATTAAAGATATTTTACTTGTCTGCTTTTTAAATTTTAGCTCTTTGACTGGCATATACAGCTTGATAAATCTCTTCCTGCACCTCTGGGCACCATAGGTGCCTGGCTGTACAGAGCAGAGGTGGCCCTGAGAGAGGAAATAACCATTCAGCAGGTCCATGAGGAAACAGCAAACACGATACAACGGAAACTTGAGCAACATAAGGTAAAAATTCTGGTTGGAAAACCTTGCAGCATAACAGCCCTAGTGCGGTCTGGAGAGGTAGCCTAGTTACAACCTGACCTGTTGGGAACGCCGCAAGTATTCATTCTACATGATCAGAGATGTCACACCTTCTTAGAGTTCTCTATCTAATTTGAATGTTTCTTTCTTACACTGGTTAACGACGGTTCCAGTAGGTTGATTTCCTGAGATATTTTCCATACCTGTGTGGTGTTTTTTTCATCTGCAGCTATCTTTGTTATTTCTGTTGTCATATGTTATTTTTCAAAAGATAAGTGCATAGATGGTATGCATTTACATAATAATGTGGCTGGCCGTTGGCTCCAGACCTTATTTCTGCCTCCATTCTCAAAGGAAGGCAGGCAAAAGTTCTTATGTCCTGGTGCTGTGGGGTAGGGGTAGAAGGAATGGAGGCTGTAGGAAGTGGTGGGGTTAGGCTTTGATGGTCTCTTAGTCATTTGGGACATTTTAAACTTAATATATGATCAGTTGTATATGGTATAGTTTCCGATATACTTTCTCTTTGTGTTTTGTGATACTACAGGCCTAACTAAAAATGCTGTTTTTCATTAACATCACATTAACGCAATCTTGCATTTTATGCATTTGAATTCGTATACTTCATTTTCTGTAGTGTGGTTCGGTATTACTGCATATGTGAAAAACAGAGATTTCTGCTCCTGACTACACATGGGCAATATATAGCCCCTATATATTTTCTGCTAAATTATTGATACTTAAAAAAAAATTACCCCAAGGAAATACTGTTCTATATCTAGACAAGATCATAAAGCAAATCTATGACAGATTTTATTTTATGCCTCTCTGGGGCTTTACTTTTGGAGCTAGAGATAACAGAGACACAGAGATACGATGCCATTGCCAATCTTGGCAGTTTCAACTCAACAGACTCAACCTCAGACAAACTTATTGAACCCAATGGCCACAGCAAGATTTGATGGTCTGCAGAGGCCGTCACTCAGGGTCCTGCCTCCATTTCTTCTTGGCCTTTTCCAATACTCAGTGCCTTCAGACGCTTTTAAAGTTGCTGAATATCTCTTAGTTCCTCTCCTCCCCCACCAGCAACACAGACAAACGCACACACTAAACTCTCTGTCATCTGACTTCTCAGATGCCATGACTTTGGGGTCTTCATCTGTGCAGATACTCACATATAAAAGCTGGGCCTGCTTGTCTGTGCCTTAGTGCCCTAATGTGGGGGCAGCTATGCCATAAGGGACCCAGAGTTCAGGCCTCATATGAGATCAAGTCACAAGAATTTTCCTGGTATTGAATCAGGTTAAGGCTTCTCAAAAGCATAGAAACACCTGGGCCATGTCAATTTTGAGAGCACCCCAGTATATTAAAAATGGAGGAAGGTATGAAAACAATATTACACAAACAGTAACATCTTTAACAAATTAGCAATTAAGCTTATATAACATATAATAGTTTTTTTCATGTAAAACTTTTTAATTTAAACTTTTTTTTTTAACCTTAACTGGCATTTATTTATTAATTTTTAAATTTTAGATTCAGGGGGTACATGTGCGTGTTTGTTACGTGAGTATGTTACATAATGGTGGCGATTAGGAGTCTAGTGTACCTGCTACCTACATATGAAACTATTTTAATTGACATAAATATTTGATACAAAAGAAGTCACTTTAGAATTTTAAATGAAATGTACAATGTATATTAATTGGGAGTTAAATACATTAATTCAGCAAATAGGCATGGTAGCAAATATTCCTACTACATGCAGGTCTTCAGCTCCAGGGCAACAGGTGAGGGGCACAGACAAGGTCCAGGCATTTGTGGTGCCTCCAATCTAGAGGTCTGAGAAACATCTACACAGTTGTTCTTTATATAATACCCTTAACTTTGACTTCAGTGTCCCACCATAGAGAAAATGCCTGACAATGTAACTGCTATTTACTAGTTAATTATAACAGTTTATAAAAATATTAATTCAAGGCACACTATAGACAGTAACATCTCCTACGGGGGAGTGAGTCCTAAGTTGGCCAATGCACATGCTGTCTGCATGTTTCCGTGGCTGTATGATTTCAGGCCCTTCATGAGCCCTTCTAGCTCCCTTGAGAGACACAGAGAGAGACAGACCCTGTGCCAGCCCCCAGGAATACAGCTAGAACAATCTCTCTGCCAAAGGCTAGTGAAGAAGGCATAAAAACCAGAAATGAAGTGAGTCAGGGAGAGGTCGAGGGACAGGAGTTGGAGAAAATGGTTATCTGAAGCAAACAAACAAACAAAAACCCAGAAAGGACTAGGCTAAAGAGAAAACCAAGGAATGTAATAAAGAGACAAAGGTAAAAAGCAGAGGTAGGTGGGGGATCAGGCCAGGTTCAAGGTGAATATTAGAATGATCTTTTTATTGAGGTAGGAACTTTAGCTAGGCCTGGGCATGGGTACTTAAACCAGCTCATAAAACAATTAAATTGTCAATTTTAAAATCAATTCTCATTTATTGAAAAATATATATTAGGAGACTATAATAAGCTAAGCTTTGAGGGTGAAAGTTTGAATTATTATTATTATTATTGTTGAAATGGAGACTCGCTTTTTCGCTCTCAGGCTGGAGTGCAATGGTGCGATCTCAGCTCACTGCAACCTCTGCCTCCCAGGTTCAAGTGATTCTCCTGCCTCTGCCTCCCATGTAGCTGGGATTTCAGGCACCTGATACCACGCCTGGCTGATATTTGTATGTTTAGTAGAGATGGGGTTTCACCATGTTGACCAGCCTGGCCTTGAGCTCCTGACCTCAAGTGATCCGCCTGCCTCAGCCTCCCAAAGTGCTGGGATTACAGGTGTGAGCCACCATGCTCGGCCAAGTTTGACTCATTAAAACAAGTAAAAATTATAAGTTTCCTCAATGGCACTAACTCAGTCCCTTGATTTGATGTAACACCTCTATGCTGGTATATTGGGCTGACTTGGAGATGCAATAAATTGGGAAAATCACAATTTAGGACTCACTGATGCATGACCAAAATGTTTGGGAATATTGTCTTCCCATCTTGGTCTAAAAAGTAATTCTGATTTTTGTCAAGAAAACTTGAACAGGCTATCAAAGTTGCAATGCTTGGCTTTTTTCGTTCTTCACAACTTTTTAAAAAACAACACAATTTTCAACACTTAATGCATAGGCAATGCTTGCAAGTTGGATTCAGATCAATTTTTAAATGTGTGTTTCCAAGAGTTCACTTTGTGAATGGTTCTGCCAATGGTTTTGTTTTGCTATTTCTGAAAAATTAACATATATATGTATGTATATATTAGAACATATTTATTCTGCAAAACATAGTGTACCTGTATTATCTCTTCTATTTTCCGGTTACCCTAATGTTCAGTTATCTATAAAAATAACAATAACCACAGCTAACTATTATGGAGGACTTAACCATATTTTAGTCCTAAGTATTTGATTTTTACCAAACACTTAACATGACGGATGTGAGATAGGTATTATTATCCTCTTTTGCTGATGAGGAAACTGTAGGCAGAGAGAGGTTAAGTGACTTGCCCAAGGTCACATAACTGATGATCCAGGTGGTCTTCAGCACTAGGCTTAAAATGTGACCACAAAGCTATTGCTTATCATACTTGTAAAGTGATTATACTGACTAATTTATTATTCTTAGTATTGATTTGGCAAAGTAAGACTTTCAGTCATAAGGAATTGTGAAAATAGCCATCAGGCTGTGCCACCTGCTACACATCCTTACTGCAGTTACCAACCCTACCTAGGTCACTTTCCCTCCTTTCTTGAAGATTTTATTTCCTGGATGACAATGCATGCCGTAATTCTTAATAACTTCAATAACCCAGAGATGATCCTCCCAATATCGTGACCTCTCAGGTTCTTGACCTCCTCTTCCCCCGGGATCCTGTCCGACACCCAACCCTAGCCACTCACTCCACAGTCATAGCCTAGAGTGCTCATCACCAGTAAATGAGACCCCTCCACAAGCTCTTTGTCAAGTACCTTCCTCTCCAGTCAGACAAGGCTTCATCTCCTCTGTGCCCTATAATCTGTTACCCTACCACCTTTTCACTGCATCCTGTTCTCTTTACCAGCTCCCTTTGTGCTCTGCTTAAATGCAATGTAAAAGCCCCACTCGTCCACATCCTCGCTTGCCTTGTCCACATTTCACTTTGTTTTACTGTCCTGGTAAAAACACGATGCCAGTGAAAGCCAGCTCTCTGCCTAGTTCATGCCCACACACATGTAGCTGACTGTGGCTGGAGAAAAACACACCCCCAGGCTTGATGACTAACCCAAGTGGGCCCTTAATGGTGCCTGGCAATCAGAAGGCATTTCCCGACTCCATTCCCTCTTCATTTCTGGGACAACTATTTCATATCTTGTCTCTTCAAACCTTCCACACCTCCTCCCCATCCTCACTCTTAGCTGATGACATTACTTCCTTTTTCTTTGAGAAAATAGAAGCAATCAGAAAAGAATTTCCACCAGCTCCCACGGCCACATCAACCCACCTACTTACATCTGTGCCCAAATACGCGCTCTTCACTTCTGTTACTATGGGTGAACCATCTGTGCTCTGGGCCGAGGCCAACCTCTCTATGTGTACATTAGATCCCACCCTCTCTCCAAAAGGTAATTCCTGTCCTTCCTCCCTTCTATATTTTTTCTCTTTCTTTCTTTGTTGGAGTTGTCTCATCCACATACAAATATGCTGCCATTAACTCATCTTAAAAAGTCTTTTTCTTAGCCCCACTTCCCCTTCCAGCTACTGTCCAATTTTCTTCCTTCCTTTTACAGCAAAGCTCTTTGAGAGAGTTGGCTCTGTTCTCTTTCTTCTTTCTAAATTCCCTTCTCTCATTCTTTCTAAAAACCATTCCAATCAAGCTTTTCTCTTGCCATCTACCATGCCACGTTTACTAGACTTTGCCTCATTCCTTACCCAACGGCCAGTTCTCAGTCTTCTTACCTCACCTGTCACAAACATTTCCCTTAGTTATTCCTTTACCCTTGAAAGACTTTCTTTAGGGCATGGCGGCTCATACTTGTAATTCCAACATGTTGAGAAGCCAAGGCAGGAGAAGCACATGAAGCCAGAAGTTTGAGACCAACCTGGTCAACCAAGCGAGACCCTGTCTTTACAAAAAATAAAAAAATAAAAAATTAGTCAGGCATAGTGCTGTATGTCTGTAGTCCCAACTACTCGGGAGGCTGAGGCAGGAGGATCGCTTGAGCCCAGCAGTTAAAGGCTGAAGTGGGTGAGCTATGATTGTGCCACTTGTAATTTCCTTCTTACTCCCCTGGCTGTACCTCTCTGGTCTTCCCTATTCTTTCAACAAATATCTGTTGAGCTTTCTCAGTGTGCAAAGCAGTGTTTTAGGCATTTGTGATACATCTGTAAGCAAAACAGACAAAAATCCCTTCCCTTAGATAACTTACCTTCTAGGGAGAGGAGGCAGATAAAAGTAATAAACATAAAAAATAAGTAAACTTAGGTTAGAAAGTAAAAGGACAGGGGAAATTAGGTGTCGTTGCAATTTTAAATAGGGTTGTCAGTGAAGCCTCATTGAAAAGATGACATCAAATAGGCAAGCACATTCCCTACCTTGAGGTCTTTAACTTTGCCATCCTTCTGGAATGTTCTCATCCCTCAGTCTGAAACATCCTCTTACTGATATTCCTGTTACATTCTTCATCTCTTTAAGGCCTTTACTAAAAGATCCCCTCTTTGTCAACCCTTTTCTGGACACCTCTTTTGAAATTACAACTTGCCCCAAACTCCCCTTCTCCTTTCCCATTTGATGTTTCTCTTTAGCATTTATCATCACCTCAACTGTTACCAGTTTTAATCATTTATCTTCTCTTTTGCTTGATTTTCTGCACTATAATGTCAACTCTATGAAAGTGGGAATTGTTGATTTTTTTCACTGTTGTCTCCCCATATTCAGGCTCTCAAAATTACGATTGGGTCAATATTGATAATGCATACTTTCTAAAAATGTGTGCATTTGACTAAGTTCAGAATTATTGGCATAAAATAGTTTAAAATACTGTTCTATATATTTTTGTGGTATTTTCTGTGCCTGTATATTTTCCCCAATATTGTTTCTTCGAACCGCCTCACTTTCCTTAATCACACTTTGGCATTTGCTCTACAATGTTCTAACCTTCTTTTTTCATCCATTTTCTTTTCTGCTTGCTTTCTTCTTTCTCTCTCTCTTTCTTTCTGTGTGTGTGTGTTTTTTTTTTTTTTTTTTTTTGAGATAAGATCTGGCTCTATTGCCCAGGTGGGAGTGTAGTGGTATGGTCATGGCTCACTGCAGCCTCTGCCTCACAGGATCCAGTGATCCTTCCACCTTAGCCTCCTGAGTAGGTAGGACTTCAGGCATGGGCCACCACACCTGACTAATTTTTGTATTTTTTTGGAGAGATAGGGTTTCACCATGTTTCCCAGGCTGGTCTCAAACTCCTGGGCTCAAGGGATCTGCCCACCCTCCTAAAGTGCTGGAATTACACGCATGAGCCACAGCACCCAGCCCCATTTTTTTTCCCCCAAAGGAATGACGGTATTTTCATGATATGGCTGCTGTGTGAGAATAGACTGGGTTAGGAATGGAGACCAGAAGCCAGGGTACCGTTTCAATCATCCAGTTTGAGTGCCTTGAACGAAGGAAGTAGCTGTAGAGATGGTGAGAAATGGACAGATTCTGAATACGTTTTGAGGGCAGAACAATTTTCAACATTAGATACATACTATGAAAGAACAAGAGTCATAAATAACACTATGATTTGGGGGCTGTGCAAGTGAAAAAAACAGAGTTTCTATCAGTTAAGAATAGGAGACAATGAAGTGCCTTTGGGAGGAAGGCTAAGGAATTCAGTTTGGGGCACGTTGAGTCTTTTTCTCATCCAAGAGGACATGTGGAGTAGGCAATAGGTAAGAGAGCTCAGGAAAGAAGTATAGCCTGGAGATAAAAAATCAGAGTCATTCGCATCTAGAGGGATGTTTAAAGCTCTGAGACTGGAGAAATTAAATAAAGAAGTATATACAGAGAAGAGAAAGGGACCAAGGTCTGATCTTGGAGGGAATCCAGTATTAAGAGATTGAAGAGTAGAAAAGCCAGTAAAAGTCTGAGAAGGAGCAACCAGTGAAGTTGGAGGAAATCCAGCTACAGTGTTATCTTAGAAGCCATGGGAAGCAAACGTATGGAGGATAGGGTATTTTCAGAAGAATCGCCACAGTGATCCTTAAAATGCAGCTGAGATAATTCCACCAACCTGCTCAAAATTCCTAGCTGGCTTCCATTATCAAAACACCGCAAGTTCTTATAAAGACCATTCCTGCAGCCTTTTCCCTTCTTTACCCAACAACCTGCTATAACACTTGCTTCCTTTGCTCTGTCTCATTTAGAGAGGCATGTTGATAAACCCCACAGTGATGTTGATGGTTCAGGTTCTCCTTACAGTTCCATCAGTTTTTGCTGTATATATTTTGAAGTTTAATGGGCATGTTCAAGTTCAGGAATAATATGCCTTCTAGTAAGTTGAAAGTTTAATCTTTATGCAATTAATTATAGATGGTTTCCGACTTATAGTGATTCAACTTACAATTTTGACTTTACAATGGTGCAAAAGCAATATACATTCAGCAGTGACATGTGATATGATATTCTTAAGTGAGGTATTAAACGTTTTATTATAAAATTCGGCTTTATGCTAGATAATTTTGCCAAATTGTAGGCTAATGTGAGTGTTCTGAGCACATTTAATGTCGGTGAAGCTGAGCTATAATGTTTGGTTGGTTTAGGTGTATTAAATACATTTTTGAATTAGAATATTTTCAACTTACAATGAGTTTTATTGGGACACAACCCCATCGTGAGTCAAGGAGTGTCTGTACTTATAATGCTTCTGTTCTGAAATCCATTTTGTCTGATATTAATACATTTATATCAGATTTCTCTTAGTATTTGCCTGACATGTGCTCCATTTTATTAATTTTAACCTATCCATGTTCTTAATGATTAGGTGTATTTTTGTAAAAAGAAGATAGTTCTATTTTGTTTGTTTGTCCAATCTGATAATCTCTATCTTTTAACTAGTAAATTTCTACTTTATTCACATTTATTTATTATTATTGATATACTTGAATTTGTTTCTGGCATCTGAGTCTTTGCTTTCTAATTGTTCTACTTTTTCTTCTTTTCTACTTTCTTGCTATTTATAAGTTGATTGAGGAGGTTTTGTTTTTGTCTCCTTACTCATTTTTCTTATTCCATGGTTTTATTTCTGCTAGCATGAAAGTTATAAACTCTGGTTGTACAGTATGATTGCCCTTGAAATTTGACCATAGATACTTTACAAAATGGAAAGTTAATCAATCTCTAAACCTCCTCTTAATCAATATAAGGAATGATGAATACTTTAACCAAACCACTCTCCTTTTTATCTTACACATTGTTGTCAAGTATTAAATTATTGACATTTTTCTAGCATGATAACTTTGTTGTTTCTGCTGGTTCTCACTCATGGTGGCTTGTTTCCTGTGGTTGGTAATCTCTGCTTTCCTCCTATTGTATTTGCATTTGCTAATAACCTGGTCATGTTAGCCCTCATTGAGGTTTCTGACTAAATGGAGGGGATCTCGTTTCAGTGTCCTCACCGTGTTCACATTCTAAGACTCAATCTCTCTCAGCAATGGTGTAACTATTTGTCCAGGACAATCTAGATGTTTCTATTTGTTTTTTGCCTACAGATCTGTGATCTAATTTTTGGGTCATGTTTTACTGAGAATGGGGAACCTAAAATATTTCACTTACTTCCTATGTACCCAGCAAGGTGAATTAAAATCATATATTTTGCCCAGCATCTAGCTGCTTTATTGTGAGAAGGCCTTTCAGAGGAATCAGTGACATCATGCCAACTGACGAAGTCCTTTTTTATTTTTATTTTTTGAGACGGAGCCTTGCCCTGTTGCCCAGGCTGGAGTGCAATGGCGTGATCTTGGCTCACTGCAACCTCCACCTCCCAGGTTCAAGCAATTCTCCTGCCTCAGACTCCCAAGTAGCTGGGACTACAGGTGCACGCCACCATGCCTGGCTAATGTTTGTATCTTTTGTAGAGATGGAATTTCACCATGTTGGCCTAGGCTGATTTTGAACTCCTGATCTCATGAGCCACCAGCCTCGGCCTCCCAAAGTGCTGGGATTACAGGCATGAGCCACCGTGCCTGGCCTAAGAAGTTCTTTTATCATATGTGTGAAAATGCTTTTGTTTGGGTAGCTTGTAAAGACTTTTTCAACATAGTAGATATTTTAAAACTGTCACAGATCAGAGCTATCTGGGGTGATAACTCCAAGTGTGCCCTGCAGTCACTTGGGAAAGTTTCAGCGCAACCGCAAGCTACAGCAATGTGTCTGCGTGTGATAAAGGAGTTAGAGCATGGCTAGAACACTCATCATCAATAGTTGCTCTAAGAACACCTGCTTGTTCCCTGCCCTCCCATAATGAGTTCTTGGCTTCACATAGTACCCTCCCTTGAGGCCATGGGAAGCAAATGTGTGGAGGATAGGGTCTTTTCAGAAGACTCACCACAGTGATCCTTAAAATGCATGACTTGTGAGTATCTCTGCGCTTACCTACAGAATCGAAGCAGGTCAAAATGTGATCATAGCAAAATATATCAGGATTGAAATTGTTTGGCCCTAAGGTTTTTCTACCGTGTTAAAATGTCATATGTGGACAATCATACACAAACCTTAACATTTTGATTTATTATAGAAAAGTCTTCAGTTGCTCCATAGTCAAGTGTGTCTCTTTTGATTTTAGGCTGGTTTTGCTACTAATTTCTCTAATTAATCCACTAAATTTTGGTATGAGATAAAAATATTAATTTTAATGTATTATTTTGGTGGTCTAATGTCTTACTTTTTCAATGAGTGACGCATTGTTAAGTACTGTATTTATTCTGCCATCAGGACACAAACTAAGCTCTAGAAATTAAAGCATGCATCTCCCTTCACCTAACTCCTTCTTTGCTTCTATGTGAGAAATGAGTGAGGGAGTGTAAAATACATGTATGTCTGTTTAGAAATTAGTTTGTAAGTGATGAAAAACACAGCAAACAAATCAAAGCAGATTCAAATTAACCTGAATAAATGAATCAAACCTGTGGAGTTCTATGCAGTCTATAATGAATATTTATTAACATCACATTTAATCTTCCCACTGTGTTACCTGTGGGGTATTCCCTGCACTTGTTTGAAATGTTCTATTCAAAAGGGTATTTCAAAATATATTGTAATATGATTGACTTACTTTAGATGGCAAGCAAATATCACTTTATAATAGTGTGCATGCATTCAAAATAAAATAACAGTAGAAAGCCTAATCTCTTTTGCCATTAAAGGTTTCAATTCATCATGCTTAGTTTTAAGCTTTTAAAAACCAACATATCCAAAATCAAGAAAGGTGAAAAATATTAAAATCATTTCATAGCAGTAATTACATTTTCCATGGGATCATGTGCCTTTAAAACGTCTGAATGCATTGCTGTGCAAGTGTCATGTGTGTTTAAAAGATGCATAATTATTAGATGCAGTTCCAGCATAGTGTTTTAAGTACAAGCACCCAGCTCCTGTTGAAGGTAAGAGCCTTTGACAGGCACCAAGCTGCCTCTGAATGTGGCAGCAGGATCAAATTGTTGAATACATTGACTCATCGGTGCAGGCTGGAAATTATGCTTCTTAGCCCTCTGTGAAACATGTTTTTCATTTTTTTTTTTTTAACTGTATCTTAGGATCTGCTTCAAAACACAGATGCCCACAAAAGAGCATTCCATGAAATCTACCGGACCAGGTCTGTTAACGGGATTCCAGTGCCACCTGATCAATTAGAGGACATGGCCGAGAGGTAAGAGAATATCTGCATTTAAATGAAGTCTCTTTTTAAAACGCTAGGTGGATGTATTTTACGTTTCTTTTTTCTGTTTTCATGATTTTTTTTTTTAACAGAGATGCCTGCCTTTGTAAATAGAAAGTGGGCTCCCATAAGACTTGCTAAGAATGCCACCATTCTAATGTATTATTAACTGAAAAGAGTGAACCTGAATTTATCCACAGCATGGAAATCACAGAAATGGTTTCTTCAGAGGCTGTATTTTTGTTCAGTACTGTAAGGAACATTATGTAATATTGCAAAAACAGCTTATAAAAGAAACAGACCAGAGATGTGTTGGCAGGGGAAAGAACTAAATCGAAGACTTCAATCATTCATGTTTTGCTTTTAAATCTAGAGCTAGAGAAGGAATCAGATCTCCAGAAAATGATCAGCCAGAGTTAGAAGAGCTTGTGGCTGCATTCTATTTAAGGCTGACATGTAACAGGTTAAGTAAGCATCGGTTCTGTTACTATTAGTTACATTCTCTAAATTCTCCCTGTTTTATTTCTAGGTTTCATTTTGTTTCCTCCACATCGGAGCTACACCTAATGAAAATGGAATTTTTAGAATTAAAGTACCGTCTGCTCTCACTGCTGGTTCTTGCAGAGTCAAAGCTGAAGTCTTGGATCATTAAGTACGGGAGGAGAGAGTCAGTGGAGCAGCTTCTACAAAACTACGTGGTGAGTCCCCGGTGCTTTGACAGAATTCCAATGAGCCATGGATTTAGCAACACAGTTCAGTTTCTTTGATGCTGTTACTTTAATCTTGAATTTAAACATAACGATAGCTGTGTGTTAAATGGGTTAGATATAAGTTTATGAGTTTTTCAGAATGATCTGAAATCTAAACCTATTTCTTTGGAATCTGATTATTTAAAATCCCCTAGTTCATTTAAGTTTAATGCTTTGCTGCATTAATCATATGGGACCATCCTGACTGGCTTTATTGATTTTTTAAAAAAGTTTTTGTATTGCATACCCACGTTTTTTATTGGAGGTCACCATTTCAACTACATTAAAATACTTAAAGATTAACTACCTGTCTTTTAAAATTCAACTATGACTAGTTTAGAACCGTTCTCAAGTGTCCAAATGGGAACTATCTATTTTTTTAGATTGTGTCCACTGTATCTTTTTTTTTATCGTCATTCCCTGAGCTTCATTGCCCCTTGTGTGCACCCAGGAAGAGTAACATTTTGTCTATGAATCTCTGTACCAACTTAACTTTTAAAGATTATCTCATATTTTGGGCTATCAATATAGATAATTCTGTGTTTACTAGAATCATAGACCTGCACTGATGAAAGAATTCATTTGCTCGGTAACTAGCAGTTTTCACTTACATGTAATTAGTGTATTATAGTTACTAAAGACAGGTTATTTCTTAGTTAATTACACATGCCCCTCCTACAAATTAATTTTCAATGCAAATTTGCTCATAAAATTAATGTTAATAGAGTATCTTAGTCTTGTACTGTTTCATTTATGTTTAAACACAAATGCTATGATAAATCAATGAACTTTAAAAATGTAAACCCATTTATAACTTGATTAGTCACAGTGACTCTATAACATGTTCTGCTTGAAATACTTATTGAAACCATATTTTTCACTGAAGCATCTTAGAGCCGTGTTCTATTTTGCTACACTTTAATTTCATTTTCTGTGATGAGCGAACAACATATAGTTGAGAAAAAAAAATAATTTAACTGCTTTACAGTAAAATCTTTCCCTAGATTTACTAAAATTGTCTAGGAAACAGTTGTTCCAAAATGCAAAGTCTGTTATGTTCCTTAATTCATTTTTAGCTATTCTGGAAAGTTATGAAAAAACTTGATTTTTAACTTCAAGCAATTACATTAGTTCTTCAAATATGAAATACAAATGCATGTATATTTTCAGATTTAGTCCTGCCAAATGATACCCTCTCTGCCCGGTAGCTATTTATACCAGATACAGTCTTTGTTCTGGATATTTCAGAACAGCCAATCAGATTTAAACAGCTAATAAAACTATTCCACCAGGTTAATGTTCCAACACAATGATGTTAATAATTCTCTTTGATTTTCTCAAATGGTATGTGAATAAGGAATTATTATTAATGATAAAAACGTTAGTACTCCCTGCCTACTTCATAAAGTTAAAAACAAGTTCACTCAACTGCTAATTCGAAACTGCTTTGTAACTTTCACAACTATTCGTAAAATTGCTGATTATCCTACATACGTAGCATGCTTTAATGAACATTTCCTAGTAGTCTCATCTGCTACTGAAAAATACCTACTTATGACTCTGTTTCTTTTCCGTGAAGGGTTTTAAGGTAATTTTGTTTAATAGCTTTGATAACCGTGGAGTATGGAGCATTTCCCACGTGCCAAGTGTTTTACATGCATCATCCTTCATCTCAGTGACAGCCCTACAGGCTGGGAGTTTCACACTGTCTTAGATACCAAGGAGCCAGTGCAGAAGCACTGAGGTTTCATAGGCTCGAGTCACTTGCTCCTGGTGGCACATGCTCCAGGTGCTAAATTGTGGAATCAGAAATTGAATCCATATCTTTCCAAATCAAAAACCCTTGAGCTTAAGTGCTATCACAATCTAAAAAAATAGTCAAAACAAATATTTTTAACTTAAAAGACCAAATCATTGATATGATATCTTACGCCTTAGTGATCTAAAGAATGCAATTCACATAAATATCAGTTTGATTTAATATTGGTCCATATCTGACAATATTTTACACTTTCGTACCTGTAAGTGCACCTGATAGTTGCTGTTATTTATGTATGAGGCAGCATGGTTGTAGTGGTGGGCAAATGATGAAGTGTAGATACCAGCCACTAGAAATGTGTTTGGTCATGGTTTAGCTACTGAGTACCCATGTGTCTGGGAATAACTTAATTTCTAGAAAACTTAATCTTTCCCAAATGTTTAAGAATGATGATGATGATAATAATAATAAAATGGTAGGAATTTTTCTAGGGAACAAAGACTGACATATACTGTTTCTATTCTATGTTAATACCTCATAAAACCTGTCTTATCCTTTCAGAGTGTTATAGCTTACACACACCTGTAGTCCTAGCACTTTGGGAGGCTTAGGTTGAAGAGTCACTTGAGGCCAGGAGTTTGAGACCAGCCCGGGAAATATAGTGAGACTCTGTCTCTACACCAATTTAGCCTGGTATCATGGTGTCCGCCTGTAGTTTCAACCACTCAGGAGGCTGAGGCGGAGGATGGCTTGAGCCCTGGAGTTCATGGCTGCAGTGAGCTATGATCTTGCTACTGCACTTCAGCCTGAGCTACTGAGTGAGACCCTATTTCGAAAAAAAAAAAAAAGTGTTATAGTAAGCCACATGCTACTACATCATGTAATAACCAAAGTAATATTCAGGCCGTGACGTTTCCATAATTATATTTTCCTTAGTCATAATTCTCAATTCAGACTTATCCATCCTGCAAAAAAGAAAGAATACTTTTTTTCTTAAGTGTTAGAGAAAGAGAATGTACATCCTGGCTCAGATATGCAGCCACTGAGTGCTTAAAGAATTCTTGGAAAATACTTCACAAATACTTGCTGTCATTAATCTAGGCTGCGTGCCATCGGTAAGTGATTGCATGCTGTTATGCAAATCAAAAGGTAACTGGTTTAGTCCTTGCTGTCAGAATTGTTGACAATGACCAAAATATGTGCTCCCATTTCACTATGGATAAAAGAAGCTAATATTTCAATCTTTCACATGAAAGAAAAGAAAAAAAGAGTTCTTGAATTGTGGACTGTGAATGCAGCAAAATATGAATATTCATTTTATTATTCATAATTATATTTTAATGTAAATTGTCTTGATAAACCTCTCCTCAACGTTAATTTTAAGTATCTTGAATTATCTGGCATAGTTTCCATTCAAGGGAAATTGATGAGCTTCATATTTATTATATTTACACTCATCTTGTGAAAGTAGAAATGCAGTCACTCACACTAAGGTTAAATACCAAAAATAAGCATGCCACTTACTTTTCTTGAAGCACCATCAACTTCAAAAGCCCCCTGACTAAAATGGTTTATTTGTTGAACTTGGGATCCAAGATTCCACCTTAGTTTGAAAGAAATAAATGAATCTTGTTATTATTATTTTAAATATGCATTTGTATTTACTTTTGCATTTTTCTGACAGGTGTGTCTAAATAGCTTACAGTAAAATGGAGATTTAGCAGATCTGCTAAAATGGTTCGATAGACAAAATAATCCATATTGCTGAATGCATTTACTCCACATTCAGAAAAAGAAGGATCAAATTAAATGGACCAATACAAATTTAAAATAAAAAAATAGGTATCTTTCTTTAAAAATTAATCATCCAGTCTTCTTAATAGCCAAGTTCAAAAATATATTAATGAGTGTCTACAGCATTTATAAAACATTCTTTCTGAAAACATTCTCCCCTCTTTCCTGCCTTGTGGACTAGAAATTAAATTGGAAATAAGCTTTTCTCACTTGCTCATTTTTAATTATTTTGTAAACTTCTCTAGCAAAAGCATATTTAAGTCTTCCTGTGCACCACAGGCACTATTTCCCATTTCTTTGACACTTAGAACAATTGTTTTGCTATTAGCTTCTTGAAATTTGCACCAATACTAAATGCAGACTTTTTTCTAAACTTTGCCAAATATAATTATTTCTTCGATTTCTTACACAGTATCTCGAACATTAGGTATAATTTTCCACTTTTGATCAAACAATGACTTGCTTGTTTAGTTAAATTATTCAAAATTTAAATTCTAGTAAATTATCCTTTTTCCAACTGTTTTGTAATAAGAAGATATAAGGCTAAATAGTGAATTAATCAGAATATTGTTGTCTGACTTCATTCTCAAACAAATAAAATAAAGCCAATTAAAGTTATTGAATGTAGTATTCATCCTGGAACCTCTCATTCCAGCTCACAGCTTTCTCTATTCACTTTATCCCTGAAGAATAGTTAATTCATAAGTAAATGCTTTATAAACATAAAATGATATGAAATATGTTATAGATACGATTTTTAAAATGTTATCTCGAAACCTGATAAACATTTATCAATAAAAATCCAGAGATTTGTATGAAATTGCTATATGAATAATGTTTCCTCTGCACACAAGTATCTTGCATCTCTATATGAAGCACTCATCAGCATGCTATACAAGAATTCAGCTGGTTTTTGAAGGCTAATTTTGTATTTATGACAGTGACATTTATCAAGTATTTTAATAGATTCAAATCATAGGAACTCATTACACTATTGCAAGAAATTAAAGAGCCTTTGGTGATATGCTGTTAATTATAATTGCATTAATTTTCTACTTTTGAGAAGTAAGAATAATCTTTGAAACAGACATTATTTTATATTTCTAAAAGTGAACAATAATAAAATTTACCTAAGGACTTTTTTGTATGTTCTCAATTTTATAGTGTTCACTTGCCAGTAGTGATTCTAATATATATATATATAAATTACAGATAGATATGTAAACATGTCTTACTGCAATTTTTCTATAATAGGTCATTGAAATGTAAAACCATTGATAGCATGGATAGAATACGTAATTATTTCCAATTTTTCTACTTACTTTTTATTTTACGGAAAGTATTTGTGCACTGTGTGATTTATTTATAATCTGGAGTTCCTCAGAGCAGTCATTCACCAGGATTAATGTTCAAAGAGCAAGAGAATTCCACAGCTGAAACACAGTGGGACACTTTAAAATGTTCTTCTAAATTTAGTGCTTTCTAAATGTTAGACCCAAGTTCTCTGGAGACATTTCTGTCTCTTCAAAAAGCAAACCCTTGGTTGGTGAAGAAATAGAATGTTTTCTCAGTCCTGAACTGGGTTAGAATAAAAAATGTGGAATCAGTTTATGTGTTCAGAATGATCTTAGGTAATTTGTAACAGTGGAATTAATTTTATATTTTCAGAAAGAGTGAGATTAACAAATTTGGGTAAACTATGATTATAGTTATACTGAAGCAAATTGACTTTGGCATTCCATACGAGCCTAATGTTTGTTATCTTCTAATCATTCCTCCTTTTCTAGTCTTTTATAGAAAATAGCAAGTTCTTTGAACAATATGAAGTGACATACCAGATCTTGAAACAGACAGCTGAGATGTATGTCAAAGCAGATGGTTCAGGTAAAACATACTACATAATTTGTTGCAACGTAGACTTCATTAGAATTTACAGCCTGCAGGTTTCTATCTGATCAGATCATTCTTTCTCTCCGTGGAATTTTTGTGTGACCTCGCCATTGGCCAGGAGAACACATACTGAATTCAGTTCCTTTGGCTTTGTACAATGCTTAACCTACATAGTCATTCTCTTTCTCTCTTTCTCTCTCTCTCTCTCTCTGTGTGTGTGTGTTCTCTAAGAGAGAACAAAATAAGCTTTCATTTTCTAAGTTGCATCTAAGGATTAAAGGCAAAAGCATAGAATAAGTTGAGTATTAACAATCAAGTAAATCAGTGTAAAGATACAATTTGTAAACTACATTTGTTTTCAATTTGTAATTATGTCTGTCAAATTATTAGTTGGAAATGACCTCTGGCATTTGTGATGGATACTATTGCACACCAGTGTATAAGACCATAGAAAAAAAGGTGTGGAGGATTTAAAATAGAAGATAAGGGTTATAATTGGTTTTATCTGTTTCAGTGGAAGAAGCTGAGAATGTGATGAAATTCATGAATGAAACCACTGCTCAGTGGAGGAATCTCTCAGTAGAAGTTAGGAGTGTGAGGAGCATGCTGGAAGAAGTGATCTCTAACTGGGATCGCTATAGCAATACAGTGGCTAGTCTGCAAGCCTGGCTAGAGGATGCTGAAAAAATGCTCAATCAATCAGAAATTGCCAAAAAGGTAAGATTGGTTCATGCGAAAAGAAAAGACATTTGCTGTATGTCAAAATGAGAGACTTTTACAGCATAGCTCACTAGGGGGTCTCATATATTTACAAGTGTTACTCAAGAATCTTGACTTTGCCTGAAAAGTTGCACTTTCAGGTTAACAATAGACCAATAAATACACTGCTTAATAGAAGCTGATGGAGGGTTGAGTAAATCCAACAGGTAGCAGCAAAGGGGAGGGCAGTATATTATTACACTGAACTCTGCCTATAAAGGGGAGTGACCAGGGCCCCAGCCTTCATGGATTTCCTGATTTAAGAGAGGATGAAAACAACTTTGGTTTGTTTTCACATAGCGCTGAAGCACATACTACTGAATCTATGTGGGAGCGTACACCAGTTGAACAGCTGGACCATGACATTTGTATCTCGTTAGATATTCTGTTTTGGATTTTATCAACCCTTAAGCAAGGGTCTTATTCTGGGTAGGAGTGATTTCTTTTTTGGCCAGTTATAAGTGTGTATGTGTGTGTGCCTGTGAGAGGTACTGTTTTTTGTTAATGTCACTTATATGTAAATATCACATGAAATGGACTGATTTCTGCTTATATACTTCCTCATGGAAGCCTGGCATTTTTACATGGAAAATCAATTTATATGTAAGTGATACTAAAAATGCATGCATTAGAATTACCACATGCCATCCAAGATTGGTTCATCTATTATTGTTTGGGCAAGTAGATGTATCACTTTTAAATGTTTTACCATTCTATATTTCATGTAGATCAACTATTCTTGTGTAGCTGAGGGAGGCAATAACCGTGTACCCTTACCGATTTTGGCTTTTCTGATTAGACTAGCAGTACCCTAGTAGATGTCATCTGTGTTAATTTAATCCAAAGAAATATAACCACCAGAAACAGAAGTGTTCTCATCTATTTATATATGTAGGAAGTCCTCCCACACATGGCTTATGAAATGGATTTTGAATTATCTTTGGTATCCTTGTTTTTCACTGTAATATATGTTGCATGTGTGCACGTGCACACATACGCTTTATTTAAAATGAATTGGAAACTGTTTCATTGCCAAGAGGGAACCCTTAAATAAACAAGAAAGTGTGTTATTGTACTAAGTGCTCCTGACTCAGATATCTAATTCAAAATTTTTTTCTTTGATGATTTATCTCCATGATTGCTAATTATCTTAATGTACTGCATTGAAATTTAAAAATCAAAAGTAACAGGTCAAAAAGAAATTATTAAAGAAAGCTATTCTTTCTTTAAAAAGGAATAAAAGCCCCAACTTTACCACCACACGATCTATGCGTGTAACAAAATTGCACTTGTACCCCATACATTTATACAAATAAAAAAGGAAGCTATATAATTCCCAAATGTATTATGCTTTTATATGACTCTAGCACTGGTATTTACTAGCCTGAAGATTATGCACAGGTCTCTTACACTTACAGAAATTTAGCTTTTTAATCTGTAAAACAGAAATAACAGAAAGTAATCAAAAATATGTATTTTTAAAGAGATTTATGATTTATCTTAAAATTCACATGAACATTAAAACAAAAATATTTTTCCTACTTTAGTCACTTTCGTATCAGTCATTGATATTTGGTTTATGGTTTACGATGTTGTGCATTCTTTATTGTTTAGGATTTTTTTCGAAATTTACCTCATTGGATTCAGCAGCATACTGCCATGAATGATGCTGGCAATTTTCTAATTGAAACCTGTGATGAGATGGTTTCCCGTGACCTGAAGCAGCAATTACTGTTGCTAAATGGGCGGTGGAGGGAGTTGTTTATGGAAGTCAAGCAAGTATGTCTTTCAAATCTATATACACCTCAAACGTGTATGTGTTACAAATGTGATAAGTAGTCTGTTTAGAGAGAATTCTATTTTTAGAGCGTGGGTTTATTAAGGCAAAGCATAGATATGTTTAAAACCGGTGTGTTTTATGGTTGATTATTCATTCTTTTCCATGTATAATGGAGGAACATTAGAGAAATGCAGTAGTTTGATTAAGGATTATGTTGACATATGGCACCTACTTACATGGAATGATTCTTGTTTCAAATCATATTTCTTCATTTTTGTGCTAGTTTCTTTTTTTCTTTCAAACTAATTGGACTTACTTCAAATTTATCTAAAATGAGAATCAAGGATTAGAGTCTTTCTTACCAGATAACAATTCCAGAAAATATGTGAAAGTGAAAGTTGTGGTTCCAGTGGTTGCAGCTGAATGGCTTTCACGATGTTCCCACCTCCCTTTCCTTAACAGTATGCTCAAGCTGATGAGATGGACAGAATGAAGAAGGAATACACAGACTGTGTTGTGACCCTGTCTGCTTTTGCAACGGAAGCCCATAAGAAACTTTGTGAACCCTTAGAAGTCTCTTTTATGAATGTCAAGTTATTAATTCAAGACTTGGAGGTGAGGGGTTTCTGAATCAAAATGAAAAACCTACTCTATTGTGAGAAGAAAGATCAGCAAGTTTATTCAAATCATTGCAAAAGCTGTTTCTGTGTCTCCTGAGCATCATTTTGACATGTCTGTATGTCCCAATTTGCACCTGTCAGAAAAAATGTATTGAACATAAAAAAGACATGTCTTGATCATGTAAAGTAACTTTAAATTGTTTTTCAGTTTGGAGATATTTTTCTACAACCAAATTATAAAGTACTAGGAAAAAACAGGAGACATCTATAGATAGCACCTCCACCTAAATACTTTCAATAATAAAGGATTTTTTGCATGAACTGTGGTATTTGCATATTTTGAATAGCCTGCAGCTCTCAGAAATGAAGTAGTGGAAGAATTTTTAATGACATGGTAAGATTTTGCAATATATTGTTACATGAGAAAAGCGAACAACAGTATCATTCTTTTGTCTTTGTAAAAATTTAAAAATGAGTATAAACACAGGAAAAAAAACTTAATGATGTATAGATAAGATGTTGGCTTTGGTTTTTTCCTGTGGGAGAAGACTGTAAGTAATTTAAATTGTCATTATCCTAAGATTTCTAATGTATACGTTTTTATAATGGCAATGAGTTACTTTTTTTTTTTTTTTTAAAGAAAACCAGTCTAATTTTAAAAAATCAGAATTGCCCCACATTTTAAATATACATTTACATTATATTTTATATTTCCATACTACATTAACATGGGGTTTGTTTTGGAAAGTACAAAGATTATTTCAGCTCATCCTGATGTTCTGGTCACTTTTAAAGGAAAGTTTTATTGACTATATAATATTACCAATATTTATTAGTAATGAAGGGAAGCAAAAACTGGAGTCGTCGAAAGTTTAGTGTAAGTATTGGATTTTATACAGTGCATATTGATCTTTGTTCTGCCTTCTGTGGAATCCTGAAACTAAGAGGAAATGTGTCATGTGTGAATCTGGCTGTTTCAATGATTCATGCAGGATATTGAGCAGAGGGTGCCTGTGATGGATGCCCAATACAAGATAATTACAAAGACAGCACACCTCATTACCAAAGAAAGCCCCCAAGAAGAAGGAAAAGAAATGTTTGCAACAATGTCAAAGCTCAAAGAGCAGCTAACCAAGGTGCGAAAATAATTTAATGCACAATAGGCTGTGTGCACCAACAGTGCCTTCAGCTTGCTTGCTACCTCCTTCTCCCCATGGGCAAAGTGTTCACTTGTTAACAATGCTTTTGTTTCTAATTGGGATTCTTGATTTAGTAACTTTGTCATGAATTAAAAAAAAAAATAAAACTATGATGCTGATACCAAGTATTACCTCTGTTAATTTAGAAGTATTATAGCTGTATTTTAATAGAAAATTAGATACTTTGGGGGAACAGTTACATGTGATAAAACCAAGAGAGGGAAAGAGAGATAAAGAGAAAAAGGAGATGAGTAGGAGGAAGAAGAGGGGATCATAAATTTAAATGAGAATTTATTAAGATTTGTTTGATATATCTCCACTCCAAACTCATTTATGCAATTTTCTGTAAGTATAGCAACAAAGCCGTGGAAATTCTGCCCTCCTCATCTCATGGAACTCACTTAGGCTTAGAATATATACATTTCGGCCAGGCGCGGTGGCTCACACCTGTAATCCCAGCATTTTGGGAGGCTGAGGCAAGCGGATCACGAGGTCAGAAGTTTGAGACCAGCCTGACCAACATGATGAAACCACATCTCTACTGAAAATACAAAAATTAGCCAAGCATGGTGGCGTGCACCTATAATCCCAGCTACTCAGGAGGCTGAGGCAGGAGAATCACTTGAACCTGGGAGGCAAAGGTTGCAGTTAGCCCAGATCACGCCATTTCACTCCAGCCTAGGTGACAGAGTGAGACTCTGTCACAAAACAAAAACAAACAAACAAACAAAAAAGGAACATATACATTTATATCTTTTCTGTACAGGGAACTAGATGGATGTAAGCACTAGTCATAAGCATTTTCTGTTCTATTCAGTGATTTTCCTTAGGAACTTCTGAAGTTCCATTGGGATTTGTTATCTATCCAAATTTGAATTTTAGGAAGATGGTATTGTTTGCAAAGTCCACCTAGATTGGGTAATTAATTTCTGATAAAAGAGAGAAGTGATTATGATAAATGAATGGCAACATTTTAAAATGAAGAATGGGAAAACAAAGTAGAAACAAAGTAGAAGACCCTGTTAAATAGGAAAGAAAGTAGAAAGGAAGAGAATGACCTTTGTGACATCGGTAGTAGGGAATTAATGAAAAAGAATGCATTCAAAAAGCTAAAATAGGAAAAATCATGACCATAAAAAAGAGAAAATTTTATCTGTCAATCTGGTATGTATGAGAATGTTTATATTCCATTCATTTTATTTTAACATTCAAGTTAGAATTATTTATAATTTAAAGGTTGTGGACACTAATGATAATATTGGCTACTAGTAAAAGCTGCTAAACAATGAGTACAATTTGAAGTTAACATTTCCAATTTGATAACTCCCCAGCAGCTTTCAGGGCCATAGCTGGGCTTACACGTCTTAGGCTGAGCCATGCTTGGGTGTTCAGGGCAATCCCTGAGAAAGCAAATTATCATTTGCCTTTTTACTGTTTCAGATGCAGCATCTTGGTAGGTTTTCTCTTGTACCCAGGAGAGATCAATAAAACACACTGATTTGTATACACATTAGTAGATTCTCTTGGTTTTGTTCAAGGTAGTTATATCAGGGTCTTGTTGTAGTAGCAGGATGGCAATTTTCTTTTGATGAGGTATACTTCAGGTAATACATCCTAGAACATAAAAACATTTCTTCATACATAATTCTGTGTTTAACAGTAGAGCAAAATGTTGCCCTGTCCCCTTTCTTCAAGGATTATTTTTGGAATATGTCTCATCTGGTTAGAACATTATTGTCTTTATACTATATGGAAAACAAAGAGTGGCTTACTAACAAATACTGATTAATTTCCTTTCCCTGGTTATCTGAAAGTAAGAGAAGAGGTGGGAAGTTCTTAGAGGATGACAGAGTAGACACCTCCTGGAGCTCTTGATTTCCAGAAGCTAATGGCCTCATCATTAAGACAATGCAGGTCTATAAACTAAAACATATTTTACAAGACAAGTGCAAGTGACAGGTAATGGCTGCATCAATTCAGACTGCAGAGCTCTCCCCTAGCATGGGAAGCTTCGTGAGTAAATTGGTATGACTTTAGTGCTTCGGATGAGTAGGCTGTTGATAAGCAGGGAGCAGCAAAGCATGGAGCTGGTGGGAGGCAGGAAAGCACAGGCCTGTCTTGGAAGAGTGAGCCAACAGGTTTCTAAGTTTATCAGCAGTCAAGTGTTCAAGTAGGCGACCTCTTGAAAACAAAGCTGGAAGACACAGGTTGGTCTAGATAATGCAATAATAATTCGTGACTCTCTTAGGTCAGATTTCAAGGCCAAAGTGACAATGAGTTGCATGGTTTATGAAGTATAATTCGATGCCATCTGGCTCACTAAAAACAATCATTTAGATGAGAAAGTGCTATCCAGATGGACGATTTAGATGAATTTTCATGAGAAAACTCAGTAGCCATTTATTTGTCTCAGTGGTACAGCACTATTATTTTTCAAAGCAAAATTTGACAATATAGAGGAAATATCATTAAAGAAATGTCTTTGAATATTTGTAAGCACCAAATGATCATGTCACTAAAGAAAATGTTCCTCAGAGCTATGAACATTCCCTGAGCTAGTGGCACTTAATGGTCTTTCATGGAATTTTTGTCTTTATGTTTTTAAAGGTCAAAGAATGTTACTCCCCACTCCTTTATGAGTCTCAGCAGCTGTTGATTCCGTTGGAGGAATTAGAAAAGCAGATGACATCCTTTTATGACTCACTTGGGAAAATCAATGAAATTATCACAGTTCTTGAACGTGAGGCACAATCAAGTGCTCTTTTTAAACAAAAACATCAGGTGAGAACAATTCCTTTAAGGAGACAATTATTCTAAAATATGTGTAACAAGACCAGGGTGTTGCTTACAGGAATAGAAATTCAGTTGGGACAAGAAACATTTTTCTAGAATAGTAGTACTAACTCAAAACAAAAATACATGCCTTGTCCAAAGATGAAAATCCATTCACTGTCAGTGGAGGGACTATGTGAGCTGTTTCCAGGGAACGGTCTAGCTGGACTCAGGAGCAAACCAGGCTCTTCATCTGAATCAGTAAGTTCACTGAGTTGAGCAAAATTAGGAAACATGGTTTGTTTTGAGCATCCAGCTCCCCTTTCTCTCAATGGAGCAACATTGTGGGCTGGCAATACTCAGCAGGCATTTATAAACCTGTGCTGTGTGCACACGTAAGCCATGTATCCTGAGCCCCAAGTACGGAAAGTGCAAAGTTCACAATGTCTCTGTGAAATAAGGGATGTGTTACAAAGATGGAGCCAAATCCACTCTCTGACTTCAAACATTAAGGGTAGCCACAGTCAAAGGACTTTCTATTATTTCTCTGCTTTGTATCTATTTAATTTTCTTATAGTGCCTGTCTACTAGCAGTAGACTACATATAGTCTATCCTTTTAAAAATACAAATGAGAATTTAACTTTTTATGGGCTTTGTTCATGAAAGATGATCCCTAGCTTCACTAGTAGAAGGACACTATAAGAAAATTAAATAAATATCCTGTCTCTACATTAGATAACTAGAAGATAAATACATACAAATTATATATAAAACATATAGAGATGATATGTATATAAAATATATAAATATTTGTGTCATATCTACAGATACAATATTTTCATTCTGATGTTGACTTTCTTTTGGAGAATCCTTTACTGTTACTTCCCACATATAGCTTTAGGCATTACCTGCTGCCTCGCTGATTGACGAAATGGTTAATTTCACTTAAAAAGGCATATGTGCCTTCATTTCTTGATACTTTGAAAACAGATAGATAGATAGATAATTTAGATGTATATTTACATATATATAATAAAAACAATTGCTTTCCATTTTCACCCAGTATCTATAACCTCTGTCTTATGAGATCTTTTCTTTGCCTCTTGGAATACGACAGTATAAACAACCTTGAAACTCTGGAAATGTGTTTGATGTGATAATCATTTTTCTTCGTCTTATTGTTAGTAAACATATTGTATGTATAGCAGTCTCCTACTAAGTGTTGTAGTTAATTGAGTTATTTGTTTTATTATAAATGCACCTATCCATCAGAGGAGAGAGAAACTAATGTACAAAAGGTTTGCCACTGCATTAATTGAAATAGATTCATGGGAGGAAGGTGGCATCATTAATAGAAAGAGCCAAGAGTATCTGAAATGAGTCTGACAGATATTCGGATCTTAGATCTAATACTGCAAATTAGGAAGCTTTGATTAGCTTTAATTTTCTCACTTTAAGATGAAGGCTACAATACCTGAGTTTAAAGCTTATTGCAGATATTACATTAGATACACCTTAATGTCACTAGCATATAATAAGTGGCACTATATGACTGATAGCGCTATTATTATTATTATTATTATCTGTAGTGAAGGCACAATGATTATACCACCAAACTGCATTCTCCTTGTATTGGATAGAGATTATCTTTCATTTTTAGACATGGTAACATCTCCTGCATTTCTAAATTTGTGCAAGTTGTCATTAAACAATCTTTCCATAATTAAAATAATATTCATAGCGTTATTAATAATCTAATAGTACATTTTGAACTTATATTACCCTTTTATCTCCTAAGTTTTCAAAAGGAAAAAGTATGTCTTTATTCTGTTTTTCCCAAAACAAACAAACAAACAAACAAAAAAACCATGCTCTTGATATTTGCATCTGGATATCCAAAAATGGCATCCAAATGAGCAGTTTGAAATATATTTTTTTAATGCAGCTGAGGATACTGAAATGCAAATGGTGTAATTCAAGTCAAAAGTGACTCTCTGCCTTGTACTGGGCTCCATGATTTCCATGCTGTCTACTGCCAAAATCACAATTGCAGGCCACAACTCAGAGGTGGAAGTGTCTGTCAGTCACCATTGCATCTTGTCCTGCGAACATGGGACAGTTGCAAGTCTTCCGCAAGTGCATGGGTCTGCTGCCTTTTTTTTATTAGGATCTGAACCCTACCATTTCATTAATAAGACTGATAAGTTATACACCTTTAAATACTGTAAATTTAAGATATACAAAATACATATATCGTGCATCTCTTTCAGCAAAGTGAATGTGCATTGATGCTTAATTTGTTTAGTCACATTAAAACCTGGTATGTATTCACTGATTTCATGATTGTTCTCTCAATAAACTATAAGCCTATCACCTTTCTAGAGGAATGCAGACCTAGACAAATAATTTTGATGCTCTGTCATTTTCTTAACTACAATAAAATTTACATGAGGTATTTAAAAATCTCAAAAAAACTTTCTGTAACATTTAAATGCTTTATATAAGAAAGCGCTGACTTCAGTGATTATTTAAAATTGAGATCTTTTGAAATGTTCCACCACACTTTTGGTTTTACTTATTGCTGATTAGAAGCCTAAAAGCTATATAATATTGTTCTTATTATCTGTAATGGTCACTGTCTTTCTTTCTCACTCTGTCTTGTAAATAACATTGTTGTGGGGTTTCCTTTCCTTATAGGAACTGTTAGCTTGTCAAGAAAACTGTAAGAAAACCTTGACACTTATTGAGAAAGGCAGTCAAAGTGTTCAAAAGTTTGTGAACTTGAGCAACGTGTTAAAGCATTTTGATCAGACGAGGCTACAAAGACAGATTGCAGATGTTCATGTTGCTTTTCAGGTAATTTGCTCTCTCTGCTTTAGAGTTGTGAGCCAGGGAAAATGCAGAGTGAAAACAGGAAACCATCACTCGCGCTTTCGGTCTTGCTAAAACGCCTCATGTGCTGGTGTTTGGAAGCCAATCATTGTCCTACTTTTTTTTTTTTTTTTTTTTTGAGACGGAGTTTCGTTGTTTTCGCCCAGGCTGGAGTGCAGTGGCCGGATCTCAGCTCACTGCAAGCTCCGCCTCCCGGGTTCACGCCATTCTCCTGCCTCAGCCTCCGGAGTAGCTGGGACTACAGGCGTCCGCCACCTCGCCCGGCTAGTTTTTTGTATTTTTTTAGTAGAGACGGGGTTTCACCGTGTTAGCCAGGATAGTCTCGATCTCCCGACCTCATGATCCACCCGTCTCAGCCTCCCAAAGTGCTGGGATTACAGGCTTGAGCCACCGCGCCCGGCCTGTCCTACTTTTTTACCTAATATTAATTAATATTGAAAAGAGTTCATTATTCCCATGATGATGAACTGTCTTTTTTCCAAGTGCTTTTTAAATCAGTAATACCCTCTAACAAAATGATCCTTTCAGTAATGAGAAAGCAGCATCACATTGTGATTGTTTTTCACATCAAGAGTATGGTAAAGAAAACTGGAGATTGGAAGAAGCATGTGGAAACCAATAGTCGCTTGATGAAGAAGTTTGAGGAGTCTCGAGCAGAGTTGGAGAAGGTGCTGCGGATTGCTCAGGAGGGCCTGGAGGAAAAGGGGGATCCGGAGGAGCTCCTGCGGAGACACACTGTGAGTCCACCCTTTGGGGGGGACTTGACCTGAATACATGAACAAATGACCTTGGATGAAAACCTTAAAAAAGGCACGCTGATCTGATACAGAAGGAGAGTGGGCAGATGAGTCAGGAAAGCAGAGACTTTTTAGCTATGAGACCCACAGATATGGTGAGCAAAAAGAAATTCAAGAGCAGTTAGTGAGCTGACTTGTCATTGGCCATTCCTAAGCCCCCAGAATAGTAGAGAGTCATAGAATAATTCAAGTTCTCCAAATTACTAATTCATTATTTAGCTGACAAATTCTTCCATAACTAAAGATTCTTTTAAATCGGTAACTCGAGGTGACTGGCTAAGTCCTTTATGCTCATTTTATACATCCACCATATCATAGTATAGATACTGTGTCACTTGAAGTCTGGTGGCTGATACACAACTTGTCCCAGTATTGTAAAGCCATCTTCATGTTTATCATCTCAGTATCAATATTGAGAACATTAGTCTTAATGTTTGTGAATGGTATATGGAAATAACCAGCACTCTGAGAACGTGTATTTGAGTTATCTTTTCTGACATTTCAGTGGCTATTTGTATAAACCACTCTCTCAAATGATATATGCAGTGTATTTGTGATTCAGCAGACTAGATTTAGGGTTAATGTCTGTGACCACAAAACACAAAACATCTCATTCAGTTTATTCACCTCTACAGTATGGTACTTTTTGTTTTGAATCACTGTTTTTACAAAATACTTCTGCATGTCTACTCCTAAGACTGGGTGAGACTTAGTCATATGTAATATTGTCTTTATCTTCTTGGCAGTCATAGTGAGATATCATAGATGGGTGGCTAAAACAACAGAAACTTATGTTCTCACAGTTCTGGAGAAGGGAAGTCTGTGATCAGGTGCCAGTATGGTAGGGTTCTGGAGAGGGCTATCTTCCTGGCTTGCAGATGGCTATCTTTTCCCTGCACCCTCATATGACAGAGAGAGTGAGCTAGCAAGCTTTCGTGCTCCTCATCATAAGGGCACTAATCCCATCATGAGGACCCCACCCCCATGACCTCATCTGAACCTAATTACCTTCCAAAGTCCCCATCTCCAAATATCATCACATTTGGAGGGTAGGGCTTCAACATATGAGTCTGAAGAGGAACACAATTTGGTGCGTAGCATGTATGCCTATGTGTGCACATGTGTGCTTCTCTGTGCACTTGTGTGAATGTGACAGTGGCTCATGATGAAGCATCAGGCCCTGAAGCACTGTGGTTGGGGAATGTGGAATTATGAGGCTTAGTCCTGGCTTCTGTCCTGTTCTTCTGACTTCACCAAAGGGGAACCAACGCTCTATCACTACAGAATCAAGGTTTTGGCGTCTCCCCTTGGAAGATGAGATATTTCTTTTGGAATATTCTACCAAATTTGAAAACCACAAAGAATTTTTCTAAAAAATAAAAAAAAAACTAGTAGAATTTTGGATATGATGGCTTCTGATTCATAACTATAGGTGCAGGTAGTTCATTCTTAAAAAGCAATAGTGGGTTCCTGGAAATCTCAAAGAGGGCAGTAGCTGGCTTAGAGGCTGTTTGGAGGCTGATCGTGCCTGATGCTGCCTTTTTGTCTGTCCAACACTCTTACCCACTTTCCCCCTCCCTGTCAGGAGTTTTTCAGTCAGCTGGATCAGAGGGTGCTCAATGCGTTCCTGAAAGCTTGTGATGAACTCACCGACATCCTTCCAGAGCAGGAGCAGCAGGGGCTTCAGGAAGCTGTTCGAAAGCTCCACAAACAATGGAAGGTGAGTCAGGACAGGACGGAGACGCCGTGCATCCTCAATGAAGGGAGAAGCTTGAGCGTGTTAAGGTCCAAATGTAAGAGAAATTTAGAAATTCCTGGAAAGTCACTGTAACTATTTCCCTCATTTAAAAAATCGAAAAACTGGACTTAAATAAAACCTGATAATATATGATAGAATTGTGTTATTCCTATTTGTTATCAGCATCAATTTATCCTATTACTCGAGCATTCTTTTTGGTTTCCTGTTTTTTTTTTTAATCCTGGGTGACAAGAACGTTTAACTTATTCAAGCAACATTTCGTAAGCTTCTCTCTGCTGAATAAATCTTGTTAGGCATACCTACTGAAATCATAAAACATGTATTTATCGTTTCTCTCCCCAAAGGTTTTACCATCTAGTTGAGATAGCTATGATCAAAAAATATAAATGGAAACATTTTGTAGTCAAGAATTCAATGATGAACAAAGCATACTCCTCTTCCTCCCAAGAGCTTAAGAGTTCAGTAAAGGAGATAATTAGTTGCAAATAATACAAGTATAATATATGACAAATCCAAAAGTGCATGTATTTATGAAAGCTTTGAAAGAGGGAGGTGGATCCACTTGGAAGTTGGAAAACAGCGAATCAAGTAACTAGTTTTGAGCCAGAACTTTAAAGAAGAAGCAGAAATGGGAGTAGGCAGGGGTGACACAGCAGCACAGAAGAGAGAAAGCAGGAGAGTGTGCAGGGGGACATGGGGGCCCATGGGTGTCCATCTGACTTGTGTGTCATGGGCTGTGGAAGAACCATGGGAGATGAGCTGGGTCTATCCTGTGGAGGCCAACTTCAGACTGCATCTCAGATTCTGGAAGTAGCTGCAGCACAATGGAGACCCATGCAAGGCTGTCTGCCTCGAGGTAGACAGGAGGAAGACAGCTCTAGCTGTAGGTGAGTGTGTTCTACCTTGAGGTGATATTTCACATGCATTATATGGAGGAGTTTTGAAGTTCAGAAGATAGGCAGCTGAAACTCTCTGCATCAGGTTGCCTCACTTTGTGTATTTCAAAATCTCAGTAGTATAAGCTAAATAATTATCCCTGTGCACAAGAAAAACACAGTTAAAGAAATATCCTTTTTACTTGCAAAATTGCTAAATTTGAAAATTCAAGTTTTTCATTAAAGAAAGGATTATTAAAGAAATCCAAACTTTGTTAGATACATTTGAAGCATATCGTATTGTAAATGTATTACAGAATAAAGACTATAACTGAAGATTGCATTTTATTACACACGCACACACACACACACATCCCTCTAGGATTTAATCTAGGTGGGACTTTCCATAGGCCCACCTCATTTTTCTCCTCAGTCATCTTAGTATTCTCTTTCAAAGGTAATCCTTTAAAATGCCATAGGATAGAAGTTAGTTAAAATTAATGATGGGACTAAAGTTAATGATGAAGCTTATGTTTATAATTAAAAAGAACATGAAAAGTTATGGGTTGTTTGAGTGCTTGCTTGTTTCTCAGGGTATGATCTAAGGAAAAGAGGATATGCCAGGTAGTCAGCAGCCTGAGCTATAGTTTTCTTTTTTTTCTTTTCTTTTTAAAACTTTTTTTCACTAATAAGCTTTCCTCATGTTGTTCCTTTTTGAAGTAGGTATAATATCTGCCCCTCCTACCTCACAAGGTCATTGACAAAATCAAAAGGAACACATACAGGGGAGAGGGTATGATTTAAATCTATGGTAAAATCCTAGCTTTTGTACTTACCCCTGAGACTTAATGATGTAAGCTGTAAAATAAGAACATTAATACTGTGCATGACTGGCCAGACTTGGTGGCTCACGCCTGTAATCCCAGCACTTTGGGAGGCTGAGTTGGGTGGATCACCTTGGTCAGGAGTTCAAGACCAGCCTGACCAACACGGTGAAACCCCATCTCAATTAAATATACAAAAAGTGGCTGGGCGTGGTGGTGCTGACTGTAGGCCCAGCTACTCAGGAGGCTAAGAGAGGAGAATTGCTTGAACCCAGGATGTAGAGGTTGCAGTGAGCCAAGATCTTACCACTGTACTCCAGCCTGGTTGACAGAGCGAGACTCCATCTCACCCCTGCCCCCGCAAAAAGGTACCGTGCAGGGCTACTGTGAGAATTAAATCAAGTAATCACCGAGAAAACACCTAACTCACAGCAGGCTGAAAGGATTTGCTGTGGTCCTGGTACTTGGAAAAATACAAAGTAGAGAGACCAGGTGTGGAAAGTAGTGACTAATTCACACTGGCCCTAAAAGGAATATGTTATGGATTTTTTTTTTTTTTTTTTTTTTTTTTTGCCACTTCAATTGGGAATATACATAATCAGGAACATCATCCTAATTTTCTGAATCTTCCTATGGAATGTAGGATCTTCAAGGAGAAGCCCCTTATCATTTGCTTCATCTGAAGATTGACGTGGAGAAGAATAGGTTCTTAGCCTCTGTAGAAGAATGCAGAACTGAGCTGGATCGAGAGACCAAGCTGATGCCCCAGGAAGGCAGTGAAAAGATAATTAAAGAGCACAGGGTACGTCTCTCACACCACAATGTGGATAGCAATGTCAAGTCACATTGTTCCATAAAGGATGTTACTAATATTTTGATTTGGGTCTGGAAAAAGTAGCTTAATTACCCTACCTTGGTAGTCTGCGTGGGAATCATCCTTTGGTTTTTCTGTGAAAAAAGTAAAAGTACTGTGTGGCTTCTCACAGGAATTATAAAAACATTTATTACACATTAGGTTTTCTTCAGTGACAAAGGTCCTCATCATCTCTGTGAGAAAAGGTTACAGCTCATCGAGGAACTCTGTGTGAAACTCCCAGTCCGGGATCCAGTAAGGGACACACCTGGAACCTGTCACGTGACTCTCAAAGAGCTCCGAGCTGCCATTGACAGCACTTACAGGAAGCTCATAGAAGACCCAGACAAGTGGAAGGACTACACTAACAGGTAGCCTCGGAATGGTCTCCAGAGAGCGGTGTAGTCAAACTTCATTCTGTTAGTTCAGAGATCATGATAAAACAAGAAATAACATATTTCATATTTCTTGCTCATATTCTTGTACCAAAATCCTTCATTTAATAAAAAGAATGGATTTTAGTCTGAATCAGGGTGAGGCACTTTGTTTTCAAGTGACCCAGATGTTATTTCTTTGAGGCAAAGTTGGCCAATCCCTTTCTCCCCAATATCCTTATGTATTAGTCCTTTCTCACACTAGTAATGAAGACTAGTGCCTGAGACTGGGTAATTTATAAAGAAAAGAGGTTTAACTGACTCACAGATCAGCATGGCTGGGGAGGTCTCATGAAACTTACAATCATGCCAGAAGGGGAAGCAAACATGTCCTTCTTCACATGATGGCAGGAAGGGGAAGTGCAGAGCAAAAGGGGGAAAAGCCCCCTGTGAAACCATCAGATCTTGTGAGCACTCACTCACTATCGAGAACAGCAGCAGGGGCATAACTGCCCCCATGATTCAATTACCTCCTCCCAGGTTCCTCTCATGACATGTGGGGATTATGGGAACTACAGTCCAAGGTGAGATTTGGGTGGCATCACAGCCAAACCATATAACCTCATATCCCTAAAGGGTGGCTTCTTCCTCTATAGGTTTGTGTCTTACCCTGGTGGGGACACACGAGGCCAGACCTCAAGTGGTCCCTTCCTTCTTTCCAGGAACTCATTCCCTAGAACACGTCTTTTTCCTCAGCTGAACTCCCCCACTACCCCGCCCCTAGTAACTGAGCACAGAGGTGGCCACCCCTGCCCTTCAACATGAGCTTCATGTTAAAAGAATAGTTTCCAGAAAAGGTGTTAATCAATTTGATAATCACATAATTGTTAAATTTCCATGAATGAATTCAAAATAGAAAGCATACTCTAATCATTCTGGTATGTTCTCCCTTTAATAAGAAAGTGCTAATGTTATTTCAGATTCTCTGAGTTCTCATCTTGGATATCTACAAATGAGACACAATTAAAGGGGATCAAGGGTGAGGCCATCGATACTGCCAACCACGGAGAGGTTAAACGTGCCGTTGAAGTAAGTTCAAGGTCATTATTTGCTAGAGGAAAATTTCCCATAGTGAAAAAATAACGTTCGAGAATTTAACGGTTGTCTCCTTTTTCCTTTCTGGAAAAAAAAATAAGTTCTTAAAAATTATCTTTAAAATAAATCTCCTCATATTACTGTGGAGCATTATAGAGTTTTTTCCTATGAATCCTTGGTAGCTTTGAGAGTTAGTCATGCTCCGTGGTACCACAAATTCATCTTCAGCTAATGGAGAGTCCTGAGTGGAAAATTGCATGCATGGGCGTATAACCCAGTGGAGATTTAAGAATCATCATGGAAAACAAGAACACTGTATGCTTTTATACAATACATTTTCAGCCATGCAAAAGGCAGGTCACAAAAAAATCAGGGAATTGGGCAAGGTCTCTAGGCATCCTTTCTATGTGACATTAAGCTGGATTGGTTCATTTCAGCCTCTACTAGTGTGGGTGCAGCCTGAGGAACCCCGCCAGGGCCACAGAGCCCCAGGTTCAAACACAGTTTGCATTCTGTAAATGGCACTCTCTCACTCTTAGACACATAATATTGTGAAAAGTCTTCATCTTTCAACATTTTTAACCCTTGCAAGTCACGTAGTTGCCACATAGTTGCTGTTGAGGACAATACATTTCCTTTCTGTTCCTGTCCTTTGAGTTTTTGTTTTTTTGAGACAGAGTCTCTGTCACCCAGGTTTGGACTGCAGTGGCACCTTCATAGCTCACTTCAGCCTCAACCTCCTGAGCTTAAGCAATCCTCCCACCTCAGCCTCTTGAGTAGCTGGGACTATAGTCACATGCCACCATGCCTGACTAATGTTTGTAGTTTTTGTAGAGGTAGGGTTTTGCCATGTTGCTCAGGCTAGTCTCAAACTCCTGGGCTCAAGCGATCGGCCCCACTCGGCCTCCCAAAGTGCTGGGATTACAGGTGTGAGCCATTGCCCCTAGCCCATTTCTTTTTCAATTAAATTATACAATCCCCTCAAATGCTAGTGGTGCTCAATGTCATGGTATGCATGTGGAAGGATATCTACATTTGCTGCTGGTTACTTTCATCGTACACACAAAAAAATCACATCCTAGAATGAAGAGATCCCTGGGGTCTGGAACCAGCAGTTTCCTGTCCAGTGTGCATTTGCCCTGGCAAAGCCCTGGAGTGGTCCTGGTTGGAGACCCCTGCTCCCAAGCCACCCCAGAGCTGCTGTAGGGAGGACAGGCTGCTCCAGTCACCTCTCCCTCAGTCAGCAGCCCTGCGAGGTCTAAAACCCTGGAGTCTTTCTAGCATTTTCTTGTCAATAAAGCCTCCCTTCCTAAATTAGAACTGTGCTCCCATTTATACCTCTTGCTATATGGGATATTGGCTTCTAAAAGCTAATAAAAATTAAGCAGAAAATATCAGTTAATGAAGTTAAAATAAATCTTTAGAGCATCCATAACAATATTCAACAAGTAGACTGTTCAATAAAAGAAATCAGCTGATTGAAAAAAAAAGAACTTTCATTATTTTTTCACAAAATACCATCTTCTTTCCAGCTCACAGGAAGTGAGATAACAAAGTGTATGTATGTTATAGTTGCCAATTGTGGCGTCTTATGTTTTTCTACAGTATTTTTAGAATCATCTTTTTTATCATCAAGGACATATCTCTAAGTGTCTAACCAATCTAATTATGAAGCTGATTTTTTGTATAGACAACAGTATTCTTTCAAGCACTTGTGGACTTTTGTTAAAAATATGTACACAAAGTAAAATAAGCAGGCACTGTATTGTTGAATGATGTCTGACTCTATTCTGCTCCACCTGCAAACCTTCTTAGTCTGAGTCCTTTATTGCTGGAAAGTTATGATTTCACAATTGCACTGTGTTCATCAAAAGTGTTCTCTCATTTCAGGAGATCAGAAATGGTGTTACCAAAAGGGGCGAGACCCTCAGCTGGCTGAAATCCAGGCTGAAAGTTTTGACAGAAGTTTCTTCTGAGAACGAAGCCCAAAAGCAGGGAGATGAACTGGCAAAATTATCCAGCTCTTTCAAGGCTCTAGTGACGCTGCTGTCAGAGGTATAGCGTTTACTCACACTCTAAACAGACAGTTCTGGGTGAGGCATCTGGAAGGTTCTTTTCTTCTGGTTGTAGTTTAGCAAGTAATTTATAAAGAAACCATAGTTGAAACGGAATAGTTGTTATGCTTTTTTATATGAAGCTTGTTGGGAAAGATGAAGAGGATGTTTGATGTCTGGTCTGTGCCATTATTGGAAATGTTAGTTCAGTTTCATGACCTATATCTGAAATATAAAACTTATCAAATCCATACTTTTTACTCCTATGAAAAGCATTGTTATTTTATGGTCAACTTAAGATATGTCATGGAGACTAAGAATAAGGCTTAGGCTCAAAGAAATCCAGGGTTAGAGTTTAAATGTGATACCCTACCTCCTAGGTAACCTTCAGTTTACTTAACATCTAGGTCTTGATTTCCTTATTTATAAAACAGGGTTAAAAATACTCACTCTAAAAAGCAACGTCATGAATTAATGCAGTAATGTATGTAAAGCACATAGTGTAGTTCCTAAAACAGAGTAAATGCTCAATAACTGGTCCCTAGTAATAATAAAATATTCAGCATTTAATCAACAGGTTAAATGTTGAATTAAATCAACAGGTTAAATCAATAGCCTGATTTGGAGAATCATTTCAGTCATGTAGTATACCTTTAATATATACAATGTTTATTTGTCAATCATACCTTACCAAAAAAATTATACAAACTCCAACAAGTAGCATATGATTTATGTGTGTTTTTTTTTTTGTTTTTTTTTTTCTTGAAAATGCAGGTTGAAAAGATGGTAAGCAATTTTGGGGACTGTGTACAGTAGTATATTTTGTCCCACCAAAATAATAAAAATTAGCTGCCTTTAAAGTTAGAAGTTAGTAGTTTCCCTAACATTTACCAAGGCCATTTGCTGTATCTTCCAAGTACTCTCATGATTTTGCCCCAGGACTTGTAGCAAGAATCTATCTCTAATGAATGTTCACAGACATTAATTTTTTACACACTCATCTACCTTAAACTTCCGTATAATTTATATTAATACCCCTTTCCGCTACTTGGTCACTTACTTAGTGAAAGCAGAAAGAGAAGAATGGAGAAAAACACATTTTGTTTACAGATGGATTTGTATGAAGAGATGGATTTGGCACATTCAGCCCCTTTCTTTGATAAGAATTCATTTAGTATTTAAATTAGTGTTGAACACAATGTGTTTGCAATTGTCCAGTGTAAGAAAAAAAAAAGACTGTGGGTGGATGCACAAGATACAGTGAAGAGTCATTATTTCAACAGATTTGCTCGATTTATACTGAAATTGGGAGTTTGTGGTTTTCATACGTTCTTATTGCTGCTTGTTTGGAGAACAGATTGCTCTCCTTGGAAAAACTTAGATCAAAAGAGAGTCAAAGAAAAAAGATAGGATAAGAAAAGAAGAACCTGGAAGGTTTCTGTGGTAAACAAGTGATAACATGTAAAAATGATGATCTTAGTGAAGATAAAGGATAGGCTTCGAAAACAAAGGATGTTGGTAAAACGGAAATAGAGGAAGCAGAAATTAGACAGAAAAGAAAGTTCAAAATTTAGGAAAATGGAAGAGAATCCATTGGATGACTACAAAATTGTAAATTATATTTATTTTTATGTAGGAATATTGGAAGTACATTTATAACAAATTCTCTTTTATTCTCTTTTTCAACTCTACAAATCTTTTCCTATTTGCTTTAAATAATATGGACTCACTTTCTTGCAAGGTACTTTTATAATTAGGTTTTAGTCATGCAATTATAATTAAACCGACCTAGAAGTCAATATATATATAATGTATGCTGTTTTGTTATCATTCCTTGATTACCAGGTTGAATGGGTTTTTAATATGCCACAGAGCACCATATCAAATAAAGCCTACAATCCCCATAAATGATTATGACATTTAATAATAATGGAATAAACCTAAGTAATATGAGAAAGAATAAAAATTAAAGATCTGTGTTTATATTTCAAGTCGTTGAGGTAGACTTTATGCACACTCCTAAAATATGTAAGATTACATGATCTTCAACAGGGGGGGTTTTGATCAAAGGGTACAAACATCAAGTTCTAAGATGAAAAATTTCTGGGGTCTAATATACTGGTGGTGACTGTAGTTAATATTACCTATTGTATACTTGAAACTTGCTAAGAGAGTGGACCTTAAGTGTTCTCACAAAAAAAAAAAAAAAAAAGAGAGAGAGCGAGAGAAATATGTGAGATGATAGGCTAAATAGCCTGATTTGGAGAATCATTTCAGTCATGTAGTATACCTTTAATATATACAATGTTTACTTGTCAATCATACCTTACCAAAAAAATTATACAAACTTCAACAAGTAGCATATGATTTATGTGTGTTTTTTTTTTTTTTTCATGAAAATGCAGGTTGAAAAGATGGTAAGCAATTTTGGGGACTGTGTACAGTACAAAGAAATAGTCAAAAATTCTCTTGAAGAATTAATTTCTGGCTCTAAAGAAGTCCAGGAACAAGCTGAGAAGATCTTGGATACTGAAAATCTGTTTGAAGCACAGCAGTTACTTCTTCATCACCAGGTAAAAATGCCTCTTTCTTCCAACGAGATTATGTAAAGTTGATTTGCTACTGAAAGAACCAGAGAGATAAAGAATATAACCACTGGCTTGAAGGAGTGGGTAAGGAGGGCATGGGAAGGAACCAGTTGAATGGTTAAAAGAATTTGGCGCTTCTAGGTTTTTCTTCTCTGTATTAAACATTTCAGGATATTCTGCAACATAAATTTCCAGACTGAGTGACTTGATGACATCAAAAAGTTCAAGGAATACTGTGGAGAGAAAATTGGTTTAGCTATGAAAAACTGCACAAAACTTACTAGACTCTCCTTTTCAAAACAGAGAGGAAAGGCATAGATGGACCAGTGGCTTCATATTTGAGATCACTGTTCTTTTGCCATTATGTTAAAATCTTTCTCTTCAACTTCCAGTGTTGAACATACTTTAGTTTGAGAAATGATGACTTACTTGAAGTACTAGACCTTCCTGGAGTGTACACCCTTATAAAGGATTAGAGCTAGAAATAAAGAAATTCTGGTACATATATTAATAAGAAATTATTTTAATCAACTTAATTTCTGATAGTCTGGTAGTGTACATCAAAAAATGTTTGCATAAAAGGAATATATACCTTGTTAAATGCAATATAAATGGAAATTTGATTCAAATAAAATATTTTAATGAAAAAATTCTAGCTAACCTGATACACAGTAGCAAAATGGTAGCTAATTATATAATATGTTTGTGTGTATTATTATATATGCATATATTTGGTAATATATAAAAATGGAAGTTGCATTAAAAGTATGTGTAAAATCCCAGCCTTCAGGATTTCTAGATTTACTTAATAATTACAAAAAGGCTGAGTATAAAAAGTTAGTATTTGGTGTTACATTGTTCTCAATCATTGTGAAATGGTTTTTTGGGTTTCCATTTAATTTAGGTTCAATAAATTTAAGATTATAGATATTTATGTTAATATTTTAAAATTCTTCTCATATTTCTTGGGCCAGGTACTTTTTATATGGGTGCATTTACTTTGTGAACATTTATAAGCTGCATATCTGAGGTTTGTGTACTATTTTATTTGAAGATTATACTTCAATAAAAAGTTTACTTTAAGACAATTTCCCCCCCACAAAATCTCAGCAAATTAACCCTTCCAAATATACTGAGGAAATATATATTTATTCATTTATTTTTGGAGACAGCATCTCACTCTGCCACACAGACTGGAGTGTTGTGGCACAATCATTGTTCACTGCAGCCTTGAACTCCTGGGTTCAAGTGACCCTCCCACCTGAGCCTCCCAAGTTACTGGTACCACAGGCATGCACCACCACACTTGGCTAATTTTTTAATTTTTTTGTAGAAACAAGGTCTCGCTATATTGCCCAGACTGTTCCAACCTTTTGGCCCCAAACAATCCTCCAGCTTTGACCCCCCCAAAGTGCCAAGATTACAGGTGTGAGCCACTGTACTGCCCCTGGCCATAAATCTCTTAATATTTGCTTTTTAATTAAATAAATGGTGTTTTAAAATTGGAGTTGGGACTTCATGTTTTTAAGCAGAAAATAATTATTTAAGAAGAATCATGTCAAATGAATTGTTTTGCCAGACTCTTCCTGCAGTATTGCACAAAACGCTAAATGTTCTCCAAATCTGCACACAAAACACTAAAGCCAAATTATTTATGCTGTTTACCATTAAAAACATACAATATTTATAAACAATGTTCATCTTTGACTAATATAGCATCCGACTACCATTTCAACTGTTAATCTTAGCTGTAAAATACATTTCGGGCCCACCTTTCTGTACTTCTGTTAAGCGTGGGTGTTGATATCCCTACTTAGCTGTTGAGAGAGCACAATTTATATCCATCTGTTGAATAAATGCTTCTAGCAAAAGACAAAGCGGATCTCAGCAAAGAAGAGAGACGTGCAGCAGCAGATCGCGCAGGCGCAGCAGGGAGAAGGAGGGTTGCCTGACCGAGGCCGTGAGGAGCTGCGGAAGCTGGAGAGCACCCTGGACGGCCTGGAGCGAAGCCGGGAGAGGCAGGAGCGCCGCATCCAGGTAGGAGCCGGAAGTCAGGGGCCATTTAAACAGAGACTGGGCAGTGTTCACTTCCTGTTGTGCCTCATGACAGCAAGGCAAACCTTTGTTACTGCCTCTGATGTTTCAGCCCTGTGTTAAATTCTGTACATGAATCATCTTTTAATCATCACATCAGCCTTAGAGATGGATATTGGAATTAGCACATTTTGCAAGTGTGGATGCTTAAGAAGAGAGAGTTTGAGGACTTTGCTGCTGTATCACACAGCACTGATCAATAATAAAGCCAGGATTTCATCCACACTTGTCTGAATCCAGAAATTTGATCATACCATTTCACTTTTCCAGGAAGCCATGCAGCCACACGTTTATGCCATCTTTATGCTTTATTGGGATGCTGACACATTACCTTTAAAAATGTTTTTGAGTTTTTGCCAACTGCTCAATTCTCTCTCTTCATCTCCTCGTCCCTCTCCCTACCTTCTCCTGTGCTTCCTTTCTTGTTTGAGACAGATTGAGAGACATTTTTTTTTTTTTTGGTTACTTATCTACATTTTAAGTAATATCTTTACATTTCTAAGACTTTACAAATTATAAAAAACTCAGAAATCATCTGAGTCCATGTGTCTTCTCTTTTGGTAGACGAAAACATTGACATAGAGAAAAGAAATTCTTACAGAAGATACTAGAATCATCTCTATTCATTGTGACTGTGTGAAAATTGAAATGAGAATTCGCTGAAAGTTGACAGTTTTGCAAACGAATGAACATGTGATAGTATTTTGTGACATTTGTAACCCTATTGTTGTTTATTTTTTCAAATTTAGGTCACATTAAGAAAATGGGAGCGATTTGAAACAAACAAAGAAACAGTAGTAAGATACCTTTTTCAAACAGGTTCCAGTCATGAACGCTTCTTAAGTTTTAGCAGTTTGGAAAGTTTATCTTCAGAATTGGAACAAACAAAGGTATATTATGGCTCCTTGGTACTCAATATTCAGAAAAAACAAAGCAACACAAAACAAAATTATTTCTCCTCCATTATTACTATAATCATTACTGTTAATTTAATCAATACTTACTATTTATTGATGACCCATTCTTTCAACATACTGGAGAATGAAAACATAAGTAGGATTAAACATCAAGAAGAAAAACAAAGATTTTATCAAATTGGAAAATGGTTAGTTCCCTAATAGGTGTGTATAGAGTTTTTAAAATCTGGAGGCAGGCCAGACACGGTGGCTCACTCCTGTAATCCCAGCACTTTGAGAGGCTGAGGAGGGCAGATCATGAGGTCAAGAGATTGAGACCACCCTGGCCAACATGGTGAAACCCCATCTCTACTAAAAATACAAAAATTAGCTAGGCATGGTGACACACACCTGTAGTCCCAGCTACTCGGGAGCCTGAAGCAGGAGAATCACTTGAACCCGGGAGGCGGAGGTTGCAGTGAGCCGAGATGGCGCCACTGCATTCCAGCCTGGCAACAGAGAGTCAATCTCAAAAAAAAAAAAAATCTGGAGGCAATATTTTTTAACTGAACCTTAAAGAGCAGGTAAAACTTAGTAGAATCTGGAACAAAATACAGACATTCTTTGGAAGTTGGAATGGCATAGGGCATACAAGTGTTCTGAATAGGAATTCTGTGTTGTAAAATAGAACAATGGGAAATGAATTTGTAAAGGAAATTTGGCCCGTATTTCAGAGTCTTGAAGACCTAAAGCATTACTCTCTAGGCAGCATGGAGCCAGACTTGTTGAAGGCTTAAAAAGCCACATGATCAGAGCTGGGTTTTGGATCAATTTTTAGGCATGTGTAGAAAAGTGACTGAAAGTGTGAAAGACTGTTTTTCACTTTTTTTTTTTTTTTTTGCGTATGGGCATATGGGAGTTAATATGGGCATAAATAAGGGTGGTGGGGTGGCAGGTGATACACAGAAACAGATACAAAAGATGTGGAGTTCACAGGAAGATAGGGAAACTAACCAGACGGAGTGAGTAACGAAAATGTTGATACCTCAGGTTTTGAGTCTGACGGAGATAATGGAAGTGAGATGGGAAATGTGAAGGAGCAGCTGTTCATGGGAAAAGATGACCAACTTCATTTTGGAGATAGCGATTTTAAGACTCCAATGGGGCATCAAACAGTAGTATTTAGTAGGTGTACTTGGTGAACCCAGCCCGGCAAGCTCAAGCACCTTGGACGCTCTTAAGCAGACCAATCACTTTGTACCAAGCATTTAGAGTTGTACAGGCACAGCCCCTTGAAGTTGCTATGGTGCCTCTTTGGGGTTTATAGAAAGACTGAATTAGTAGAGAAACGAGTTAACCAGTGTCTTAGAAAGAAGAGCCTTGCGCTCACCCTTCCCTAGGCTTTAGCAAGAAAACCTTTGTGTTTCTGTTTTCTTACCTGCAAAAGGCTTCACTCTCTGCCATACTGCTAATTTTTTGTTTCTTCTAAAAACTTACTGAGGAGTTTGAAGTTTTCTAAGACCACAGACTCTTTGAAGTCTATACAATATTCATCAGCCATTTAAGTACAACATTATTTTAATTTTTAATTTAAATTATTTGGCTGGGTACGATGGCTCATGCTTGTAATCCTGGCACTTTGGGAGGCTGAGATGGGAGGATTACTTGAGGCCAGGAGTTGAGACCAGCTTGGTCAATACAGCAATACCCCATCTCTGTTTTTAAAATAAATAACTTATTTCATATATTGAAAACATATCAGGTGCCTTTTATAAATACAAATATATTTATTGGGTTAATTTCCTAAATGTTTCTGCCCACGTTCCATCCAGAGTTTCTGACCCCCTATGATTCCATTTGCACTAATTCAAGTACCTGTAGATTGAAACAAATGTCATCTTTTGAGTCTTGTTATTCAAATTCTCCTTTGTCCATGACCTACCATACTTTGGGATTGATGTAATAATATGAGGTAACATTTATCAAACACATACAAGATGCCGATTTAATCATTTGATGCTTATCATCGCCTTTAATCCTCAAAACAATCCTAAGAAATAGGTATCATTATCAATCATGTTATATGAAGAAGGACACATAAGGCACGAAGTTGGTGATGAACTCACTCAAGATCTGTGGATCACTAAATGGTGAGGTTGGGATTTCAATTCAAAAGGTCTTCATCCAGAGCCCACACCTTTAGTTACTACGTTAGTTTTTCATTCAAAAAACAGAGCCATTTTACTAATTGCCCATGCTCACTGCCAGTCTAGAATCATTGTTCTCCTCTAGTTCTTTGCTCACTTTGCTTTGTTATTGCAAGCCTTTATTCAAGTTGATAGCCCTTGAGTAGTTGTGCTAAGGAATGGTTATGCTAAGGGACTTGAGTGTCCTCTGTGTGCTGGTGTGTGTGATAGAGGGTTCATAGCAATATCATGTTTAATCTTGAAAATAAGGTATGGCTTTACTGATGAAGAAAGGAAAATTCAGAGAGATGTGGCCAAAGGTCACTCAGCTAGTGAAGGTCAGAGCCTAGGTTTCATTCCAGATCAATCTAATATGAGTCAATTTGTACCTGATGCATCCTGCTGCCACTCATATGTTTTCTAAGAAGTTAGAGATAAGGCCTTACAATGTTGTTCTGGTTTTGTTTAATTTTGTTTTTTGTCAACATCATTCTGCTCTTTTGATTTCTCTGCATTATGCTTTTTCCATACATAGCTCATACAAAAAGCTCTAAAATTGAATGTATATAAGCATTTTCAAACATTACTTTTTCCATGTTTTTCCTGGGTTCTGAGAAACACTAGCAGAAAAAAAAAAAAAAAACACTTTATTTTTCACTTCTGATTATATTCATGGGGTTCTAAGAGATCATGTGATGATTTGTAATCTTCACAATTGAATCTACAATGACTGTCATGTATAGTAACAGTGAGTGCTTTTAACCAAAGAATTTAATGTTGTGACATTAGCAACCACCATATTTTATTGTACTATAAAGCTCTTTGCTGTAAGGAAGCTGTACTCATTCATTTTTATTCTTTTAAATTGCAACGTAGTTCTGTGAAGTAACATTGATTTTTTCTTTTCCGTTTTTGAGACAGAGTCTCACTCTTTCACCTAGGCTGGAGTGCAGTGGCACAGTCTCGGCCAACACTGATATTTGTTGGCTGAGCTCATGATATTTCTATGAGAACATTAAGTCTTTTAAACATGAAGATATAATAGTATTATTTAGTAACTCTATATTATATGGTATTATGTAATAATTCTAGGAGATGCTCTTACTGAAAAGCTGACTTCGGAAAAATACTTTTATTTCTACATTATTCATTTAGGAGAAGGGAGTTGATCAAAATTTAAACCTCCTGTGAGATTCTCTTACATGAGAAGAAGTGAGATACCAAGTACATTTTCTTCACTTAGGTTATTACTGGGTTTACCTTTTCTAATTCAGTATTCAATATATTTACTTGACAAAATTCAAGTAACATCTAATATTTACCAGCCACATACATACTAAATCAACTTTCCAATTAAAATAGTTCAGTATTATTGAAAATAAGTATATGGGCTTAATAAATGATTTTGTCCTCAAGTTTGTATGAGAGACATAAAAAACAATAATCAGTATCTGCCAAAACCAATGATCAGTATCTCCCAGAGTGTTAGGCACTTTAAAAGTGAGATTGCTAGTAGAATGCTAACAGTAACCTTCTAAGAAAAGCATTATCATCTGCATTTTACATGAAAGAGCCTGAAAATAATTCACCAAAGTCAAACAACTAGTGATTCTGGATTCTAGCCCAGGCTTGACTGATTCGCAACTTAAATTTTCTTTCCATCATGTGATACACATGTATGTAATAAGATTTAACAGCACTAAGATTAGATTATAGCTCTTTTCAGAGAACTAGTTAACAAAATGGCTTGGCTACTTTCTCTTTCTCTCTCTCTCTCTGTCTCTCTCTCTCTCTTTTTTTTTTTTTTTTTTTGAGACAAAGTCTTGCTCTGTTGCTTGGGCTGGAATGTAGTGGCGCCATTATGCCTGCTCACTGCAGCCTCTATCTCCTCTCACCTCAGCCTCCTGAGTAGCCAGGACTACAGGCGTGCACCATCATGTCTGGTCACTTTTTTTTTCCCCTAGAGATGGAGGTCTTGCCATTTTGCCAAGGCTAGTCTCAAACTCGTGGCCTCAGCCTCCCAAAATGCTGGAGTTAAAGGCGTGAGCCATCATGCCTGGCCAAAGACCATTGATAGTCTGTTTTGACTAAGATATTATATTTAATAAATAAACATTTCCATTCATTCGCCTAGAAATCTGTTATCTCTATGATCAATCACTATTGATTTTGTGAACCGGCCTGTAATACGTAAACATATTTGTGAATAAATTAATTATTGTAATGGATCTAAGAATTCTAAACAATGAGACAAAACCAGAAAACAAAGGAGAAACAATTTTTGTGAGTATTATTGGATAACTATGAAGGTAAACAGCTGGTTGTGTATATAAAATTAAAAAGTTAGCCAGGCATAGTGGCACCCACCTGTGATCCCAGCATTTTGGGAGGTCAAGACTGGAGGATCACTTGAGCCCAGGAGTTCAAGATCAGCCTGGGCAACATAGTGAGACGTCATCTCTACAAAACTCAGAAAATTAGTCAGGTGCAGTAGTGCCTGCCTGTGGTCCCAGCTACTCGGGAGGCTGAGGTAGGAAAATCATATGAGCCCAGGAATTGGAAGCTGCACTGAGCCATGATTGCACCACTGCATTCCAGCGTGGGCAAAAGAGCAAGACCCTATTTCGAAAAAATGAAATAAAATAAAATAAAAAAGTGTTAGCAAAGTGTCTCTTTTGGCCATATGGAAATATGTCAGCTGTATTGTTGAGAACAATAAAAGATCCATACATGTATGAATCTATCTCGTCATCCACCCATGTGTTCTGTATGCAATATATGCACTTTATTTGAGGGCAGAGATAAATAATATAAAGTGCCTACCTAATGATCATAATATCTTTTCTAGGAGTTTTCTAAACGGACAGAAAATATTGCAGTCCAGGCTGAGAACCTTGTAAAGGAAGCTTCAGAGATACCGCTTGGGCCCCAAAATAAGCAGCTGCTTCAACAGCAGGCCAAGTCAATCAAAGAACAAGTCAAAAAATTAGAAGACACGCTTGAAGAAGAGTATGTGATTGACAAGTCCTAAACTTTCTTCTCTGAGATAAAGTTTCATACAATCTTTCCTGTACCTTGTATTCAAAACATTCTTTTCAAATCTCAAAGTGTCTGTGTATTTCAGCATGTTTTGAGGAAACAACTCACAGTTCAAAAGAAAGTATCACTAATGCAGAAACCAATATCTCTAACAGAGCCCCAAAAACATAAAGGATGTGGGTTTTGCATCTTAAACTGATCATGTTCATGAGAAAGCCATATCTATTCTATTCTGTGGCCTTTGTACATTGTAGAGGGAATCTTGAAAAAGAACTAATATTTAAAATAGTTTTTTTACTATATTATTCTGCTGTCACCAGTTAGAGTGAAAAGGAGATATTTTGTTAGTGTAGACTCCAGGCCTAAATACGCATCACATAGACCATATGTCTCCAACCTGAGGAAGCTACTGCAGCTTGTTTACAGTGCCTCGGTATTCAAGTTATCCTGACTTATATGCTCTTCCCAGAAACTAACTTTAAAAATCTATTTTATTTTTAAACTTTTACTGTTTGTTTATCTGCAAAGAAATAACTGCTTAGCCTATTGATATCCTGTTATATACACAATATATACAAAAAAGTTTGGGGGGGAAAATATATGAAGATACAGCCAATATTATTCAAAACAATATGGCTAAACATTTCTATTTTTAATGTAATTTAGTGGCAAATCAACGATACACAATAGCATATTATTATTAAGAGACAGGCCATCATTTCTAAGGTGGATTTTAAAATGTAAAATGTGTTTTTCATACTATTAACAGCTTAAAATTAACATTTTACATTTGCCTAAACTTTAAAATTTGATACATATTTTATTTAAAACAAATTATGACTTGAAATTTTGAGGACTTTATATTACATTAAATATTCTCTGTCAAGTTATGGAAATAGTAAAACTTAGAGTTGATTTGAAAGGAAGCTACTTCTATTAAGAATAGCCATTTTAACCTTTATTTAATTTAAAAAGTTGCAATATAGCACAGCTTCCATTACCTGTACTGCTGACAGCATTAGGCACATCCAGGGTATAAATTTGAGACTGCAATATTATTTAATTTGACAATCAATAATGCCATTGTATTTTTCTTGATGTCTTCAAGTGCCTTTTGGTAAACAGGGACATTCTTTCACTTTTTCTTTTTAACCCAAGGACTTACCAGTTCAATTATATACTGATAGTTTCTTAGCCTTTTTCTAAACTGAAAGCCATAGTCACCTGGTTATACATGCATAGCTAATACAAATTAGAAATCTATAGTTGAAATTTTGTTCACTAGATTTGGTATAAATAAAACCTAAGTTGTGTAAAAGTCGTTAGGGTGCTCATATACAAGAATTTATAAACGTCTTTTAGAATCAAGACCATAAGACATTTATGAAAATGGCTGAAATCACAAAGATTATACATCCCAGGATTAGCTCTGATAATAGAAACAGTTCTTGCCCTGCAACATGGGATTGAGATCACGAACTCTGTCTCAGTTGATAAGATGCAGTTTATAAAGGTCTTTCCATAGAAAGCATCACTGCAGTGTCTCTCCTTTAAGTGTAAGGAGAACATGTCTTTGGAAATAGGACTATTGAAAAGCTGTATACACTGAAATCTCCTCTGGCGTAGTTTATAAAAATAAGTCCTGGCAACAACTGGTCACATGCAGAGTTTAATTAGATTATACCTGGATTCAAACACCTTTGAACCCAGCAATATTTTGTTCAAAGTGCAGTTTCACTCAGAGGATAGATGTGCTGCCTCATTAAATGTTCATTCTCAGAGAAGATAGGAAAACCTGATCAACTACTAAGAACAAATGTGCAATTTTTTTTTAGCTCAAATAGTTTCAACTTTGAAATGGTCACAAATGTCTTCATTATCTTTTCACCTAGTGATTTCAAGGAAAATGTGTTGTTGTTCTCTATTAAAATACTGAGTTTTATTTACTTAATTTGGTTAATTTTAGTATTAAAACCATGGAAATGGTGAAAACCAAGTGGGATCATTTTGGCAGTAATTTTGAGACTCTGTCCGTCTGGATAACTGAGAAAGAAAAAGAGCTCAATGCCTTGGAAACTTCGTCATCTGCCATGGACATGCAAATCAGCCAAATTAAGGTGACCTGCTCACACGTTATATTTATAATCCATGTCTAGCTTTTAAGAACTACTTTCTTACATTTCATCAAATGCTGTTCGGTCCCAGGAAAAGACTTTCATTGCAATGTGAACTATCAAAATTCAATTCACACAGATTACCAAACTAAGAGGTCTGAATTGATACTGGGCAACACTTTATAGCTGGAATTATGTATTAACATTGTCTGACTTGTGCATTCAAAGTTAATATTGTGTGAAATATCATTAAAATATTTTTATGGTTACATTAATTCTTTTCCTTGATTTTGAATTAAGCTCAATAGAATCCTCTGCCGATTCATTATACAACATGAAATGTATTCATCCTGTGCAACTCTAAAATCCCATTTCCAATGTCTAGCTCAAGTATTAGTGGTACTTACCTGCACCAATCACAAGGAGGAGTTTGAAAAGCATCTTTCTTAAGTGAAGCAATTCTACTCTATGGTTATGTATTCATGTATGACCTTGGAGCATGGACAGAGGTCCTCTGATTCCTTAGCTCTCCCAGCTCTAAAATGACCAGGTGGATAGATTATCATTGACCACTTCATTCAGACAATTCAAGAAGAAAAACGGGCTTAAAGAAATGAGCTTGGAGTGTTTATTTCTCTTTCTTCTGTACAATTTTATACCACACATTTTCAAAATTCAGCCACTTTTTCTACCTCAGCTTTTTTTTTTTTTTTTGAAATGGGAAAACCCTCCGCTATTTCATTCAATTAAATATAGTAAAATAAATACTAAGGTGAGGGAACATTTCACACTGTGACTCAGAACAAGTCATTACCATGTGGAGGGTGGGAGGGTGCAATGTTGCTCAGATGAGATTACCCACTGTGCAGATCATCCTTGCTTCTCACACATCTTTAGCAATCAAGCATACGTGGAGTGTCATATACGCAGTCTGCTATGTCTTCTTTGGTATACCAGGAAAAATAGATGTGAGGCCATGGAAGAATATCTATTAAATATTTTTAATTGTTAAAATTGTTTTTGAAATTTGTTATTTAATCATTTGCACTAAATTCTAAGAAAAAAGAATAACACATTTAAATAGTTTTGTCTCAAAAATGTCCCCTTTTGAAAATTAACACACATTTTTCAACAAATGTATTCTTTCTATAACTCATTTACTATTATTTCCACCAGCAATATAGTATTCCAATAGCAAAATACTATTATTGCTGCAGAACTTCTGGAATATATCAACTATCTAATGTCATCTCTTTGTTATTCTCCAGAAAAAAATATTACATATTTTTTAAAAATATGTATTCACTTGTCTATTTTTATTTTATCAGACTAGAAATACATTTCAATACATCCAATAAGGCACTTTTTAAACTATCTAAAATATATAAGTGAATATGAACACCAGGGAAAAGATATTTGCTAGAAATAAGCAAAGTTACAGTGGAATACACTGTCCTGTGGAAATTGGTCTATTAGGTTCATGTTTTATTTCCAAACAGAAGACTACATTATAGGAAATGTTTAAAATATAGTAACACTTGTAATAGTGTTTTCCCTTTAAAACGATCTTAGGATTAAAAGTAATGAAGCATTTGCCTTGTTGGAAGATGAATACACTAAGCCCATTTTTGTTCATTATTACATGCCATTTCAAATGACTGGTGTCTTATTCCTATCTTATACTTGATAAGTGATAAGAACATATGCAGGGTTCATCTTCCATCTTCGTCTCTTGGATGGATTTATTTTTACCACAATCCAACAGTATGATTGAGTGATTTGTATATATGAATTTGTTGATGGCAAGTGTTACTCTAATAACTAAGAGCTCTGTTCTTAACTAAGTTTGTTTCACCGATGTGTTACAAGTAACTAGAACAATTATTAGCGCTTTATAGACAACTTATTTTTTAAATTTATGATTAATTTTTCTAAAAAATATAGTCTTAAAAAACAGCAAAATGAAGAAAGCCTGTATTAATGCTCAAATAAAAAATATTGATGAGATACACCACTTCATTCATTCATATGAAAAATAAAAATAAGTGATGCATATCCAACATTTAATCTTATGTAAATTATTTCTGATTGTCTCAGCTAGGCAGAAATTATTTCCGACTATGGTGTCTCATCTGTACGGAAGTCAAAGCTTTATTTTTCTCTAGGGTAATAGTATTTTCTATTTAAATTATCTGAAACTGAGACTTGGCTGAATTTTTTATGTATTTTGATTGAATAATTTGGCGCTTTTTCTCAGAGAAATAATTTTCATCTTCTTATATACAAACAAGCTTCTATGTTTGTGAGAGACACTCCACAGACACACATAAACCCACGTGCACATGCACAGATTTCCTTAGTAGTTATCAGTATTTTTCAGGTGTTGGCTAAGATGTAAAATGTCCTTTCTTCCCCCAGTTGAAATAAATTGAAATGACAGTATGTGGGCTTTTCCCTGTCAAGTACGTAGCAATGAAGTCCCTCAATCAGCAGCGTCAGCATCACCTGGGGATTTGTTAGAAATGAAAATTCTTGAGCCCCACCTTAGACTTAGTAAGTCTGAATCCCGGAGAATAGGGACCAGATGGTCCTAATGCATTCTAGCTTTGGAAACCACTGGCATCAAGAATAGATGACAAGTTTGAAAAAGGAAAATTGCTTTTAGGTAGGTGTGCAGTTACTAAACCTTTTAGTAACATATAAAATACTCAACTACATTTTAGAGAAATAAATGAATGTCAATATTTAGCATTCTAATGGGTTACTGAAACACAATGCTTCCCCAGCTCAGTTAATTAAAACACCTAATTTATAACATAAACAGATAATTCTCTGTAGCTTCAGATATACTGCAAGTGTCCCAGGGACATCTCCTTGCTTACTTCACTGCAAGCAAGAGTAGCTATTTCTCCTTATTGTCTATCCAGCAGGCACATCCCCACCCCCCATCACTGTATTTTGCAGACATTTTCGGCATGTCTCATCTCCCCAAGCACATGGTGTTTGCTCATAGCTGCGCTCTAACCATCCAAGTCTTCAAATATCAGTTAGGGAAATATTCCCTCTTTGCAGAAAACTGTATCATTTCAGGAAGGCAAGCTTGCTCAGCCTACATTGTCATTTTTCTTGTTTTAACTATTAGGTCACAATTCAGGAAATAGAAAGTAAGCTTAGCAGCATTGTAGGATTAGAAGAAGAAGCGCAGTCTTTTGCTCAATTTGTTACCACTGGAGAATCTGCTCGAATTAAAGCCAAGTTGACACAAATAAGAAGATACTGGGAAGAGCTTCGAGAGCATGCACAGTGTCTGGAAGGAACAATCCTGGGACATTTATCTCAGCAGCAAAAGTTTGAAGAGAACCTTAGAAAGGTAAGAATTGGTTCACCTATACTTAAGTTTACATATTTCACATTGCATTTGTGGTAAATGCAACAAATACTTTACAAATAGTGGAATAAGAAAAAGACATACTTTGTCAATCATCTACCAAGGTGTCAATGATGAGTAAATTTATGATTATTTATATGGCACCTTTTTTAGTGGCATGTGAGAATGTTACACATTGTGTTCAGTTAGTCATTAAGACAGTTATTTTTCTTTCAAATAATGAGACACATTGATTTCAGATGTTTAAAGAATGCATGCATTTTACAATTACATTAAAAGTTATCCATAAAAGGTAGATATACCATTTTCTCTGTAACTCTTTTTTGCCTTGCTATGTGTTTTTCCCACTGTTATTTTTATATTGCACCCATATTTTAGATCCAGCAATCTGTGTCTGAATTTGAAGATAAACTTGCTGCTCCAATTAAAATATGTTCTTCAGCTACAGAAACATACAAAGTTCTTCAAGAACATATGGTAAGAGTATGCTTCAACATTTCTACTATTTACCAACTTAAAATTTGATAATTCCCACTTGAAAAGAAAATACAGTAAACTTTTTAAGAGAATTGAAATTGGAAAAATGTTTATATGAGTTGAGTAATTATGTAGATTTAACGTATTCACTCTATATAATACAAGACAGGTGAGGATGTGAATAAATTTTCATTAAAGATGCATATTAAAGGAGTATTCATTTCAAATATATTTCTCTCTTTTAATTAGAATGAGTAACATTTTTAGAGCTTAGCTTTAATAAACCCTGTTACCTATTGCCAGCATTATAAAAATGTATGTGTGCAAGGAAAAAATATATATGTATAGCTGTCTTCAGATTTTAACCCACTGTACTCAGATGTTTAAGGAATATATCCTCACTGACCAGTTTCCAACAAATGGCTTTTCTCATCATTGTGAATCTTCTGCAGGGCAACAAACAGATGGCTCTGGCAGAATTTAGGGGGAGGAACAAAATGGGAGAATTATGCACAAAGAAATACTACCATATGTTAATTAATAAACAAAAATACGAATGTGATTCCTATTGCACGTTCATGTGTGCAAACATTTATAAAGGTGTACATAATAGAAAACAAACCATTGACAAAGGCACTTCTGGAAGGGGGAGTGAGATTTCTATTGTTTAAATATTTATAATGAGAATACACTTCTGTGTTACTTATTTGTAATTTCTTTATACAAAAAATGAGGAAAAGTAGGAGAATTCAGTGTGATGAAATTATTTTTATAGACAACTGAGTTAATAGTGGAGGACCAAAGAGACTAATATTCTATTTTTCCGATATTTAGATTTCCTAAAGCAAGTTGTTTTTCTGTGTCTTGATTTTCTAATCTGTAAAATGAAGGTAATGAAAAAACATACCTCTTAGGGTTCTCAGGAAGCTGGAATGAGTCAATGCATGGAAAACAGGTAATGCAGGGCCTGCCACATTCCGAGGCACTGTGTAGCTATTATTATTATTATTACTATTGAGATAGACAGCAGCTTCTTCAGCCATAACTCTTTCTATATGTATTTTTTGTAGCGATTACAGCATGTTACATGTGGGTTTCATGAGTTAAGAATAGTTTTTAAATACATAACTAGCATAAAGTCACTAATAATCTTTACAAGTTATCTAAATTGTTTAAATACATATCTAGCATAAAGTCACTAATAATCTTCACAAGTTATCTAAATTGTTAAGGGAAAGTTGAAAGTTTTCAGATAAATAGCAGCGCATTCTTGTTTGGAGAAGTGTCTCCATTTTCATTTTTGATTTCTGTGTTTATGAAGTCACTTTCTTCTCATTTTCACTATGTCTTGCTGCAAATCATGGGCACAGACCTTTTAAAAATATATTTAACTTTTATATGTTTTAGGGGGTGCACATGTGATAATTTAATACATTCATATAATTTGTAAAAGTAAAATCAGTGGAATTGGGACCTTCATCACCTAAAATATTTGTGTTTTATTTATGCAAGAAACATTCAAACTATTTTCTAGCTATAGTCCACTACTAATGTATTGAACACTAAGTCTTATTTCTTCTATCAAACTGTATATTTGTACCCATTCTTAGTACCATTTTTGTTTATTATGACTGAGAGAAAACATTTTGCGATGATGGGTGTCAAAGAAAGATGCAGGCTTCGTTGGCTCCTTTGCTTTCATTGTATTCTTCTCACACTCTTAGGATCTCTGCCAGGCCCTGGAGTCACTGAGCAGCCTGATCACCACCTTCTCAGCCAGTGCCAGGAAGGTTGTGAACAGAGACTCCTGTGTTCAGGAGGCTGCGACTCTACAGCACCAATATGAGGACACCCTACGGAGGGCGAAGGAGAGACAGACTGCGCTGGAGAATCTGCTGGCCCACTGGCAGAGGTGAGCAGCATTTTTCCTTGAGTTGCTGCCACTATTAAATAGGAAATTCTAGATTAGCAGTTCTTTATGTGATGGGGAATAATTATCCCACAGGCAAAACACATGAACTTGTGGGTCTGCTGTAGGAAACTCTTGATCTTTGTTATAAGGCAAAGATTCCCGAGAGTGGAGAGGATGTATATGGATCTTTACATATTATCCAATATAAATGTGAATGCAGGGATGCACATGAAAATGAACGGAGTGATTTTTGTGCTGACACATCTAAGACTGAGATAACTGAGACTGTATTTACTATAGCTTGTGTTGGACCCTCCAACTTCAGAAGGGTTTAATCTCCTAGTATGACAATTTTCAATGAATTTGTTTCTGTTCTCTGCTTCCTTTAGGCTAGAGAAAGAACTATCATCCTTTTTGACCTGGTTAGAGCGGGGTGAAGCTATAGCCAGTTCCCCAGAAATGGACATTTCTGCAGACAGAGTCAAAGTGGAAGGTGAACTTCAGTTAATACAGGCAAGTTCAAGGAAGTGTGAGGAAGGAAAAATAAAATGCTTTTTGTTACAGTTACATTATTTTAAAAAATAAAATAATGAAATAAATAAACGTGTATCTCCCTTCTTGCTTTCGTTTTGTGATTCCTGAAGCATCATTTGACATCAGGGTGTTCCGAAAAGAAGAAAGCAACCTTGACCTGAAAGGGAGAGAAACTGACAATGAGAACTTTGTGATGATCAATTTCCGTGATGTGTTAGAAAACTCTGTAATGTAATGTCTGGCATCTGAAGAACATGCTTTGGCAAAGGAGTTGAGGAAAGGTTGGGTAGGAATATAGATGAAAGAGGTTGGCTATCAGTTCATAATTTCTGAGGCTGGAAGTAGGTATAATCTCTCTACTCTTGTAATTATATGAATTTTGGGCAATAAAGGGTGTTCTTTTAAATAAATAAGTAATAGAATGTAGAAAGAAGTTGCAGTAATGATTATTCTCATGGAAGACAGAAAAAAATGAATGAGCACAAATGTAGGTAATAAGTAGAATGACAAAGTTTATTTCATACTTGAAGAGGCCAATTATTTAAACTAAAAGAAAGAAAATCTTTGAGTATGATTGAAGCTAAAGGCAATGTTACTGATTTCTAGAGATTAATAACTTGCCTCAAATGATGCTGTCTATGCTGGAAAATTCAACAGTCAAAATTGCTTCTCAAAAGAGATTTATTTTATTACAGATTTATAGTCCAAATTCCTCCCATCAACTATTATAAGATGTTTAGGAGGAAGCTACATTCTTTTGCCTTTTGTAATTGCGTCTCTGAAAACTCTGTCACCAGTGTCTGTAGCATCGGAATCTGTTGCCCCACTTTTAAATGTTCTCCTTCCTTGACTTGGGGGGTACTCCATTCTTCTGGTTCTTCTGCCTTTCTGGTTTATTAAACACTGGTGTCTGCACTCATCTTCCACAAAGTCCCTTCTCAGAAACCTGTAATGACTGTTTCCTGCCCTGAGCGTAAAGGGCAGTCCTGATCTACAATCTGGTTCCTGTCTTCTTTCAAATACACATGCGGTGTTCCCAGAGGGGACATCACAGGTCTTTTTCTTATAAATGAGGAGACTGACACAAGTCTAAGTGGCCATGTAAAACTGTTGCTGCACATCTCCACGTGGAAACTGAGTGCCATATGACTGAGAGGACTGCAGACTCTGTTACTCCTGCATCCTGACATTGCATCAAGTAAGGTGGCCTCACCTTGTGGGCTGGACCTGACTTGTGCATTCCCACCTCCTGGCTCTGCATCCTGCACTGTTTCTTTGCTTTGTACCCAGTGTAAGTTGCAGTTCTGCTTTATGATCTTACCTGTCATCCACAGGCTGTGTACTCCTTCCTCTAATCCCTTTAGCAATCTTGTTTGTATCACATATGTGGCCTCACTAGGAAGGGAAGGAGAGCATTTTGACAAGCATCTACTTACTATCTGCTGTGCCATACCTATCATTTCGCTTGACATCTTTTTTTATTATTATTACCTATCTGTTGGAGTGTTTATATTTTATCTCTTGTTAGGTAGGAGCCACAACTTTTATGCACCTCACAGCACCTAAGAGATTCATTACCTGATTACGTTTTAAAATGAAGGAGTTCTGTTGCTTAAAAGTAAAATGAAGAGCCCCTAAGTTCTCCAGTTTGGCCTAATCTAGTCTCTAAATAGAGAGGGAGAACATGTCTCAGGCTAGAATTGCATTTCTCTTATTGTTAGCCGTGCACTGTGTCTCTCCAGCAATAATTTTTCTTTGATTCTCTTTGCCTACTCAGTCTCTTAGTCATGAAGGAAATTCTACAGCTTCTAGATTTGCCTAACTTATAACTCAGACTCCAGAAAACTTATTCTGGTTTTAGTCGCATTGTATTACTTGATTTAGAAATGGATCCACTTCACCTTTAATGGAATGGAACCAAATTCCATTAAAGGTTAAGTGGATGAACCAAATTCCATTAAAGGTTAAGTGGATCCATTTCTAAATCAAGTAATAAAAACTCTCTTCAGCCTGGCCCCAATGACTTACATTTCGCAAGAATGCAAATCCTTTGGACAACAGCCCCCTGTGTCACATGGTCCTTACTTTTCAGTCCTGTTGGGATGAGATCTGTAATGTGTTGTATTTTTCAGGCGCTGCAAAATGAAGTTGTATCCCAGGCCTCATTCTATAGCAAACTTCTGCAATTGAAGGAATCGTTGTTCTCAATAGCCTCCAAAGATGATGTGAAAATGGTGAAACTACATTTGGAGCAGTTGGATGAGAGATGGAGAGATTTACCACAGATAATTGACAAAAGGTTGGTTCTAAAAGATAAATCTTCTAATATTGTTCATTTTTTTAAATGATGAGCATATAAATTAAGAAAGCATAGTTTTGTTTACTTTTATTTAACTCGACTACTCACCTGATAACTACAGAAGGGAAGAAAACTTTTATTTTGAAAATCAAGGTCCACGAAACTGAGCATTTCTGATGAATCCCAATTCACAATTTAGTCTAAAATAAGGGCAAGTGATTAAATCAGTTGAAATAGATTAAGGAGAGTAGGAATGCTAATGCTGTATTATTTATTGTTTAAACTGTTTTGTATAGGAAAAAAATGGTACTTAAAATTTTATCTCACATGACATTTCTCAACCAGAGGCATTTTATACACATACGCTAGTCCATTTCATTTTAATATAGCTATTTTGGAGACAGCAAGGGAAATTATTGATAAATGGAGGAAAAAAATGGATTAAATCTTAATTAACTAGGTGATTAACAACTGGCATCTATCCCTTTCCAATATACTAGAAAACAAATTTTCTCTTTAAATTGATGTTGATCACCCATGTGATCTTAGGCATTTAACCTTTCTGCCCATTTAAAAAATTCATTCATTCAGCAAATATTCCCTGAGTTTCCACAATGAGTAGCATACTCTATGTGTTGAGAATCGCAACAATAAAGAGTTTCATCCTTTGCTTTCATGGAGCTTATATTTATTCTATTATTTATTTATTCCTGTATTCAATCAATGAACAAATATATATCAGGTGCCTGCTGCGTACAAGGTACCATATCAGACACCGAAAGCCATAAAAATAAATAAAACCTAACCCCAAATAATTTACCGATTAGTGTGGGAATAATGAGGGGTGAATGCAAAATATTATAGGATCAAAAAATGGGACGTTTGAATGGGCTCAGAAATGTACAGAAAGATTTGATGCCACCTCTTGAAAGGTGAGCAATTATCTGTAAAACAAAGCAGTATCTGCCCTCTGCCTATCCCTTAGAGGGAAAGTAAAGGACTTTTAAAGTGATACCAATGTGTGAAGGCATTGAAAATATAATGCATGCATATAAGGATAATGTGTAGAAGATTTTGTAAATATTAAAATGTGAAAACTGATTTAAAAGTTGAACTTTGGACACAAATCATTTTAATAAATACTAGTTTTGATTAAAGTATTATTTTTAATACATTTGGATTCTAATCTCCAATCGCCTACTATTTATTAACTAATTCATTTATTACACACACATTGAGTGGTCCCTGATGATATCCCAGGGACCTTTTTAGGTGCTGAGGATACAGCAGTAAGCAAGGCAGGTACAGTCCATGGTGTGGAGAGAAGGGAGGAAGGAGGTGGGTGGAAAATAAATACATAACTAAACGAGTGAACAAACAAGACGATTTAAGGTAATGTTCAGGATTATGAAGACAACAAAACAGGGTAGCATGGCAGGGACTGCAGGATGGTGTATCTTTAGAATTGGGGTCAAACAAGGCCTCTCTGGGGAGATGACATCTGATTAAGATCTGTGGGCTGTGCAGGAAGCAGACCCACACAGGCAAAGGGAGCAAAAATGGCAAAAGCTCTAAGGCAGTAATGAGTTGGTTTTATTGGGAGACAGAGAGGTCAGTGGGAATGTGAGGCAGAACTGTCAGATGAGACCAGATAAGTAGAAGATGTGAAGTGTCTTGCAGACCACAGTAAGGAGTTTGGGGTTTTGCCTTCTTAAGTGCAATGGGAAACCACCTAGTGTTTAAGCAGGACAGGGCATGCCCTGTTCACATGAAATCATGTCTACTTATTATCTAGAGAGTATATTGTAAGGAGGCAAAGGTGGGAGGAAGGAAGCCAGTTAGGAGGCTGTTGAAGGTCAGGCAAGAAGTGAAAAGGTTTAGACCAGGATGACGGCAGTAGAAATGGAGGGAAGAGCACAGAATCAACGTATAGTGTGTGTTGGCGGGGAGCAGGGAGTGGGGGCATTGCAGGGCCAAGGCCCTTGGCCCCCTAGAGGTTAGAAAATCACTGACATGAGGCAGATTAATAGAAAAGGAATATAAATGTATTTAATGTATATACACAGGAGCCTTCAGAATGGACACTCAACCTCCATTGACATACAAAATATATACCATATTGAGGTTACAGAAAGATTGTGAGCTCAGAAAATGGCCCAAAACAGGTTTTCATGGTAATACAGGTTATTGCAGGGAGAAAGGAAGAGGCTTGGCTAACAAAACTGGTCTTGCAATGTAGATGAAACCTCACAGGTACAGCCCTCAAAGAGAATAGATGGTAAAGGTCTCTTTCAGGTCTTCATGGTATTTGACACTCAGTTCATATTTCCTAGATCTGGACAAAGGCAGGGCTAGCTACATTAGTGCAGATTCTCTACAGATCTACAGAAACAAGTTTACCCCCCTCCCCACAAAAGACAGTTTTGCAGGGCCATTTCAGAATTTGTCAAAGAAATATATTTTGGAGTAAAATATTTTTATTTCCTTCAGATCCCATTTTGAAACTTAAAAAACGTTTTCACATTTTAAAAGCTAAATGGAAAGTTTTGAAGAGATTTGTGTTAAAGTTTGTTTGATAGAGGTTGGGTGTGATGGCTTATGCCCATAATCCCAGAGTTTGGGGAGGGCAAGGTGAGGGAATTGCTCGAGGCTGGGAATTCAAGACTAGCCTGGGCAACATAGCAAGACTCCATCTCTACAAGAAATTTTTTTTGAAGTATCTAGGCGTAATGGCATGTACCTGTAGTCTCAGCTGCTCAGAAAGCTGAGGCAGGAGGATTGCTTGAGCCCAGGAATTTGAAGTTACAGGGAGCTGTGATTACAGCACTGCACTGAAGCCTGGGTAACAGAGTGATACTTGGTCTCAATTTTTAAAAAAAGAAAAAAAGGTTATTTGGTAGAGATAGACAAAGGAGTGGAAAAGCAAATTAAGATAAACAGAAAAAAAAAAAAAAAAGCAAACTGAAATATATTGTTCCATGTCTTCTTTAGTCAGTCTCTTAGTCCTGAGAATAGATCAGTTCAGTTAAATAGCTATGTCCCATTCCAGAAGGTGGCATAGCAAATGGGCTGGGCCTCTATATATGATGCAGGCAAAAAGAGGTCTAAGGAAACAGAAGAAAAACAAAGTTTAATATCTAGAGTAGTCTACAGACTTGTTTTTCTAGAGTTTGTGAAGTATCTTCAGATTGCAGTAGTAATCTGAACAGATTTTTCTGGATTGTAGTTCAGTTCAGATGAATGGTCAAGTGAACTTTCTGAGAAGTCTATATACCAGCAGGCACATAGGTTGTTTACTTACAAGTTTCTGTTATTTCTCACAAAGTTTAGCTGCCTAGCTTCAGTTTGTGGGGATTTAAGAAAAGCAGTTTTTGAGCATGGTGGCTCACACCTGTAATCCCAGCGCTTTGGGAGTCTGAGGCGGGTGGATTACCTGAGGTCAGGCACTTAATACCAGCCTGGCCAATGTGGTGAAACCCTGTCTCTACTAATAATACAAAAAGTAGCCAGGTGTGGTGGCAGGTGCCTGTAATCCCAGCTACACAGGAGGCTGAGGCAGGAGAATCACTTGAATCTGGAAGGCAGAGATTGCAGTGAGCCAAGATCACACCATTGCAGTCCAGCCTGGGCAATAAGAGCGAAACTCCATCTCCATAAAATAAATAAATAAATAAATAAATAAAATAAGGAAAACAGAAGGAAGATTTGGAAAACCTTAGTTGGAAACTTGTAGCCAGGAAAGATTCAGGATTCAGTCCAAATTGTGGGAAAATAATAAAAACTCATAAACAATAAACAAAGCTAGAATCTAGTAACATGCATACTATAGTTTTTTTAAAACATATTTTTTCTCTCTCCAGCCGCCAATTTCTACCAAAGGCAAATCATAGTAGGACCAATTTATTTGCAAGATACATTTTAGTCTTATTATACTTGGCCTAATTATCCATATAAAGTACAGCAAGATTAGTGATTGGCCATACAGGCTTTTTAAAAATTGGCTTTGCTGGTACATTTTTCATGAGAAATCTCAGATTAGATTTTCAAAAGTCTCTCAAGGTTAACCAAACCAAAGGTTTATCTGTGCCTGCAGATAATCCGTATGAATTGGGTGAATTCCTTTCTTCTCAAGGTCCCAATATAACTTGAGATTCCTGGGCCTGTCAGAAAGTAACATTCTTTACTTACCACAGGTCAGGAACTTTATAAAGGCATCACATAGAGAAGTATAAAGCCAATCTTCCCAAAGGGCTTTTCATTCGTTCTATAAAGTAATCTCAATTCCTCAAAGCAGTCTGATCAGATCTGAAAATATGCCGTTCCAGTCAAAGCCTTGGTAAAATAACCCATGTTTCCAATTGTGTCCTATTACAAAACATATTCTTATTGAACTTATACAAATAACTATATTACCATACATTAAAAATACTCACAAATAGTTTCCAATATCTGGAGAAATCAAGTAGAGAGAAAAAATATGCTACAAATTTTGCTCACGGAAGTGTAGTTTGCCCAATTTGTAGTGAGCTATAGACAATTCAAAGAAAAAAAAGTTATCTTGACTTTGGAAAAGAAAACATAAAAGAATGAGCAATGTTTCAAACAAAACGCCACTAAAAAAAAGTATTTCAGGCCTCTATTAGTTCAGTCCCATGTAATTAACTCTTGTTCTGCTTAATGTTGAGTTAGCAAATCTGTTGAATGTATCCGCTTTTTAATTAGAGTCCTGGAAGTTTTTTCTTTTGAGATAGAGTCTCACTGTCTTACCCAGGCTGGAGTACAGTGGTGCGATCTCAGCTCACTGCACCCTCTGCCTCCTGGGTTCAAGCGATTCTCATGCCTCAGTCTCCTAAATAGCTGGGATTATGGGTGTGTACCAGCACACCTGGCTAATTTTTGTATTTTTAGTAGAAATGGAGTTTTGCTGTGTTGGCCAGGCTGGTCTCAAACTCCTGACCTCAAGTGATCCACCTGCCTTGGCCCCCCAAATTGTTGGGATTACAGGCATGAGCCACTGCACCCAGCCGTGGAAGTTTTTTCTTAGTCCAGTAGTATAGTCGCTAAAGCTATCAGAAATCTGTATTTTAGAATACTTGTAAGAGTCCTTTCCATGAATGTCCTTAAAGAAAAGCAAATTTTGAACTGCAGCTGACTATAAACCACTTTTTGAGAAGAATAAAAGTAAAACAATAATTGTCTATGGATGACAAAAATCTTAGGCCAGCCATGGTTAAAGACACAATTGATTAAAAAAATTGGTTACTTCCGTGGCACACAGCAATTTAACATAATGATAATTATTACTGATAACATATACTAAGGCATCAGAATTATAGGAATTTTATTCAGTTTTGGAACACATGTTATATTGAGACAATATCCATAGATTAGATGTGCTCGTAAAGAAAGGAAAAGATGAAGAGTGCCTCAAAGGACCGTCAGGGTGGATGGTGGCAATTGTTCAGTGAGACAGGGAAGATTGTGAGTAAAGCAGGGTTTTGGAAGTAAAAAATATCAAGAGGTATAGAGTGTTCATGTATGACAACATTGCTTTTGCCCTTGGGTTAGCTTAATTCCCAAAATATATCATTAATCTTTTCTGTTTACTTATGGGACATTTTAACTTTAATATTTTGTCTACGTAGGATTAATTTTCTTCAGTCTGTGGTTGCTGAACACCAGCAATTTGATGAGCTGCTGCTTTCCTTTTCTGTCTGGATTAAGCTGTTTCTCAGTGAATTACAAACTACTTCTGAGATTAGCATAATGGACCATCAAGTAGCTCTTACTCGGCACAAGGTAAAGTGTTTTCTGTTTTTTTTTCTTTAAGATTGAAGAAGAATTTTTTCATAAAAGAGAGTTCTCGAATTAAAAAGAGATGCAACATTTAAAAAAAGTTTTAATGGCAGGAATTTAACTTTTTATTTATATGAAAATGTTTTAATATTGAGCATATGAGTTAAGGCAATGAATTATGCAGACAAATTAAGCAGATAAAGCCACTTCAGATAAAATTGGCAACCATCTTAAGAAACTTTCTCTTCATAGTGGAGCAAATGATTTCTAGGATAAAGTGACAAGAATGTCCATTTTTAAGCTTCCCAGTTTGTTTCATTTCAATACTGAAAACTAACACTTTAATTCAAATACTTTAAGGATATAGTTTTTCTGAATTACTATTCAGCTCTAAAGTGATTTAAAGCTTATTCCCCTTGTTTATAAATTATGCATATGGAGGGGTGAAAAGATCTTTCTTCTGCCCTCTGAAGGTTCAGTTAATTTGAATCTATGAAACGAACTGACAATAGACCAATTAACAGGAGAAATGGCAAACACATTTATTATGTGCATATTGTATGGGAGTCCCACAAAATATGAGGCTCTAAGAATAACTAGATGACTAAAGTTTTTATACAGAAAGAAATAGGAGCTGGGGCTTCAGGAGGGTAGTAGGGACAAGCTATGGGAGGGTGAGGGGAGGAAATGCACTATGAACAAAGGCTGTCTTATTATGCAGAAAAAGTTTCTCAGGTAGCATTCCTCAGAATTACAGATGGCATCCTGTGCTGAAAGTCTCTCTGAGTGAGATGTCAGACCTTAAGTGACTTTCCTGTGAGTTATTCTTCCCTGATTGATGATTATATTTCTTCTGGAGGAACTTGCCTTAGTCAGATAAAGGAGCATCAGGAAAAGCTCTTCTTTGAATTTGCTGCTCCTCAGGTTCTCTCAGTTTAAAGTCCATAGTGACATATTTTAGGGTATAATTTTCTGAGTCCCCAACACATTATATCTATCCTAGTACCAGAAAACATTCGAAAATTCAGATATTGATCATAAAGCATTGAAACAATGGAGATAAGCTACATAGTAAGCACATAGCAACATTTAACAATAGAATATTTCATATTTATTGAGTGTTCACTCCTTGCTGGGTTCACTATTTGGTTTTGTGTCAGGGAAAAGCAACTTTCTTCTATCTTCAGGACAGGAGGTAGTTTTTACATCTTGGAGGAAGGTGCTTAGTGAATTTAGGCTCTACCCTCCAAAGAGACTGAGAGAGACCAGCTATCTTCACTGATGTTTACATTTCAGAGGGATGGCTCCCACGTCCTTCAGAAAAATATTCCAGAGGTGGAAAAACTGGCCAAAGCTTCAAGAAGAGTTACATCTCAAAGGGGCAGAGAGTGAATTCACAATTACAAATTTTCTAAAGTAAATGCTCTAAGAAAAAAAAAAGGTCGGGATCTATAGTCAAGAGTAAGCTATCTGAAGTTTAGTAGTCAATCAGGGGGATCTTAAAGTCATTGTTGTCAAGATTAAGATAGGTGATAATTTCTATTTAATGGAAACCCCTGAGAATATTGCCAATTTTCTGCTAGATTTTAAACATGATTTATTGTGAGCTAGTCAAACTTCCTATACAGAAGTCTTGCATAAAATAAAACTCTGATTTGAAACTAATTTAATGGAAAAAGATGTCTTCATGGATTTTGTCAACAGAAATTTTTAGTTAAAAAAATTAAACATTTAGATTTTTAAAGATGTCTATGTGTACACATAGACATCTTTTAAATTTTTAAATTAAAAATTTTTTACATACATGCATCTTTTAAAATTAAAATTTTTTAAAGTTGAAATATTAAAAATATGGGATATCTAAATACAAATATTTGTGTATAAATATATACCTATATGTATCTTTAAAATGTTAAAATTAAAATGTAAAATATATATAGGCATCTTTAAGAATCTTCCAATGTTTTCATTTCTTTTAACTAACAATTTCTATCCACAAAGAAATTTTTTTCACAGAATTAATTACAAAGTACCAAAACAGAGTTGTGTTTTATGTGAAATATGTGGATCAGCAAAACAGAAAATTTTGTGAATTTTCTAAGATTCACTATAGATGATCTTTAAGTACTACACTATCCATGGCACTTAAAACAGATCTTCACATCACAAACCCTGTAGAATACCTCTGTCATAGACTGTAGTGTATCTGACGAATCAATAACTCTCTCTTCCCTTCCAGGACCACGCAGCAGAAGTAGAGAGCAAAAAAGTTGAATTGCAGAGTCTGCAGGGTCACTTAGCAAAGTTGGGTTCTCTGGGCCATGCTGAGGACCTCCACCTCCTGCAGGGCAAGGCTGAGGACTGCTTCCAGCTGTTTGAGGAGGCCAGCCAGGTTGTGGAGAGGCGGCAGCTTGCCCTGTCGCATTTGGCAGAATTCCTCCAGAGCCATGCCTCTCTGTCCGGCATTCTCCACCAGCTGAGGCAAACGGTGGAAGCAACCAACAGTATGAATAAGAACGAGTCTGATTTGATAGAAAAGGACCTCAATGATGCTCTTCAAGATGCTAAAGCATTAGAATCTGCTGCTGTCAGTCTCGATGGCGTTCTTTCCAAAGCCCAATACCATCTGAAAAGTGGGAGCTCTGAGCAAAGGACTTCCTGCAGAGCCACGGCTGATCAGCTCTGTGGAGAGGTAGAGAGGATCCAGAACCTTCTGGGAACCAAGCAGAGTGAGGCAGATGCCCTGGCAGTGTTGAAAAAAGCATTCCAAGACCAGAAAGAGGAGCTTCTGAAAAGCATTGAGGACATTGAAGAAAGGACTGACAAAGAACGATTGAAAGAACCTACCCGCCAAGCTCTTCAGCAGAGGTAAAGGAAACTGTCACAGCCACTTGTCTCTTTTCTTTTGTATTTGCTCTGGAATTAACTTTTCTGCAAAACTTTATTAGTACCGTGAAAGGAAAATAAAAACTCAGGACCCAAATTCACTCTGCCAAAAGAAAGAAATTAAGCTGAGAGCTGAGTCATGCAAGAAGCAGGCTTTCCTTTTGTTCCTAAACAGATAGATACAGAGAAAAGGTTCAATATCTCCGTAGGTAGCTGCTCTATGCTCACCTTATCTTAGGTGAAGTGCTGATTTACTGAGCACGAGATGAATTCATAATTGACTATTCCCTGCCTGCTTCTTTTCTCTTGCAACACATGGATTAACCTTATCCTCTCTCTTTCCCCTCCAGCCCATTTTTCCCCTTTAAGTGTTGAAGCCCTCAAAATCATCTTTGGAGAAAGGTATAAACCACAGACTGTTTCTGTGATTTCATATTTATTTCTTCCAGGCATGTCTTTAACCCTGTCTCAGATACTTTTTGGTTTACAGTATCATATTTAGCAACTTCTTTTTTTTTAAACCAGTTTGAAGATAAGATTAATGACTAATTTGACACTTGAGAAGTACTAAAATTTCTTTGGATTTCTTAAGGATTTCCCTAAAGTCTGTTTATGAGCAAAGAATATATAGATCTTATTATCTATTTTTAAATAATTTTTTACTGATGGGAGAAAGGACTCATCTTCTATAACAAGAATGAAGGCAGAAGAGAAAGGGAGTGATCCTAGTAGTTTTGGTGGTAAAAAGTATGAGGGAATTCCTCCCAGGTGGCTGAGAGCCTCTTGGTAGAGACTGGTGCAAGCTCATCAGTTCAGAGGGAGAGGGGAGATGTTGGAGGAGAGAAAATGGTGTGAAACAGTTCTCTTGTAGAGGGGAGCTTAGGAAGGTGATGAGCTGTCATTTGAGCTCTGTGTTCATTTAAAGTGAAACCAATCAGCTTGGCAGAGTCACTCTCTACAACTACATTTAACTATTTGCTTAGAGGTATGGAGAGGCAGAGGAGTGGGTTTAAGTAAGCAAAGCTGAGCTTTTGTCAGGTGAGTCCATTTGAGAAGCAAATGGGTCAAAGATAAGTTCCCTTAGTAAATTTGAGAAGTAACTGTTTTCTTAAAACTGTAGCCTTCTTTTCAATCTTTTTTTCTTCTTAATAGAACCTTCTGACTCCTGTTTTCAGGGCCACTTTCTCTTCCATTTTTTTTTCCAGTGGGCAAAGAAACAACTGAAATGTATTCATGCCAAGGTATTCATGATTGATAAAGAGTATGTTGTTCCTGATGAGACCATTGCTGGTTGTTTCCTTTTAACCAGAATCAAACATTAAGTTGAGGATTTAGTCAAATGATAGTGGAGTCAATATTAGGACTGGGCTCCTGAGATTATACCCTTTATCAGCAATAAATTATCTCATTAGTTTAACAAATTTACAAAAGGGAATAATACTTGGGAAGAAAAAATAGCCTCCAGAATAAAAAGAGAACAAGGTGCCTAGTGTCCACTCACCCTGGAAGCCAGCAGTATCATTGGTGCTGCAGGGTGGCATGGCCTTCTTAGGCCAAGCAGACAGGAGATCCTAAAATTGCCAGAGTAGAAAGCCCAGGTTGGACTAAAGAGCCACATCAGTACCCACAACACTGCACTCACCAAAGTCACACATGGGGTGCAGAAAATGTTATATTGAATTAATGGACTTATTTAAATTCCAGTCATACTAATGCTTCACTATGCCACCTTGGGTAAACCTCTTCTCTTCTTGTAAGGTGGGGATAATGGGAACACGTGCCCCAGCCACCATCTTTTGGGAATTAAATGGGATAAAACATGCGAACTCATTGTGTGAACTCTGCAGACCTATATCAAACTGTAAGAATGGAGAGTCAACAGCTGCCTCTACATGGCCACTTTTCTTTTCTTTGAAACAGGGTCGTGCTCTGTCACCCAGGCTAGAGTGCAGTGGTGCAGTCACAGTTCACTGTGGCCTCAAACTTTTGGACTCAAGTGATCCTCTAGCCTCAGCCTCCCACATAGCTGATACTATACACATGTACCACCACATCCAGCTAAATTTAAAAAATATATATATTTTTTTTTTTTGTAGAAATAAGGTCTTGCCGTGTTGCCCAGGTTGGTCTTGAATTCCTGGTCTCAAGCAATTCTCCCACCTTGGCATCCCAAAATGCTGAGATTATGAACATGAGCCACTGTGGCTAGTGATATGGCCACTTTTTTATAAATGCTCTGATATTAATAGATTAGGGACAAAAATGATCATTTCCTTAGACTAATCTTTTCAACAAGGTAGGTAATTTAAATTTAATTATATGTGTATATATATATATATATCAGAGCTCAGTAAAGCTAATTTGATATTGAATGAAACAACTATAATCCTTAAACATTATTATTTACATGGATCGAACCTCATGACCCAGAAACATTTCTTACCAATGATTTTACAATAAGTATTTACCTAGTTAGCCTATGAGATCCGCCTTAGTTTTGAAAATCTTATACCATCAAAGCAAAGTACAAAGAAAATACAAACTTAACAGAAGGTTGATGGTGAGTATTAAGAATGACTTTCAATGTTTTCTGAGGTAGAGTCTGAGTTATTTTGCAAAATTAACTTTAAAAGTACCTTTATCCATTGATAAACATCAATTTAATTTCTGTGTTAGAAGTTTTTCTACTGTCTAAATGAGTGCTTTATGTTCTCATCATATATTTATGGAGAAGAAATATTCATTTACTACCTTTAGTAAGTTCATTGGAAAATAACATTTTAATTCACAGGTTAAGAGTGTTTAATCAGCTAGAAGATGAATTGAATTCTCACGAGCATGAACTATGTTGGTTGAAAGACAAAGCCAAGCAAATTGCCCAGAAAGATGTAGCTTTTGCACCTGAAGTTGACAGGGAGATAAACCACTTAGTGGTCACCTGGGATGATACCAAAAGACTAATTCATGAAAAGTAAGTCAAAACCCACCCAGTTCTTGTTTTTAGCTTCCCACTTATTTTGTGACATTGGGACATTGCCTGTTTTGCATTGATGTAATCAGTAGTTAAATATCTTTTACCATTTTAGGTATTCTGTGTAACTTTCATAACATTGAAAATTTACTTATTTCTACAGAACTTTATTGAGAATGTTGCTTTGAGATAACAATTATAGGCCAGGCACGGGACTCATGCCTATAATCCTGGCACTTTGGGAGGCCAAGGCAGGCGAATCACCTGAGGTCAGGAGTTCAAGACCATCCTGGCCAACAGAGTGAAATCCCATCTCTACTAAAAATACAAAAATTAGCCGGGCATGGTGGAGGGTGCCTGTAATGCCAGCTATTCGGGAGGCCGAGGCAGGAGAATCACTTGAACCCCAGAGGTGTAGGTTGCAGTGAGCTGAGATCGCATCACAGCATTCCAGGCTGGAAGACAGAGTGAGACTCCTCAAAAAAAAAATAAAAAAAATTACATGTGGGATTCAATTTTTAAAGCAGGAGTTGTCAACAGTTACGAAGTGCTACCATGACAGCCTTAACTTTTAATTTTATATATTTTTTTGTTTTGTTGTAGTTGCTTGTAATTGAGGTATAATTTAAACATATTTAAATTTACTTTTTTTCATATGCAATGCTATCAGTTTTGACAAACTTACACAGTTGTGTAACTGTTAAACTTCACAATGAAAGTTCTACCACCTAAAAAATGGCCTTATCTCTTCCCTTTGCCCTTAGCAACCCTGGCAACCAGGGATCAGTTTTCCACATCTATAGTTTTGTCTTTTTTTAGAATCATTTATAAACAAAATCACATAGAGTGTGACCTGGCTTCTTTTATTTAATCTGGCTTCTTTTATTTAGCACAACATATGTCATTGTGTGTGTCAAAAGTTCATTCTTTTTTTTATAGCTGAATATTCCACTGAATGGGTTTACTACAGTTTATTCAATTACCAGGTGATGGACAATTGGGTTCTTTCCAGTTTGGATGATTATAGATAAAGTGTTTATAAACATTCACATTCAAATTTTTGCATGTATGTAAGTTTTTATTTCATTTGGGTAAATAATCTAAAAGTGAGACTCTGGATTGTATAGCAACATATATGTTTAACTTCATAAGAACCTGCCAAATTATTTTTCAAAGTAGTTGCACCATTTTGCACTCACACCAGTCATGTGTAAGATTTCCAGTTGCTCCACGTAATTTCCAACACTTGGTATTGTGATGTTTTTGTTTATTTGCTTGTTTGACATTCTACTAGATGTGTAGAGCCATCTCTGTGTGTGTGTGTGTCTTTAACTCCTCACTGTGGAGCAGGACTAACTCATAGGCATTGTGTCCAGAATTGGCACATTTTGTTTTTAATTTGTATATCCCTGATGACTGATGTTGAGCATATTTTGATATGTTATTTGCAATCTGTTTATCTTTTTAAATATTCAAGTTGGCTGATTTGGGTGATTTTTTTGTTATTGAGGTCTTTTTTACATCAATACAATCCCAATCAAAATGCCCACAGAAGTTTTGTAGAAATTGACAAGATGATTTAAAAATGTATACGTGAAAACACAACATCTACTAGAATAGCCAGTACAATTTTCAAAAAGAATTGGAGGACTTTGCTGGCAGCTCTGATACCTAAAATAATTAAGTAAGTTAAGTAAATAAATAAATAACAAATGAAAAAGGATTGGAGGACTTATACTAGCTGGTTTCAGTGTGGTACAGGCTGAAGGATAAACATATAAACTAGTGGAACACAGTCCAGAAATAGACCCAGACATATACAGTCAATTGTTTTGACAAAGGTGTGAAGAAAGTTTGGTGGAGAAAGAATTATCTTTTCAATAAATGGTACTGGAACAATTGGACATTCATATGCATTTAAAAAAATGACCCTCAACATATACTTTACATCATGTACAAAGGCCTTTTAAACAAAATTTGGAGCACATTATATAACGTAGACTATTAACGCAGGCATTTTAAATTGAATCATGTTGTGCAAACTTTATTCCGTATTATTAAACATTATCCTACATTGTGATTTCTTAGAGGTTGCACAGTGTCTTATTACAAGAATGTATCAGGATTTATTTAATTATTGACCTGTTTTTAACATTTTGGTTATTTCCATATTTTCTCCTATTACAAATAATGGTGTAAAGAATATCACTTTACCTAAATCTTAGTGCGCATAATTTTATTTCTTTGGAAAAATCTCTAGATGTAAACTTGCTTGCTCAACGGCATTTTATTCTTTTGTTATTGTTTCTTTTATGAAACAGTCTCCCTCTATAGCCCAGGCTGGAGCACAGTGGTGTGATCTTGGCTCACTGCAACCTCTACCACCCGAGTTCAAGCCTTTCTCATGCCTCAGCCTCCTAAGTAGCTGGGATTACAGGCGTGCGCCACCAAGCCAGGCTGATTTTTGCATTTTTAGTAGAGACGATGTTTTGCCCTGTTGGCCAGGCTGGTCTCGAACGCCTGGCCTCGAGTGATCAGCCTGCCTTGGCCTAGCAAAGTGCTAGGATTACAGGCATGAATCCGTGGCACCCAGCCATTTTGTGTGTGTGTGTGTGTGTGTGTGTGTGTGTGTGTGTGTTTAAAAAAAAAGCCTACAGCTTCCAATATTCCCAGAAGGTCTCCCATCCAAGTACTAACCAGGCTGAACCCTGTTTACCTTCACAAGATCAAATGAGATCAGGTGCATTTGAGGTGATATGGTTGTAGACCACCTTATTTTTATGAACAGCAGCTATCTTCTCATTTTGACAGTTTTCAGGGTAGTCATATCCAATGAGAATTTATTACATTGAGATGGAAGAGAAAATCTGATATATACATTAATTACTGAGTAATCTTTTTATTTGTTAGTTTTGGGCTATGTTTTGTTTTATTGTTGTTTTATTTCCTGCAACATATGCCGTTATGAAATAATTAACACAACATGGAAAAAGACAATTAAAAAAAAAAACAAAACATTTGGGTGACTCATCTATGTAAGTTTGAGTTGGCAAGAACATATATTGCTTCTTTGTCTTTGAGTTCATAGATTTTATTTCAATGGTTGTGTGCATCCCTCATTCACAGAGAATATTTTGGACACTGGAGTAAGTAGGATTAACCAGCAGCACTAGTTTGAGATCAGTATGTAGAAATATGCTTTTCTCTTGGTTCCAGAATCTATGAGTATTAATACCTTTATGTAGTGAAACATCAAGTCCAATTGTAGGGAACTCTCCCCTTTCCTGATACATGACACCAAATAATATATTTTCTTTAATCATTACAGTCAGGGTCAATGCTGTGGACTTATTGACTTAATGAGAGAATATCAGAACCTGAAGTCAGCTGTATCCAAAGTCTTAGAAAATGCCAGCAGTGTGATTGTAACCAGAACTACCATTAAAGATCAAGAAGATCTTAAATGGGCTTTTTCCAAGGTAAAATTCAAAATGTGTTTATGTTGGTATTCTGCTTTAGTAGATCTGGTTTTTACTCATAAAGCAGTTATCTGCACAATTCTTATCTGTATACTTAGATGTGGATAATTCATGCTAACAAGCTCAACTTTTTTCCCCCTAGGAACACTGACATTCTAGGATTCTAGCAACTCAAGAAAATGGTGTTATATATATTCGTATAGTTACTTAATATCAATAATTTCTGCATAGGGTCAATTATGAATTAAATTTCTTAGAGGCAAATGGTTTTAAACTCATGACTTATCACTGACTATTTTATTAATTAAGGAATCATTTATCCACAGCATGAAACTGCCAAGAACAAAATGAATTACAAACAGAAAGACTTGGATAACTTTACCAGCAAAGGAAAACACTTGTTATCTGAACTGAAAAAAATTCACAGTAGTGATTTCAGCTTGGTGAAAACAGACATGGAGAGCACCGTGGACAAATGGCTGGATGTAAGATAATCACCTGGGAGTCTGCAAATCGTTTAAATAATTACATTTCCCAATCAAATTTTTGGGCAAAGGGTTATTCAAGGATGTGAATTTCACCTTTTTTTTTTGAGATGGAGTTTCACTCTTGTTGCCCAGGCTGGAGTGCAATGGTGCAATCTCAGCTTACTGCAACCTCTGCCTCCCAGGTTCAAGCAATTCTCCTGCCTCAACCCCCTGAGTAGCTGGGATTACCGGTGCAAGCCACCATGCCCAGCTAATTTTGTATTTTGAGACAGGGTTTCTCCATGTTGACCAGGCTGGTCTCCAACTTCTGACCTTAGGTGATCTGCCCGCCTTGGCCTCCCAAAGTGCTAGGATTACAGGCGTGAGCCATTGCGCCCAGCTGAATTTCACTTTTAACATTTAGTACTAAATGCGAAATCATAGTCTGAAGAAAAACAGTGCTCACATAAAGTTTAGAAATAGTAAAAAATGTATCTGTTTTGTAAAACTTATCATCAGACTCTTGGGAATTTCACTTGATAACCTCAGTCATAACAAATTATAACTCTGAATGTTTTTCTGTCCCAAACTGTGAAATTATAGATAAAAAAGAAGAATTTATAAATATTCTATAGGATATTAAACCATAATATATAATAATTTAAAGTAATAAGGCTATAATTTTGCATTGGAAAACATTGCATTTGTAATTTACATCTTTGGGTTTTAGTTCTTGTTGTGTCACTTACCAGTTATGTGACCACAGAACAAGTCACTTGATTTTCCTGGAACTCTATATATCAATCCATAAATATTTTACATTACCTTTCAGCTGAAAAATTCAGTGATTCTGTTGACCTCCTATCAAAATCTAGTTTCAGAAGTACTGTGGTTCCCCTACTTAAGCTAAATTTACCAGTTAGACTTTGATATTTGTGTAATATAATAAAATAATTTGGGGGCAGCAGAAAACCCTATATATATGCTTCCACTTTTAAAAGAACATTATTTGGCTGGGCGCGGTGGCTCACGCCTTTAATGCCAGCACTTTGGGAGGCCGAGGTGGGCGGATCACTTCAGGTCAGGAGTTCGAGACCAGTCTGGCTAACATGGTGAAACGCCATCTCTACTAAAAATACAAAAAATCAGCCGGGCGTGGTGGCAAGCGCCTGTAATCCTAGTTACTCTGGAGGCTGAGGTGGGAGAATCCCTGGAACCCAGGAGGCGGAGGTTGCAGTGAGCTGAGATCGCACCACTGTACTCCAGCCTGGGAAACAGAGTGAGACTCCATCTCAAAAAAAAAAAAAAAAAGGAACATTCTTTTCTTTTTTTAGCATGCTATTTTTTTTTTTTATTTATAACCTTTGGGATTTTAGTGCCTATCATTATACGAAGAGTGATAAGCAATACTATTTTATTTTAATATGCAAAATTGGTTGCTTTCATATGCATTATGTTATAAATATGTTTGAATCTAATTAATGCTAATTATACCTCCACATTACAAATAAACATTGTTATAAATAAAATAACATTGTTATTACTTTCAAAAATAAATACAACACTGTTCTTGATGGACCTTTGTCCTGTAGAATTCAACCTTATAGTGAGTTACAGTAGATTCCAATGGACCTGTTGTTGTTAGTATCCCAATTTATAAATGAAAATGCAATGTCTCAGGAATTCATACACCTCTCCCAATGACAGAAGCAATCTATGTATTGGTTAGCATTTACATGAGTCAGGTGCACTTATTAGATTACAATAATTTTTGTGAAACTGTGTTTGTCAGTCAGATACTTTTCTGATAAAAGAAGCATTGGTACTTTGCTGGGGGATGATCATCTTACGCCTCTGACTATGAATGCCATGGCTTCTGTTTCTCTCCTAGGTAGCAGAGAAACTTGAAGAAAACATGGATAGGCTGAGAGTAAGCCTGTCCATTTGGGATGATGTACTCTCAAGTAGAGATGAGATTGAGGGATGGTCAAACAACTCTGTTCCACAGATGGCAGAAAACATCAGCAACCTGGATAACCGCCTCAGAGCTGAAGAACTGCTGAAAGAATTTGAGGTAAATTGACTGTGTTGACATATGGAAACTGGTGGCATATTGTTGACTAGAATATGAAAACAAAGAAAAAAAGTCTTTAAAGTTTATTCTTCTTTTAACTTTTATTTATTTATTTATTTATTTATTTATTTATTTATTTATTTATTTATTATTATTATTATTTGAGGCAAAGTTTGGCTCTGTCGCCCAGACTGGAGTGCAGTGGTGCTCCAGATCTTGGCTCTGCAACGTCCGCCTCCCAGGTTCAAGCGATTCTCCTGCCTCAGCCTCACGAGTAGCTGGAATTACAGGCGTGCGCCACCACGCTTGGCTAATTTTTGCATTTTTAGTAGAGATAGGATTTCACCATATTGGCCAGGCTGGTCTTGAACTCCTGATCTCAGGTAATCTGCCCACCTCAGCCTCCCAAACTGCTGCGATTACAGGTGTGAGCCACTGCTCCGGACCTTATTCTTCTTTTTAAGAGGCATGGAAGAGCATTAGATAACTCTTACCTATCTTTGCTATTTAATTTGAATAGGTTATGAATAAAAGGATTTTTCTTTGTATTTTTATCTATGCTTATTTAGGGCTCTTTAAAGCATTAGTAGAAAAGCAAAAGTCTATAAAATCTATAATTGTTCCCATTCATCGGAGAATATGGCATCTTTCTACTTAAAAACCAAATTGCAAGTGTTTGTAATTTAGTAATATTTAGTACTTATTTTTCCGTATTCAAATAAATCCCGAACTGCTCACTGAGTCCTTACCATGTGCTCTTATTATGCCAGGTAGTGGGTTCTTCCACTTCCTTTCCAAAAATGGAAGAAAATCAGAGATTGGAGGGTCACAGGCTTCCACAAGGGTCCCTGACTTTTAAAGTTCTAGTCACCAGTTCACTTTAAACTTTATTCCTATTTCTTGCAATCATTTGTTAATCATTCTTCAAATTCTTAATGAGCACCTAAGATATGTCAGGGGCTGTTTTAGACATTGAAAATATAATAGAAAAATAGAAAGTCCTACCCTCATAGAATTTACATTATTTATATTACAGTATATATTATATATAAAATATCAAGTAGTAATTGGGCTATGATAAAAGTGGAGTAGGGTAAAGAGAAATAGAGTGAGGAGATAGTGACTTTGGTCCAGAGAAATATACATGAATGAATTGTATTACTTAACTTATTTGTCTTTGATCCAAAGAACATTCTCAATGTTTTGTTATCTAATTCCAATCTCTGAGGGCAATCAGAAGGAGAAGAAATTATTCAGACTAAAAATACAGGCAGAGGTGATGGATACCGCAGTGTCCTCAGCTGTTATCTCTGGTGCTAAATTAACATTACAGCTCCAGAGTGGCCTGCACTGGATCCAGCTTATACCAGGTGGCAAAAGTCAATTGTTAAATGTTCAGAAATTTTGTGAGCCAGTGTTAAAAACAACCATTATTAAAAATCAAACTGTAAATAAATTTACAAATAAATAAGTTCCATTGAATACAAAGGTAATGACAAAAAACAAAAACATAACACTTTCCATTATTCTTCTACACATCACTACTGTTAACCTAGGTCTTTGAGTTATTGACATCTATGGTATCATGGTTGAAATATTTTAGAACAATGTACTGCTGTGTATGTCTTCCACTCCGCGTGCTGTGACGTCATGTTGTAGCTTACCATGGTGGTAAATGCTACAAATGAGGGCTTTTTGTGGGAGGTTGAGAGGGAGTTGTTAAAGTAATCAACTACTATTGACCTCAGAAATCCAATGATTCAATATGCTTCTGAGCCACGTTAGATATGACCAGGTTCAGTTAGTCACAAAGATGGGTTATTTATGTTACCCACTGTCCATGTGACACACTAGCTAATAAAATCAGTGAATCGGATTCAGCCCAGTGCCCACAGGGCTGTTCCCGCTGCAGTGTAGTGGGTGTAGATAAGGAGGGAGATTCCTCAGTTGCCTGGCCAGCTTCTGGAGAAAGCCAGAGGGCCTGACAGCTCATCATGTCTTCCATTAAGGAAATTCCCTTCTGAGTTGAAGGCATCAGTAGGTTTGCTAGTGTCCACAAAGCACCAAAATACCATTTTCGAGAGGAATAGTTTATTAAATGCTCCTTTGTGGTCTCAAATAACTAATGAAGTTTACAAGCCTCTCATTTGTTTCATAATTCTTTGATCATTCTTTCCTCTTCTTTATGTTACTGTTGGTACAAAAAAAGGCAAAATATTATATATCGATTTCTTAATGAATCTGTTTCTCCTTTAATATCCTCTAAATTTTTATTTAAAATGTTTTGTTCATATTACACATAGCCTACAATAACTAGGCACTCCTTGTTAGGCACTTCAATACTTGCTTTGAAATGCTTCTTCAAGAGTTTCATGCTGCCATAGTAACTAGTAATATTAAAGTTAATGAATAAACGACACTTAGTTTATTGAAAATCCCCGCTGACTCAAGACTTTGGATCAGTGTTTAATTTTTTTCCAGCTCTTTTTTTCCTAATAAAAAGGAGTGGAGAGAAAGTTCTGCACACTCCTTCACATTCCCAGCGGAAGCTAATTGTAACATTTTCCACGTTTCTACATCATGACAGCCCTCAGAAAAATGAAACAGATTTTATGTTTTACACTGGCTTAAAGTTGGGGTATTTTGACAAACTTAGCTCTTCTTGAAATTATTAAATGCCAAATATAGCATGTCAGTGTTTTTCATTAGTTATGCTTCTTCCCTTTTGGCAGTCTGAAGTTAGAAACAAAGCATTGAGATTGGAAGAACTGCATTCCAAAGTTAATGATCTGAAAGAATTAACTAAAAATCTAGAAACACCACCAGACCTTCAGGTAAGCATTTTGTAATAACTGCTAGACTTTCATCCGTTTTGTAATAACTACCATATACTAGACTTTCTGTCTCTGTGTGTGTGTGTGTGTGTGTAGATATATATCATCTATATATGATATATATATATATATATATATCTCCTTTATATGTCCTCGATGTTATCATCATCACCCTAATTCCAAGGAAACAAGTGGATCATATCAGACATGGGGGTCAAAATATTAATATATTTTCACATTCTTTGGGCCAGTATTAATAGCATATTTCTAACTTGAATATTATAATAAGGGTAGTTCTTTTTTTTCCTATTGAATTTCAGAAGCATTATCAGCCAGGTTGCCTCATGGACCATTTCATGTCTAGACAGGAACAGAACCCCCCCTTTTTTTGGTGTTTTTGATGTTGGTTGGTTGGTTGTTTTTTGAGACAGGGTCTCACTCTGTCATCCAGGCTGGAGTACAGCGGTGCAATTTCAGCTCACTGCAACCTCTGCCTCCCAAGTTCAAGCAATCCTCTCACCACAGCCTCCCTAGTAGCTGAGACTACAGGCATGCGCCATCATGGAAGGCTAATATTTTAAATTTTTTATAGACAGGAGATTTCACCATGTTGCCGAGGCTGGTCTCATACTCCTGAACTCATGCAATCTGCCTGCCTTGGCCTCCCAAAGTGCTGGGATTATAGGTGTGAGCCACCACGCCCAGCCTAGAAAGCTCTCTTATGAATGTTGATATTCTTATATTTTCCTAATGCTGTTATTCAATAACTGAGTTTAGAGGGATCACCACTGTAAACCTCCCTTCATGGCCCTTCAGATGGCACAAATCCACAAAGCAGGCCGGGGTAGATCAGCACTGGTCAGGACACCTGGGCTATTTCAGGGCCCAAGCCCTGGAAGCATCCAGCATGGTGGGTCTCTTTGGGCTGCCAGCTCCACTGGCTCCAGACTCAGGATTCTGCTGCATCCCTTTAGCTTCTGGATGTGTTACTGCTTTTGTCAGTTCTCTCTACATTTCCTTTCTTCTTCTTGTGCCTTTGTCTTTGATTTGCTGCTTTGGGTCAAGCAATCAATCTAGTTCATCAGTTATGCTTTTGCTCTGACCTGAGACTCCTTGTTCATCAGTACCATTGGGGATGATATATATACATGCACAGGAATGCTAGAAGTTTCATGTGAAGTAAGGAGACACAAAGGAGGTGCTATTCATATGTAAAAAAGATAAAGAGTCCTTATGCATGCCACCTGTGTTGGGGATATCAATGGTTCACAGTTGGACTTTTGCAGAGTTGAGGCAGGATCTTCAGAGAGAGTTATTGATGTACTCTAGTCTTCTCTTTCTTCCTTTATCTCTCTCTCCTTTTCTTTCTCTCTCTCTGTGTCTCTCTCTCACACACACACAAGTGTGCACATACACACACCCCATGTATACTCAAGAAAGTGTGAGGGGGTGGCTTACCTTACCTCCAGCAGTGCCACCTGGAGAATGGGATATTTGTCCCCTGTATTTGGCAGGCACGGGAGTCTGATTTCTATCCCCCCAAGAATCCTAAAAGTGACAGACAGGCTGGCTAACTGCTGCTATATTTGCCAAAGGATAAATGATGGCTTGGGGAGACCTGCTCCTGAAGGTTAGTTGGAGGTGAATGCTAGAGTGTGACCTCTGGCCCAAATGTGAACCAGGAGAGGAAAAGAAAGGAAGACACCATGGATGTGAAGATATTATAGGTCGTCTAAGAAGGCTATCTGGGGGATAAACAGACCTTAGCAATGAGAAGTTAAAGAAAGGCCTACAGGCTGAGGAATGAGAAAGTAGCCAAAGAACAGTGCACTGTCGCGTTTAGGGAACTTCAGTGGGAAGTGCAAGCATGAGAAAAGTCAGAAAAACCCACAGACCAAGGCCTATGGGAGGAGGAATGAATGCTAAACCTTGTCTGGCCTAGAGGGCACAGATGCCCATCCAGTGAGTCAGAACCCCTCACCTGCCTCCTGCCAGTCCAAGCCTACAGGAGAAAGACGCCTTACACAGGGTGGCAGAATAGAAATAAAACGAAGGAAGAGAAAGAAATATTTACTCCCTTCCACACTATGGGCCTCCTGCTCCCAGCAGATCTGAAGTGCGGGTAAGAATAAAAGCCTTCAATTTAAGTTCAAAGTTTTCATTACCAAATAGGCCAGGATGTTTGAATTGTGGAATTGAGACTGTTTTTCAATGTATAGTGACTGTATGTCCTTTGACTAACTAGGGGGCCATAGAAGTCGACCCTCCTGAGCTATATCATCCAGGGAAAAGAGAAGAACTAGCCCCATTGAATATTTTAAAGCAACAGTGGAGACAAAAATAAAATTGTTTTATGATAAACTCCTACAGTGGTGTTTGCCCCAGACAGTGTTACATCTGAGCAGACTACGGGTGTTTCCAGGGAGAATCAAGAGCAGATTTTTGGTCACCACCTGGGAATTTTCAGTAGGTCTAGCTCTGCTTTCAGAATGCCCTCTCACATCTTCCCTGGAACCTCAGTTAGAGCTGCCACTCTCCCATCCAGTGTTAACACAATCCTTCCTCTTTCTATTTGCCTGTCACTTCATATGTTTGGCAACTGTGTCCACTGATTTTCCTTCTTGTAAAGGCATGTTAGCATTGGAGCTGGCTTCCATGATGAGGCTTGTGTGGCTTTGAACAATTACATGAACAGAATTTCTACTGAATGAGTGGAGATCTTGATGAAATCTTGTTTGGTTATTTAGTTTATAGAAGCACACTTAAGACAGAAACTGGAGCATGCCAAAGAAATAACTGAAGTAGCAAAAGGAACCCTGAAGGATTTCACTGCTCAAAGTACACAGGTGGAGAAGTTTATTAATGACATAACAACATGGCTCGCAAAAGTGGAAGAATCGTTGATGAACTGTGCCCAAACTGACACTTGTGAAGGATTGAAAAAAGTCAAGGTAGGTAATAAGCTATCATTAAGTGCTTCCCTTCGAATGGTGATAGTAGTTCTCTTGTTTTGTGGTGACTATAATAAAAAATATAACCTCTGCTCTCAGTTACCCATATGAAACAGCAGACCAACTTATTTATGACATTGACCACAGCAAAGTAAGCAATGAAGAACTGAATGCAGGTGTTCAGAAATCAAAAATGAATACCTTGAAAATAGAAAGCATGTGTTGCTGTAGCACCTGCTCATAGTCTACGCTTGTTTAAAGTTTTTTTTTTTTATATAAAAGGGTGGAGCCTGTGGAAGAACTATTTGACTTCCGCAAATTTTCAGACTTGAGTATCTGATAGTTTTTCGTCACTTAATTATATTTATTGGCCACTATGACTGCTTTCATCGAGAGAATGTATATTTTTTGAAAAAGAAGTTGAGGAAACATTACATTTCCATGTTTTCTATTTTTTTATTTTTATTTTTTGAGATGGAGTCTCGCTCTGTCACTCAGGCTGGAGTGCAGTGGCACAATCTGGGCTCACTGCAACCTCCCCTCCCAGGTTCAAGTGATTCTCCTACCACAGCCTCCTCAGTAGCTGGGATTACAGGCACCCACCACCATGCCCAGCTAAGGTTTGTATTGTTAGTAGAGATGGGGTTTCATCATGTTGGCCAGGCTGGTCTTGAACTCCTGACCTCAAGTGATCCACCGGCCTCAGCCTCCCAAAGTTTTGGGATTATGGGTATGAGCCACCTCCTGGCCCATTTTCATGTTTTCTATCCATATCAATAGATAACATTCCTAATCAGCTATCTGTAGAGGACATGCATTAAGTTGACTTTTCAACAGATGCATTTGTTCTCTTTTAGCATATTTCCTTACTGTACTAGAAACTGAGGGTTTTTTTGTTTTTGTTTTTTTTAAATTAACTACTGGTGCTTTTGGTAAGCATGTGACTCTGAAACAAAGTTCAAGTGTCTCATTGAAGAATGTGAACTGTGATGGTCTCTAATCAACTGATTAAACCCAAGATCATAGAGTGGAATCTATAAGGACCTATTCAGTTTGCTTGAAATGCTAGATTACACCTTATCTCCTAAGTACTTCCCAACAGCTGTTTGTTCCCACGGAGAACTTGGCAAAATTCTGAAAGAATCAATACAGATCTAGTACAAGTACTCAAAAACTTGCACCAAAATGTATACACCACGGAGTGGATTCAACAATATCAATTTCAGATTGTAAAAAAGTACCATAGTGAAGTAAATAAATGGAGTATTTCTCTCAAGTTATGAATATCCTTCATAATCTACTTTTATTCTGTAGGATATACAAAAAGAACTTCAAAGTCAACAAAGCAATATCAACTCCACCCAAGAAAATCTCAATAGCTTGTGCCGCAAGTACCACTCAGCTGAGTTAGAGAGCCTGGGCTGTGCAATGACTGGTCTGATAAAGAAACATGAAGCCGTGAGCCAGTTGTGCTCCAAAACCCAGGCCAGCCTGCAGGAATCTCTGGAAAAGCACTTCAGTGGTGAGTTCTGAGGGGCCTTAGCGTGAGAAGTTTGTTTCCGAGAAAGAATCCAAACCAAATGCTGCCTAGAAACTGCCAGCAAAAGTTTGAGGAAACTTTCCAGAAGGGTATTATTTCAAATTCATTTGTGCTTTGTGATTCAAGCAATAGAAGTGCTGTGCTGGAGGCTCTCACACTATGCAGAATTTTTTCTTTCTTTTTCCTCTTTTTCCCAAGAAAGCAAGAGTCCACTGACTTGATGATTCTGAATTTCATCTGCATTTTCTCTATATAGCTCGTGTGTGTGGAAAATTACTTCCACTGTTCAAGTGGCCAGCAGCCACTGTCCAAACAACTATTGAAATTTTTTATGCTATGATGAAGTGACACAATAAACTTGGATGTTGGAAGAAGCCATGAAACAGGGGCAGCAATAGGGGACAGGAAATTGCCTGTCCTGTGGCCCTGCCTCTGCTTTCCACACAGCTGTGCCTGACATGGATCTATCATGACTCCCCAAAAGAGAAGGTGGTTCCTCCCTTTGCCATCAAAATGGCTTTAATGTCCCTGGAGCATTTCTCTCCTTGCACTTTTACATATTCAGGCAATTAATTATTTTTCTTGACCAAAAGAAAAAACACAACAGGATATTAGACATTCTAGGAATATACATTTCTTTTTAGTCTTTCCTCTGAGATAACTTCTCAGTTCTACCATGAACATTCATAGATCATACTGTATTACTTTATTATTTTCTTTCTGGAATATTTTGTAAGGCAGGAGGAAATGAGCTAAAGGTCAGAAATAATTCATTGTGGTAATGCTGGGAGCCCATTCAATGTTTTGGATTTACTCCTGATTTTTTTTTTTTTTTTTTTTAATTTCAAAAGAGTCTATGCAGGAATTCCAAGAATGGTTTTTGGGAGCAAAGTCATCAGCAAAAGAATCATCAGATCGCACTGGTGACAGCAAAGTTCTAGAAGCAAAGCTCCATGACCTTCAGGTATAAAAGCTGACATCCTTTTTCTTCTTCCCCAAAATGTACTCAAGTGCCTGCAGGCAGACCTAAGTTATCTCATTTCCCAAATCTTATCTGAGCCAATCTTCTCCTCGTCCCTAACAGAATTTGGCTGATTGAGTCGGAAGGAAATAGATAACATGATAAGTATATTGAGAAATAAGTTGGGGCTACACAATTTCCAGATCCCTTTCCTCTCTCTTTTTAGCCTGTTGACAATTCTTTGGAGTTCATTCTAAAGTAAACTTAGTTTTAATTTTTATAACAATAAGAGTATAATAATTATATCTATGTTATATGACTGTTGTGGAGGAGTTTTAAAAAGAAGAAGAAATGGTTTGTGTTTTTTAGTACATTATTGTCTATATTTAGAGATAGGATATATTCAAATTAAAATAATAGATATTACAGGTTTTATAGGTTTTACTGACTGAAAATGTATGAGCTCAGGAAGGAGAAGGCTGTGGTGAAGTACAGTTAAGAAATGATTTGCAGAAGAATAGGCTCAAGTTAGGTTTTGGCCAAGCTTGTCAAGTGGCTAATCTGAGTAAAGCACTGTGTTAAGTATTATGAAAAGAAATCTTTTTTTTTTTCCGAGATGGATTCTCACTCTGTCACCCAGGCTGGAGTGCAATGACACGATTTCAGTTCACTGCAACCTCCTCCTCCTGAGTTCAAGTGATTCTCCTGCCTCAGTCTCCCAAGTAACTGGGATTACAGGTGTATGCCAGCATGCCCAGCTAATTTTTGTATTTTTAGTAGAGACGATGTTTCACCATGTAAGCCAGGCTAGTCTCAAACTCCTGACCTCAGGTGATCCACCTGCTTCGGTCCCCCAAAGTGCTGGTTACAGGCATGAGCCACCATACCTGGCCAAAAGAAATCATTTTAAAAACTAATGAGAACCATGAGGATTTTGTGACTAATGGGGAATTAAAATAATGTTGATAATTCATTAGATTAGAAGTTACGATAGAAAGATTGTTATAGTAAAGGAAGCTGGTTTTGCAGGAGGTGTGGAGAATTCAAATGTAGAATTGTCTTTTAAGCTTGAGATGTAACAGACTCCACAAAGAAATGTCTGAGTAACGGTTGAGATGCCACTCTAGAGCTCTGGGGAGAGGCAGGGCCAGCCCTGGACTCTGGAATTCTTTTGCTTTGTTGAAGCCCTGCCCAAGCATAGATTTTCCAAGAAAGAGATGCAGACCAAGAAAAGAAAGGACCTGAGGATTTTGTATGCAGGATGGATCAGGGGAGGGGGCTGGAAGCAGCTAACCAGGTAGAGGATCTGACATGAACCCTGGGAGATAGTGGAACCTAGACCATGTTGGTACAGTGAGAATGGGGAGAGACTTGAGAACAAGACCTTGGTGAGAACATCCTCGGTTCCAGCTCAACCTTGTTTACACTAAGTCCTCAGTGGTTCCAGTGGCTGGCTGACACCATTCTCAATGAGGAGCCTTGGTTGTATCCAATTGTATGCATCATTTTTACTCCAGCCTTGTTAAGCTTTTTCCCTTTGGACTCTGTTTTTCTTCTCCTGCTCTACTATTTCAGCTCACAATTGTAATGCATAGTCCCATGCACCTATTACCTTTATTTCCCGAAACAGAACATTTTGGACTCAGTCAGTGATGGGCAGAGCAAACTTGATGCGGTGACTCAAGAAGGACAAACATTGTACGCACATTTGTCTAAACAAATTGTCAGTAGCATTCAGGAACAAATCACAAAGGCCAATGAAGAGTTTCAAGCATTTCTGAAACAGTGCCTTAAGGATAAGCAGACTCTTCAAGACTGTGCTTCAGAACTTGGAAGGTAGGTTATGTTAACAAACATACATTTCATCATACACCAAGTGTGTTTTCACAGGCTTAGAGAAAAGAGTCCTGTGAATAAACAAATAACGTTTGACACTGTGAGTTTAAATTATAATAAGCTTTGATCATAAACACAGGTTGATACTAGGACAATAATCAATTTTTGAGACTCTGAAGTTGTGACTTGGCTTTTTTTTAATGTAGAGAAAACCAACTATATTTACTAGTAATTGAAAATTATATAAATGCATATAATTTTTATTTATTTGATTCACCAATGTATAAAGCTCTGACACCTCAATTTTTAGATTATACAAGGCTTTTCCTTGTATGCACTTCATTTGGGATAGAGTCATAGCAGAAAACAACGATTAAATTCTGTAGATCTAGATACCAATAAGGAATACATGTCATTATGGTGAATACACAATTAGAAAGGGAGAAAAAGCCACTTATGACTGGGGTGAGAAAAGATGTCAGTAGAATCAAATTGCCTCTCTGATGCAGAATAATTTGCCTGACTCTTGTCCAGCTTTCTTGGAGAGCTTACATTGTTTCCAAAACTTAGAGCTCTTGAGCTATATTTGAAAATCCCTTAAGACACAAAGACACAGAGGCCATTTTCCCTTGTCTTCCCAGGGCTTCCATTGCCCTACTTATTCACTGGCCCCAACTCAAGGGTCTTTGTAGTAAGTCACGAAATTAAGTGCACATTGACATGGGAATGTAATCTTGTTGGCAATTACCAGCTATGAAATCAATTCATATCCGTTGGCCCCAATTCAGGGGTCTTCATAGTAAGACATAAAATTAAGTGCTCATTGACGTGGGAATGTAATCTTGTTGGCAATTACCAGCTATGAAATCAATTCTACTAGGTGAGATGATTCTTTCACTGCTTGGATCTCGAAAGAAATTGTCATGACTGTCCCTTTGTTATTAAAATAAGTGATAATTTGGGTGGGTTAGTTGTTAAGTTTTGTTTTGTTTTAGTAACTTGAACATTCATGAAGTCTTAATTGCCATTTAAAAGACATTGTGACCCCAGCTATTAAAACTGATTTATCATAACAAACATGTAAGAATTTCTCTAAGGCATTTTCTTTTCCTTAGCTTTGAAGATCAGCACAGAAAACTGAACTTATGGATCCATGAAATGGAAGAAAGGTTCAATACAGAAAACTTGGGAGAGAGTAAACAGCACATTCCTGAGAAGAAAAATGAAGTTCATAAAGTTGAAATGTTTTTGGGAGAACTGCTGGCTGCGAGGTATGGTCCAGAAATGGAACAGGTCCTTTAACTCTTACCATGTTTTAGACTAGTTGGTTGGTTGTTTGGTTTGGTTTTGATTGGTTGGTTAGTTGGTTTGTTGATGGTGGTTTGTGCCTGTCCTTGAATGTCTGGAATACAAAGGATCATGCTGCACTCTTTGCAGCAGTGCAATATTCTGGTGAGAGTGCAGGATGGAAGTAAGAAGCTCATCTGCATTCCAGATCCAACTCCTGTTTGTTCAATAAATTGGGCAGGTCACTTGTCTCCTGTCACTCTTAATTTTAGCCTTTAAACATTGTGTTAATAATACTGTGCTTTCCTATCTGGAGTTATTTTGAGGATTAGTTAACATAATGTGAAGCTGATATGAAGGAAAGAAAACCACAAATTCACACTGACTGTAAAGATAAAAAAATGAGTGCTGGCAGGGCACAGTGGCTCATGCCTGTGATCCCAGCACTTTGAGAGACCAAGGTGGACAGATCACCTGAGGTCAGAAGTTCGAGACCAGGCTGGCCACGTGGTGAAACCCTGTCTCTACTAAAAATACAAAGATTAGCCAGGCGTGGTTGCTGGCACCTGTAATTCCAGCTACTCAGGAGGCTGAGGCAGGAGAATTGCTTGAATCCGGAAGGCAAAGATTGCAGTGAGCCAAGGTCACGCCACTGCACTCCAGCAGTAGTGACAGAGTGAGACTCTATCTCAAAACAAAACAAAAACAAAAAAAGAAAAGAAAAAAGAAAAAAAAGCGAGTACTGTATATGTCAATTTCCATATGTTATTCACACATTTCAGCTTCCAGTTTCATTTCCCACCCACTCATCCTTTAATCTTAATAAACTGAAAGGTATGGTCAAGTCTGACTTTCTTTGTGGTCCCTTTTCCCAACTACAGTATTTATCTCTTCATTGCTTTCCACTGAGAAAATATTTCTGGCTCCTTTCCCAGGCAAAGTTCCCCCATCTGTGCTTTTGATCCTACCACACTGAGGGCTTTGCTCCCAAATTTGTGCTCCACCTCTGGCATTTTCAGTTGCTTGCTCTCCTTTGGAAGATAAGGCACTTTCCACAGGGAAGTGCAGCTTGGCTTTGGCTCCTTGGGCTCCTTAACTGTCCTCTTAAAGAGCCAGTGCTTTTATGTGAGAAGCAGAGGAGGATAGCACCCACTCTACTTTATCAAACAAGTCAGAAACAATCGTATTATAAATCATTCTACTGTAAAGACACATGCACGTGTATGTTTATTGCAGCACTGTTCACAATAGCAAAGACTTGGAACCACCCCAAATGCCCATCAATGATAGACTAGATAAAGAAAATGTAGCACATATACACCATACAATACTATGCAGCCTTAAAAAAGGATGAGTTCATGTCCTTTGCAGGGACATGGATGAAGCTGGAAACCCTCATTCTCAGCAAACTAACACAGGAATAGAAAACCAAACACTGTGTGTTCTCACTCATAAGTGGGAGTTAAACAATGAGAACACATGGACACAGGGAGGGGAACATCACACACCGGGACCTGTCAGGGGATGGGGCGTTAGGAGAGAGATAGTATTAGGAGAAACACCCTAATGTAGATGATGGGTGAAGGGTGCAGCAAGCCATCATGGCACTTTTATACCTGTGTAACAAACCTGCACATTCTGCACATGTATCCCAGAACTTAAAGCATAATAATAATAATAATAATAATAATAATAAAAAGAAATTCCATACTTCAGATCATAGTCATTCTCTGTTTCCACTGAGTCCTCTTTTTAATAAAACATGCCCGGTAGTCCTTGTCTTGAAAAACAAACATACAAACAAATGCACAAAAGAACCCATGCTGATGGCTACTTGGTGTTCTAGTTTGATGTCTGCTATAAATTGTCCCTGAAAGACATTGGAACATCTCTAAAAGCCCTTACTATAGTGTAAGCTCTTCATTTACTCTATGCACCCTAATTTCCACCTATGAGTTTCTCAAAATCAGGGACTTAAGATCTATATCATTTCTATTCATTATCTAGTATGGTTCCAGAAAAATACAAAATGTTCACTGAATTAACAGAATAGCATTATTGCAACCATATAACTTTCTGAAAACTACGTTGCACTTAAATTTTGCTTTTTAATTGTTGACTCGTGTCTAGATACAATATAACACAGCCAGACGTACTTCCCTTCTTCCAGATGTTTTAAATGGCTTTCCATCCTCTCAGCTTTTATTTCTTCTCTATAGACTGCTCATTACCTTCCTCTGTATCTGCTTCTCCTGCCATCATTACACCAAAACTGCATTAGAGAAAGTGGCCCAAATATACTTCATCACCAAATTCAAGGTCTTTTATGTTCCTCATTGTTTTCTAATAATTGCAACTGTTTTGGCATTGATAAGCATGCAATCCTTCTTGCAGTTTCACTGTCTGATATTCCAGGACCAGATGCTAAGAGACCTTAGGTGTGCTTATTTCTGGATTCTTTCCCTCCAGCCTGGCCACTTCTGCAGACAATCCTAACACACTTTTCTGGTCACTCAGGTTCTCCACTGGGCCACCTGACTTCTTTCACTGGCTTGCTGCTTGCTCCTCCCAGTCTTCTAGATTTCTTTTCACCATAATATTTCACTACTTGAAATACCCTGTATAAAAGTACCTCAGTTTAAGACTCATTGAATTTTTATGATGCATTAGCAATTTATCTCATAATAAGAAGGGAACTCTTTTCTTGAATTATTATTTAACTCACATCATTGCTTAAGCTACCTTCTTGTCTCACCAAACAGGTAACAGGTATAATAAATGTCTTTTAGAGTAGGTGTTATTTTTATTTTATTTTATTTTATGTTATAAGTTCCAGGGTACATGTGCAGGATGTGCAAGTTTGTTAAAGAGCAAGTGTCTTGTTGTATAACTCTTTGCAGATCTCAGGGTGGCCCATAGGACATATTTGTAGAGTAGCCACTCCAAAAAAATTTGAAACATTCAATTTTCACGAGAGATTTGCTTTGTGTTCTTTTTCTAGTAGTCACAACAGTTTATGTTAAGACATCTCATGCTACTCTCTGGTATCCTGGGCTTTTTCCTGGTAAATGTGCAGATAAGAATTCAGAACTCTGTAAAATGGGAATAAAACCAACCATGCCACATAGTGATTATGTTTTTCCCTTGATCTAATTAGCATGGTTCCAAATTAAGATGAGCTCAATACCCAAGATATAACAAGAAAACTTGTAAGCACTCCTACAACGACTTTTTGAAAGAACATTTTTTTTTTCCACTTAGTCTCTGCACAATATTGTGTTGGGTCTTGGGAACATAAGATGAGTATAATGGCCCTGGCGTTTAGAAAGTGAAAGCCTTTTGGATTGAGATAGTTGGTATACATGGCGATAGAGCAAGACAAGGAGCAGAGGGCACAAGGAGGTCCCACACTTTCCACCCACCCTGAGTTGGGATGCTCCTGAGGATATGATGCCTGCACCGAGCTTTGAACAGGCAACTAGGAATGCAACAGTGCTAAGCAGAAGAGTTTTCATAAAGGAGGAATCTCCGTGTAGATACAAGACAACAGCGGTTTTGAGAATTTCAGGGAGCTTTTTCATCATCTGACCATTAAATAGGAATGGAGAGATGCTACAGAGAAGCCTGGAGAGGCAGCTGAGCCCATTTTCTGAATTGAATTTCTGGAAATACGGTAAGTAATACGGTAGGCTCCACCACTGCTATTTGGATGCAGGCACAGCACAGACTGAGTGGTATCCCTGAGTGGGTACTGACAACATTAGGAGAGAACATAAGAGAATGAAATAGCCAGGTCAATTCCCAGCGTCTTTATTTAAAAGGCATGTCAGCTATGAGCCTGTGTCTGGTTACTGCTCCAATATCAACAATCGTTTTTTGCTCCCCTGCACTCCAGAATGTCAGAATTAATTTTCTTTTCTTTCTTTTTTTTTTTTTTTTTTTGTCTTTTTTTCAGAGAGTCTCTTGATAAGCTTTCCCAGAGAGGGCAGCTTCTGAGTGAAGAAGGCCACGGTGCTGGGCAGGAGGGCCGCCTGTGTTCCCAGCTCCTCAGAAGCCACCAGAACCTACTTAGAATGACCAAAGAGAAACTCCGGAGCTGCCAGGTTGCCCTTCAGGAGCACGAAGCCCTGGAAGAAGCACTGCAGAGCATGTGGTCCTGGGTGAAGGCCATTCAGGACAGACTGGCCTGTGCAGAGAGCACTCTGGGGAGCAAAGACACCCTGGAGAAACGGCTGTCACAAATACAGGTACATGCGACACCAGCCAGACACTGACAACTGCTGAGTGTTAATTTGATTAGATTCACAAGTGCTTGTGTTGTGTCCTACTTGTTCTGTAAGCCTCTAAATGAGGATTGTGTGGGCAAAATGGAGAAACTGGGCAAAAAGGATATGGAGGCATCATTTTTTCCCCTTTGTAAGGAAACATTGTTGTTTTAATAGCTTTAAATCATTTTAAATTTGATTTAGTAAATATTCAGCAAGCGTTACTGAATATCTACTCTGCTCCAAGCGCTCTGCAAGTTGCTGGGAATATAAAGATAAAAGTTAGGCCCCATTTTCTAGGAGTTCACAGTCTAGGGGAAGACACCAATTCGTAAATTGTTACTTTCAATATAGTGCGTGTGTAGGGGACATAATTGAAGCCATCAAGGGTATATTGAAAGCACAGAGGAGATCACTAACCCAGACTATAGCCAATGAAGGTGACCCTGAAAGAGATAAATTAGCGAGGCAATTAATGTAGGGGACTGCTGGGTTTTAGACACGTGTGTCTTCATTTTCAAAAGAATTTATTGTGACTCTTTGAAACTGAAGTCAATAAAATTATACTTTCTAGGTTAGTGGCCCAAAGTTTTCTAAGAATTTATATTGGAATTAATCTTTGACTCCTAGACTCCTGGATACCAATTTTAAGTAAATATTACATTGCAATAAGGCCCAGAGTTTGTTGTTTTCATTTTGAGATAAGTATTCCTATCTCAATTCTTATGGAAAACTACCTTTTTTAAAATAGAAGAAGTTTTTTACATGCCTCCTGATGTGTATTCTTACTTCCTTCCCAGGATATTCTCCTGATGAAAGGTGAAGGGGAAGTTAAGTTGAATATGGCCATTGGCAAAGGGGAACAGGCCTTGAGAAGTAGCAACAAAGAAGGTCAGAGCGTGATTCAGACTCAGCTAGAGACCCTTAAAGAAGTGTGGGCTGACATCATGAGCTCCTCCATCCATGCTCAAAGGTACAGAACCTACTCTTAGTGTTTATTTGTCTAAGTCCAATGCAGTGACTTAGTAAAATGATGGAGGGTGGAATTCTCCAACCATGTTACTGTAGCTTGCTGTAGGCATGACTGTCTTTGTCTAAGTTGTGTTTTCCATAGGGCGATGACTGGTTTTTGCTTGTTAGCTTGCTTTGTTTCTGTGTTCTTGCTGCATTTATAAAATATTTAAATCTCCCCTATTATCTCTCATGGAATCTTACATGACATGGGCTCAGTAAAACATCTCCTTTCAAGCCATCAAAGCAAGAATATATGGTTCTTTAATAACTTGATACGTTTTAGCTTAAGGAACATATGGAAAATTAAGCTATTGGCAGCTGTTGAGCTTAATTGTAAATCTGTTCTTCAACTAAAAGTCATATCACCCCCATTTACATTATAGGAAATGGGTAGGGTGGTTTTGATTGTCACAGTGATGAGGGAATATCCCTGGCATTTAGGGACCGAGGCACAGAGAGCTCATATCCTACAAAGTGTGGAACATTCTCACACAACCAACAGTCAATCCATCTGGAACAGAGCCCAGCTGTAGAGCCTCTGTTGAAAATCACCTGTACCGGACACTGACGAGGAAGTAGGGAAGCCCTTGATTGTTACACCAGGTGGTGTTTTCGTTGTTGTTGTAATTATAAGTGAGAGGTTTCTACCTACCTCCCTCTTCTCAGAGTGTCCATAAATAATCTGGCACATTTGTTGGACACATGACCATCAGTCAGAATTACAGTAACAAAGAGCCGTATTCTGATGGTTATATATCCTGTTAGATCATTGACAAACTGGGTGCCCAATATGATCATAACAAAATAGATGAATAGAAGATTAAAGTTCATACAGAGAAGGGAATAACAGACACTGGTGCCTCCTTGAGGGTGGAAGGTGGGAGGAGGGAGAGGAGCAGCAAAAAATAACTGTCATGTACCAGGCTTAGTACATGGGCAATGAAATAATCTGTGCAGCAAACCCCCATGACACGAGTTTACCTGTATAGCAACTCTGCACAGGTACCCTTGAACCTACCATAACATTTAAAAAATCTTTAAAGATGATTCAAGTTTATTACAAAGCAAAACAAAAATAACACTACAGTTACCCACGGCAATGTAAACAAAAATCCCTGGTTACAACTAACAACTTGGAGGTTTTGTTTTGTTGTTGTTGTTTTCATTTTTTCCTTTAATATAGAGCATAGGCAGTGACTCTCAAAGTCAGCAGGACTTTGCATCTTAGTAATAACTCACAATGGTCAGCAAAGAAAAAAAATCAGATGCTATCGTTGTCTTACTCCATATCATAGACTGCTGGAGCATGAACTAAGCTTCCAGAGGCTTGGCCTAGGCCAGTGTCCTAAAAGTTCATAAGAATATGGGTAGATAGTTTTCAGATGTTAGAATAAGATGTTACATGCAGGAAGCAGACTCTGGTCCTTGACTCCACTATTTCAGCAAGAAATGAAATTTGACAGTGACATATTGAGCAATAGCAATGTTCAAATTATTCTGTTAAAATAATAAAATAAAACAGAAAGTTTTTGCCCTCTAAAAGCTCAAACACTAGCATAGGATGTATTTTGGAATATTCTGACTCAGACTATGTTACTAACCATTTTCAAAATGCACTGTGGGGCTGTAGAAGAATGCAGAGTCTTAGTGGCTCACACCTGTAATCCCAGCACTTTGGGAGGCTGAGGTAGGCAGATTGCTTAAGCCTAAGAGTTTGAAACTAGTTTGGGCAGCAGGGCAAAAATATGTCTCTACAAAATACGCAAGAATTATATGAAGTCACAGTCAAAATTCAAAAAAAGAAAAAAGAATACAAAAATTAGCCAGGTGTGGTGGCACACACTTGTAGTCCCAGCTACTCGGGAGGCTGAGGTGGGAGGATCACCCGATCTGGGGAGACAGAGGTTGCAATGAACTATATGATTGCACCTCAGCACTCCAGCCTTGGTGACAGAGTAAGACCCTGTCAAAAAAAAAAAACTGGGAGGGCGTGCTTTTTAGAAAATTTTTTGAGGAACAGGTAGGACTTTAAAGCCTGAATGATGAGGTTCCAGTGGATCAATGGATGCAAAGATGGAAAAGCAACAGTTTGAGCAAATGCTGGAAATTCATTTACCACAGAATGTTAATTTCAGGTTCATAGGTTCGTAGGCTTGTATGTAAGGGGGGCTGGGGAAATCACTGCAGATGAGTTTAGAATAGTTTGTAATGCTTAATAATGGAGGGATTTTTCCTAAATGCCAGTCTGGAGAGCCTTGTTTGACTATCTAGAAAGCTATTATATTTGTGACTATTTTTCTTATAAATACTTGAGAATTCATTCACAAATTCAACACAAAAGCACTGTATATTGTGTGCGTGTGTGTGTGTGTATGTGTGTCCCTAAATGAAAATCAACTTAATGATATATCATTTACACAGGAAGGATACCTTGAATTTTGAATTCCAATCAACAAATAATCACCATCTGATTTTAATAAGATAAACTATTAATAATTCCAAGAAAATTAAGAACCGATCTATATGAAATAAAATTTCATTGATGTTCCCATGCTTATTTTTAACAACATAACATATAAATGTATCTTGTTCATTTAGGACAGTTAGCATTTGGAAGACAAATTCCAAATGCATGTATGACCACAACTTCTTATTTCATGTTTTAATATAGATTGACTTTGTTCAAAGGACCTGAGGTAAGGATCTTATGGATCAGAGAAGTAGTGTTTTTCCCTGCACTCAAAAGCAACATGTTCATCACTTCCAGGAGCATTCAGTAAAACAATTGGCATGGATGTCATGACTTTGCAATTGGTTTTCAGTAGAGATGTCAAAATAATTCATTTTTGTTAATATGTGACATTAATTCTAGCACTTTAGAGTCTGTGATTAGCCAATGGAATGACTATCTAGAGAGGAAAAACCAGTTGGAGCAGTGGATGGAATCAGTGGATCAAAAAGTAGAACATCCCTTACAACCGCAGCCAGGTCTCAAAGAGAAGTTTGCCCTGCTTGACCACCTGCAGTCCATCCTGTCTGAGGCAGAGGATCACACGAGAGCCCTTCACCGTCTACTTGCGAAGTCCAGGGAGCTCTACGAGAAGACAGAGGATGAGTCTTTCAAGGACACAGCTCAAGAGGAGCTGAAAACACAGTTTAATGATATAATGACTGTTGCCAAGGTTAGTGCTTTATATTGAAAGTAGATGCTTTATAATACATTAATATAATATATTGATTTATATTAATAATATGATGACGGTTGCCAAGGTCAGGTAAAGAAGAAACTGTGGATTAAATTGTTGGAGAATTGGCTGCTCTAAAACTATTTATACACTCAGTAAATGGGTATGACATAAAGATCATTTCTTACTATGAATGCCTATTCATTTTTCTCTTTCTACAATCTTGGGATTATTCTTTATTCCTTATTTTTTCTTTCTCCGCTATTTTAGTTAATCTATCTACTTTGCACATCAAATGTCACTGTTAAAGTTGTTTTTGTTTTGCTACACTTATATTTGTTATATTAAATGCAAGTCTATTTACCTTCAAGATTCAATCACATACGAAATATTGTGTTCATCTCTCCTCTTAGTAAAAACGGTTTCTATTTTCCAAAGTATAAACTCCTTTATATAATATCAAAAATATAGTTCCAATTCTCCATATGAATCTTTCATTTCCTTCATGATTATTCTTTGGCATATTTGTAAATATTATAGAAATTAAGGGAGAGAATTGTTGTTTGCTGCTTTTTCTTTTCTTTGGTTTGCCTTGTTGGGAACTAACGCTTGTCTTCTTGACACTACAATTATTAACAGATGTGCTTGTTTATCTTCATTTTCATCTTGGTAATGATTAAGAGCTATGACTCAAGTCAAAAAGGTGTAAGTTTGAATTCTGGCTTTGACACTTTTGAATATGTGACTTTGGCCCACTATTACATGTTACCTAACCTCACTAAGCTTGAGCTTCTTTTCCTATAAAATGATGATAATAATAGTATCTTCCTCACAGGACTGTTATGAAGATTAAATGAGCAAATGCATTTAAAGTGCTGAACAGAATGCTGGACACCAAGCTAACAAAAAATTGCTTTAATAAGAATGGTTATGACAATAATTATTAAGAGGATTGTTAGTGAGGGATGTTAGCCAACATACAGTAAGCATATATTTCCATACTAAGGTAGAAAATAGTAAACTTACAGGAAAATAGTTGCTTTTCCAAAGCCTGGACATTTAGTTAAATTTGATAGCTTCTTTTTAAGATATTAAACTCAGAGAAAATTCAAGAACAAGAATGAAATGTTCTGAGATTTATTAAGAGACTTCTATCAGGCCTGTTGCCTTATCTGATTTCATGTTCTCAAAAGGACCACTGTTAAGGTAGTCTTTTCTTTGTTTACTAGGAAAAAATGAGGAAAGTGGAAGAGATTGTGAAAGACCATCTAATGTACTTAGATGCGGTCCATGAGTTCACAGATTGGCTCCATTCAGCAAAGGAAGAACTTCACCGGTGGTCAGATATGTCTGGAGATTCATCAGCCACCCAGAAAAAGTTGTCAAAAATTAAGGTCAGAAAATGAACAGATGCTATATCTACATTGCTTCATTACTTCTTGAGTACAACACCCTTTTGATAAAGATTTTGTGGATAAGATTCTGCTATTTAAAATGTTTCCTTCCTGTTTTTTATTTGATGCCTCACTGATTCTAAACATAAACAAGAGTCATGAGAAGAATTCAAAAGACTTTACACTTGTGAACACAATGTAACATTGTCTTTACATTTCTGTATGCAAATGTGCTTATTGCTATAATACTACTGGCTAGGAAATGGCTAATTTGGTGGGCTAACAAAACCAGATACTATTGTTTAGCACCATGGAAGAAAAGTTTATATAGTAACTTAGGTAAATGTATCCTAACAATAACCTCAAAATGTCATTCTGGATGTTTTATTCTGCTTTCCTAGAAGACATCCAACAACATAATAGAAGGGAATACTTCAAAGGGTCTTAAAATTATCATCTCATTTACTCCACATAAGGACAATTTCTAAAACAGAAATTTACCTTTCTCAGGGAGTTGCAGACTCTGGTACATTTTAGTAAATTTCTAGTTGCTTAAATATTAAATTGTAATCATTTTCCCCCATGGAAAATGGATTTTAACATTAAAATGAAGCAGGAATGAAATCCTCAGTGGTTTACTTTTAGAGGGGGAAATGTTGGGAATAAATAGTGTAATCGTGGTCAGGAATTTAAAGCTCAGATTGTGTTTTGATTCCAAGATCAGAATATAAAAGTCATAATTTTTTTTTTTTTTTTTTTGAGACGGAGACTCGCTCCCTCACCCAGGCTGGCGTGCAGTGGCGCAATCTCCGCTCACTGCAAGCTCTGCCGCCTCCCAGGTTAATGCCATTCTCCTGCCTCAGCCTGCCTAGAAGCTGGGACTACCCGCGCCCGCTACCACACCCGGCTAGTTTTTTTGTATTTTCAGTAGAGACGGGGTTTCACCGTGTTTGCCAGGATGGTCTCCATCTCCTGACCTCGTGATCCACCCACCTCGGCCTCCCAAAGTGCTGGAATTACAGGAGTGAGCCACCGTGCCCGGCCAAAAGTCATAAAATTTGTAGCTGATGGTTACAATTGTAACTACACTTTGCAGATCTACTTTTTTTTTTTTTTTGAAATGGAGTCTTGCTCTGTGGCCTAGGCAGGAGTGCAGTGGCGCAATCTCGGCTCACTGCAACCTCCCCCTCCTGGGTTCAAGCGATTCTCCCTGCTTCAGCCTCCTGAGTAGCTACAATTGCAGGTGCCCACCACCATGTACTGCTAACTTTTGTATTTTTTTTTAGTAGAGACGGGGTTTCGCCTTGTTGGACAGGCTGGTCTCAAACTCCTGACCTCAGGTGATCAGCTTGCCTTGGCCTCCCAAAGTGCTGGAATTACAGGCATGAACCACAGTGCCTGGTCCCTGAAGATCTACTTCTAAGTGCTTTAAAAGTATTATCTTATTTAAATCTTATAACTATGTATGTTTTAACTGAACTAATAACATAAAACCACTTTTTAGGTCCTTTTTTCTGTGTGATTCTTTAAAATTCTTCTTTGATACATTTCTTAGTAATATTCTAATTTATTCATCCATCCTTCCATCTATCCATCTACCCATCTATCCATTTATTCAGCCAGGACCGTGCATTCCCTAAGGAACTTGCAGTCTAGTGAGGCACAGTGACCCACAAACTCGTCTTTATAAAGTAATACAAAAAATGTAATGAGAGCTTACTGTACTATTAGAGTTCAGGCTCTGGAATCAGAGAAACCCAATGCTGCATCCTTCTTCTATTGGCTTTCTAGCTGTGTCTTTCAGCAAGTTACCTGATATCCTCAAGCCTCCGCCTCTCAACTGGTTAAAAAATACATACATAAAAATAGTACCTGTCTGATAAAGTTGTTTTCGCAACCAAATTAGATCACGTACATAAAACCTGTAGCATCATGCCTGGCACATAGGACACACCCAGGAAGAAAATCCAGTGGATTTGGTAAATGAGTGATTAACTGGCTGTAGCATGACAAGGTGGGAAGAGTCAAGGGTGATGGTCAAGTCTTTACCTAGAATCCTCAGGACTGTTACCACCTGAGGAAAATAATTGTATGCAGAGGAGGCTAGTGATAGAGGCGAAGAGGTGAGTTGTTGTTTATTGATGATCAGATCCAATTTGAACTGCGAGGTAGTAGTAATGTCTTGGGGGTAGTTGCATATTCAAGCTTGAATTTCAGGTTAGGAATATGGATTGAAGGCACAGAGGTGAAAGTGAATCGCATCTAATTTGTTATTAAAGCCATTAAAATGGATAAAACCAAGACCTATGTATACAGCAAATAGAACATTGGACACAGGACCAAAAGCTAGGTACTACCAATATTTAAGGAGCCATAGGAGAAAATGATTTGAAAGGTAGAGAGAAAAAGGAGGGGAGAAATCAGAAGAGGAAGAGTAGGAGGGTGTGATGCCACTGAGGCTCTAAGTAGAGAAGGTGGTCACCATCACAGGTACAGCAGGAGGCTGCCATTAGGAGGAAGACTGAAGAATCTCAACTAGGATTGACAGTGAGGCTACTGGACAACCACTCTGAGAAACATTTGCACGGCAAGGGAAGGTGAGAAACCAGGTTACATCGATTTAGGAGTAAATGGCAGCTGAGGAAGAGGAGATAGCAGAAATGGACTAAGGTTTCGAAAAGTTAATAAGAGAAAGCAAGATAATTCTTTTACAAAGGCTGCTTCCTGGGTTGACAAATACTCTTATTTGGAAAAGCCTTTATAAAGTGCTTCCATAAAGACAGGGAATATAGGAGAAGGAATTGACGGAAAGAAATTGGGATGGAGAAAGTGAAGAATATCAGAAACTGCCTCTCAGAAGTTCAGGTCCAGCCTGAATGTAGGTTAGTGTGTGGGTGATTTTAAAAACCTTGGAGGAAATACATAAAGCACCTCCTCTGTCCTTCAACACCATACCTATCACATCCACAGGAATAATCACTGAGAAAAGGCAACTCTAATGCAAACGGTGTATGGGTATGAGGGCGTGAATGCACATATGTGTGTATGTGCATATCATACATTTAAAAATGTAAATACAAGATAAAATATGTGCAAAAGCCGTTTCAAAACTCTTGACAATGATGATGTCCTGATTCAAATTCTGAATGACTGGATTTCTGATCGCAAATATTTAAGTGTTCCGTTTTCATACTAAGGAAAATTGGGATAACGCATAAGAGAGTATTTTGGGAAACTTCAAATTGGAAATTGGTCACAAAGACAAAGTAGTTCCAAGTATTAAGGTCTATTAGTTAGACATATCACTGGTTAAAAAGTTATATATTTTTTTCTTCATCAAATAACTACTATACACTCTAATAAACAGGGATGGTTTTTAGAATCCTGCTGCTGAGAAAAGGTTGAATATGCATATCATGCTGTGTGTAAGAATTTTCATGTCATTGTAATTTAGACTACTGCTCAACTGAATACTGAATACTTTCAAATGATCTATATTAAAATATGGCTCTATTGTATATAATTGTGAACAGATGTATTTATTTCAGGTTAATTTAATGAGACTCAAACTATATTGTATAGACTAGTTAAGACATACTTTATGCTTGACATAATTTATTAAGCATGCTTCCTACTTAACATTCCAATGTTTTTTTACTTGCTAATTGGTCACTGATTTTCTTCTTGAACATTTTTGTGCCTAATTATCTTTTATTTATATTTAATCAGGTAGTAAAGTCATAATTTTGTAATAATATTAACAAAATCCTGCCTTTAGCGATAGATATGTAAATATATAAACATCAGATGATTATTTCACCAAGAAAAGTGGTAGTAAGAGGATCTATTCTCAGAGAGAAATGCCACGATTATATCAATTTAACAATGCGGGTTTAATTTTATCTTGTCCATTAGAGTATTTGTGTGCTTTAAGACCAAGCTAAATTGTTAACTTGGCTGTAGCTAAACCATTAAATTTCTAATGACTTTTTTAAGGTTAAAAAAATACTAATAAACGAACTCATTCTAGAGGTTACTTTAAACTTTTGAGTAAGTCAGTCTATGAATGAATTATTCATTTTATATGCTACAAAAATGTTTACTTAGTATTGAAGTATTTGGAATTGAGTCGGGCTCCTTCTTTTGCTGCAATGAGTCTGCTTGATTCCTAGTAGAATGGAAGTGTGATTTAAGCCACCACCCTGTGGAAGAAGATGAATTGAGGATAGAGACCATGAGCAGAACACAGTTCTGCCACAATCTTTATTAATTCAGCATCCAATTTGAGGCAAGTATGGGTTGGATCATTTACAAGAGCAATCCACCACGGGCAAACACTTGAGTCACTATCTAAACATTTTCACGTATGCAAATATGCCTAATTTCAGAGTCTCTCTTTAGTCTGTTTCAGGATATTGAGGATTCTCGGGATTTTTTTTTTTTCTTTGCCGTAAGCCTTAGGTGTTCATGATGACAACTCCCGCTATTATAATTTAAGAGCGGGCAGATGAATTGATTCTGGGTCCTTGTGGCACACGTCTTAAAACTTCCTAGCAGGACAGGGTCTCCCTGTGTACACAGTTGAAAACTTGCAGTCCAAGTGACTCACGGGCTCTTTGGTTACCATGGTGATATTCCATTACAGGAGCTGATAGATTCCAGAGAGATTGGTGCAAGCCGCCTCAGCAGAGTGGAGTCGCTGGCTCCTGAAGTGAAACAGAACACAACTGCCAGTGGGTGTGAGCTCATGCACACGGAGATGCAGGCCCTGCGTGCCGACTGGAAGCAGTGGGAAGACAGTGTATTCCAAACGCAGAGCTGTTTGGAGAACCTGGTCAGCCAGATGGCCCTTTCGGAGCAGGAATTCTCAGGCCAAGCGGCTCAACTGGAGCAGGCCCTGCAAGAGTTCAGTGCCCTTCTGAAAACCTGGGCTCAGCAGTTAACCCTCCTGGAAGGCAAGAACACGGATGAGGAGATAGTGGAATGCTGGCACAAAGGACAAGTAAGTTGGCTTCCTGTTTTCTATTGGTGGTTATGCTTAAAAAAATGTTTTGACTTTCATCATCCCTAAAAAAAAAAAAAAAAAAAAAACGTGCTAACGAAAAACACGCAACATGCACACTTGGAAGAAGTATTTATCTTGTTAAATAAGCAAAGTCTGATTTGTTTACTTTTCTCATATATCAAACTTTTGTAAAAATAAAGATTTGGGTTATTATTTGCGGTAGGAAACATTCGTTGTTAGTGGAGACATTTTACTTTCATTCCTATGGTGTAACAGTTTGTAATACTGTATTCAGCCATTCAGTCTGAAAAATGGCCTGTGGGCAGGGGCATAAATAGACAGAGAGTCATAGCTGTTTTCTTGCCAGTTAACTATTTCAGACAACTAAATGATTGAATTTATAGCCTTAAAGGACTCATTTGGTAATCTCCTAAAACACAACGAATAGTTTTTGCTCCAATTAGCTCTCCTCTGTGTGATTTTGACATCTGTTCTTGAATTAGCCCGTTAACAGAACTCTACGTCACACTCCCTGGTCACCTTCCCGGGACTTTTTTTTTTTTTTTTTAGAGCTAATGGCAGCTTCTTTAGAGTGTGAGAAAGGGAAGCCTACGAGGGAGACTGAAGAATGAGCAAAAGCTTAACCTCCTCATCCTTTCTTTCACTGTTAAACAGTATCTTTGAAAGCCTTTTCAATATTTCCAGTTTTATAATGCCCTGATTCATGGATGTCCTTAAAAGGAAGTTTAGTAAACTTCTCTGCTCCTATTTATATTACAATCATTTCAAAATAGCTCCTGCCAGTAAGAAAGTCATGTAGTATTTCCAGCAGTGTCTGGTTTTAAATCAAGTATTTGAAACAGATGCAGCAAGCTGTAAAATAAAGCCTTCTACCTCTTTATTCTACTTTATTTATAATGTTCCTAGGTTTAGGGGTTTGTTTTTGTTATTCTGTTGCATTTCCCGTCTTTTGGATTTATGTGCCAGAATAAACCATAGAAATCAGTTCTGTCACACAGGGACAAAGTTGATCATTGCTCTACATGGTATAATATGAAAAAATCAGTTACACCGTTTTGATTCCTTTTTCTTTCCCTTTCTTTCCATCCCAGTAATATGAGTGAATTTTTTTTTTTAAAGGGAAGATTTGGTTGTGCCTAGATTACATTACTATTGTTATCATTATTTTTTACATTGATATTATTAGTGAAAGTAATAGTTGAGGCCTATAAAAATACACATGAGAATGCAATAGCAAATATGGGTTTTCAGTTGTATTAAACAATTCAAAAATGACAGCCCTCTGTGTGTGTCTGCTTCCAGATTTGACCCCAGGGTCACTGCTTTCGATGAAAATACTACATTGCTTCTCAGTATTCATATTTTCTTTTATTTCTGATAATGGCATTTTATCTAAAAGCGGAGATGTTTCTATCACAATGAATATGTAAGAAAATGTTTACGAAATAGTAGATATGCTAGGGTTCTTAGGGCATTGTTTTGCTTTTAGGGAGGACTTGTCTTTGTTGATCACAGTAAGAATTACTAGTATTTATTTTATGCAATTAGATGACAATACTCAAGAAATTATTTAAAACAAAAACAGATGATATATAAACTATAGAATATAATATTGCAAAAAGAATTCTATTTACTGTGTTTGCAAAACTCGTTTATCTTAATATCCATTGGGACGTTAGTGTTGGAAATAATTTTCTTAATCCGTATAAGGTGAAAAAATGCACTCTAAGACTTAACAGAATCAGAAATATATATAGCTGATTTTTATATAATGAAAGACTCTACTGACATACTTTAATTTAGGATGAAGTTATAGAAATGTTTTAAATGTAATGTTTTGGTCAAAAGCTTTTCACTTTTAATGTCATCCCATTCTTAAGTAACTGACTTGAATCTCTAGTATTTTTATGTTTTTGTTGAATGCTAAGTTTCTTTAGTTCTTACAATGTTCTGTCTTAAGTATAAGGTTCAATACGGTGTAAAATAGCTGGCCCTAGTTTAATGTTTAGAATTTCAGAGAGAAATTGTTTAGTTGTTTATGAATTTTTGTAAATAAAAATGTCTTAGACTCCTCCAGCCTAGACACCGAGCTAAATAATCGACAAACCGGCTGGGTGTGGTGGCTCACGCCTGTAATCCCAGCACTTTGGGAGGCCGAGGTGGGCAGTTCACGAGGTCAGGAGATCGAGACCATCCTGGCTAAAACAGTGAAACCTCATCTCTACCAAAAATGCAAAAAAAAAAAAAAAAAAAAAAAAATTAGCCTAGTGTGGTGGTATGCGCCTGAAATGCCAGCTACTCGGGAGGCTGAGGCAAGAGAATGGCGTGAACCCAGGAGGCAGAGCTTGCAAAGTGAGCAGAGATCACACCACTGCACTCCAGCTTGGGCAGCAGAGCAAGACTCCGTCTCAAAAAAGAAAAAGAAAAAAGAGAATTGACAAACCAAGAGAACGTCATTCCTGCTCTCATAATCACAGTCTAGGTGGGGAGATACACAAGTATGAAGCCAATGGGGATACTCCTTGTGATGAATGTCCTCAAGGTCCTGTGTATCCTCAGATGAGAAGCCCGAAGAGGTGGGAAGGAGGGTAGGGGATACTTAAAGGAGTTGTTCTTCGAGCTGAGTCTTGAGATATAATTAAAATGTGACCTGACAGGTGAGGTAAAGAAACAGCATCAAGATGCAGGATCATTGAGGAGTCAGAAAACACAGGAGAGGAACCTAGAGACGAGGAATCAGATTAGGAGGATGTAGTGCCACCCCAGAAAGAAATAATGAATATGTAAGTGGGTCTGTGAAAGTCAATGTGCAGAGGCAAAGAGGGGAGTGATGAAAGAAGCTGAGACACAGAATAAGCTAGCCTGGGTATCTCTTGCATGGAGCGAGAAGGAAAACAAAGGGAGAGGCCAGGATGATGCTTGATCTTCTGATTGACATCAGCGGGGGACAGTGGTGCCATTTACCAGGATGAGGAATGAAGCACAGGGCTGGTTTGTTGAGGGATGTGGTTTCTCTACAAATCTGGGCCATCTCTTGATAAATATCTCGTACAATAATGGTCACAGCAACAGCTGTTTGAGTACTCACTCATCTTTATGCCCCTCCTCCTCAATTTATTTTGGTTTTCACTTCATTGCTACCGTTATCTACACAGCGTTTACATATTTGGGAGTCATTCTCCTGCTGATTTTATGAATTAGACACTTAGTGTGCTAGGAACTGTGCTAAGTATTTGACATTCATGATTTCATTTGCTCCTTGTGACAACCCTATGAGAGGAACACTCTGATTGCAGAGCACCTTGTGTAACTCAGTTGACCATGGCCTCGACTTCAGAGGTGTACTTTTCAAGTCCTAAGGCCTTATTTTGGATTGGGTGTACACAGTACTGTAGCTATTCACCTGTCTCCCTCATCTATTAAATTGTGAGTTCTTCAAGAGCAAGAATATTACCTTTATTCATGGGGGGGGGGCGAGGGGTCCCAGAATCCAGCAAAATGCTTGGCACACAGTAGACATTTAGCAAATATTTGATGACTTTATGAACGAAACTATGAAATAAATGAATTACTATTTAAACCAGATTAAATAGTAATTTGGTTTATAATCTCATGGGTTATAAGAAATCTTATAATCTCATGGGTTATAAGAAATTTTTAATGTAAAAACTGTATATACTACATAAAATCCATTGAAACAGGATTGAATTTTGGATATATATATACATATATATATATATATTTTTTTTTTTTTTTTGAGACAGAGTTTCGTTCTGTCCCCCAGGCTGGAGTGTAATGGCACAATCTCGGCTCACTGCAACCTCCATCTCCCAGGTTCTAGTGGTTCTCCTGCCTCAACCTCCCGAGTAGCTGGGATTACAGGCGCCCGCCACCACATCTAGCTAATTTTTGTGCTTTCAGTAGAGATGGGATTTACCGTGTTGGTCAGGCTGGTCTTGAACTCCTGACCTCAGGTGATCCAACCACCTTGGCCTCCCAAAGTGCTGGAATTACAGGCATGAGCCACCACACCCAGCCCTTAATATACATATTTAATCCAAAATAAGTGTTGCTTTTCTTTAAAATGATTTTTTTTCACCTTTAAAAAATATACATATCCCCTTATGGCCTAGTCAGACTATTTGTAAACAATGTAGGCTATTTTCTCTTTTCTTTTTCTTGTCTTATTTTTAAGTCATTTGACCACTTAATCACTTAACTACTTTGCAATATTTGATGCTAGAGTGTCTATTCATGGCAAAAAAAAAGGGGACAAATGAGCCGGGTGCTATTATTTGTCAGAGAAATCCTGAAAACAGGACTCGTTTCTTCATTGAATCTGCTATGTTGGTTCCTCTCTCACCTATAATATGATTGATGCATGTATAGTATGAAGATATGGAGATCACCATATGTAAGTGCTTGCTTCTCTGTCTCATTATTTCTGAACAGGAGATACTGGATGCTTTGCAAAAAGCGGAGCCTAGAACAGAGGATCTCAAGTCTCAGCTGAATGAACTTTGTCGATTTTCCAGAGACCTGAGTACCTACAGTGGAAAAGTTTCTGGCTTGATTAAAGAGTATAATTGGTAAGCATGAACCTTATTGGAGTTCAAGATATTTTTATACAAATTAGAAGCTAGAGGTTTATTTTAAGGTGTAATTTCAAAATAATATTAATTCAGCATTAAATATATTACTAAATGAGGTAAGTGCACATTCTAAGAACTGCTGAGTCTATCAAACATGATTTTCATCAACTTTATCACTTTTTCCTGCCATTAAATTTTTGCATCACCTTTTCAGTCTTTGTTTGCAAGCATCCAAGGGCTGCCAGAATAAAGAACAGATTTTACAGCAAAGATTTCGAAAAGCCTTCAGGGATTTTCAGCAGTGGTTGGTTAATGCAAAAATCACTACCGCCAAGTGTTTTGATATACCTCAAAATATTAGTGAAGTTTCAACTAGTCTTCAGAAAATACAGGTAAGGGTGTTATCAATTAATTCTTGAAGCAGGGTTGATGTGAATTAAAGTTACTTCCAAATCAAGGGTCCCCAACTCCTGGGCCACGGACTGGTACAGGTCCCTGGCCTGTTAGGAATCAGACTGCACAGCAGGAGGTGAGCAGCAGGCCAATGAGCAATACTGCCTGAGCTCTGCCTCCTGTCAGATCAGTGGCAGCATTAGATTCTCACAGGAGCATGAACCCCATTGTGAACTGTGCACACAAAGGAACTAGGCTATATGCTTCTTATAAGAATCTAACTAATGCCTGATGATCTGAGGTAGAACAGTTTCATCCCGAAACCATCCCCCAGACCTACCCCGTCTGTGGAAAAATTGTCTTCCATGAAGCCTCTCCCCGGTGCCTAAAAGGTTGGGGACCGCTTCTCTAGATCTTTTCAGAAGGGCATTGCATATAAAAATTTTGTGTAAGAAATTCAAATTTCAAATAAATCCTCACTTAAAACAATTGATTCTGTATATGAAGAGGAACCAATTTATTTATATAAATGCACACTATTTTTACATATTAATAGTGATCTAGGAAATAATAAAACGTTTTTTCTATGTGATAAGCATTGTTCCTGAGCACTCTAAGTGGATTTTCTCATTTACTTTTCACAACAACCATTTCAGGTATGTAAATTTATTATTGCCAGTGTACAATAGGGTGAAAATGTCAGTGAGGTCACAAAGCTGGTGTGTTAAGACAGCCAGAGCTGTGGGTATATTTTATGTTTGTTCATTCGGGTTGATTTTCTAGTCTTTTCTTTACCTAACTGTAACTTCATGGTGCCAATTCACATACCACCTTCATTCAATAGCATTTTTTAGGCACAGTTGTTGAAATTGCCTTTTGTACTTGTATGTCCGCTCATTTCACATAGCAGCAGTTCTGAGTGATTGGTTATGAAGTTTGAGTTTCTTTCAGATGGCACAGGTATGTAGAACACTGTGTGTAAGCACTCGTGCTTGAAGTGTCTCTAGTAGGAGCAGGCTCTGAAACAGTATTGTTCATATCTAGTTCACCTTTTTAAATTCTTAGTTAATAATATAACAGGACAACTCTGCCTTTGAAAATTTGCTCCATTTAAAATTCTTCCCAGTCGGGTGCAGCAGCTCACACCTGTAATCCCAGGACTTTGGGAGGCTGTGGTGGGCGGATCACTTGAGATCAGGAGTTTGAGACCAGCCTGGCCAACATGGAGAAACCCTGTCTCTACTAATAAAATATGAAAATTAGCCAAGCATGGTGGTGGGCGCCCACAATCCTATCTACATGGGAGATTGAGACAGGAGAATTGCCTAAACCCCGGGAGGCGGAGATTCCAGTGAGCCAAGATCACGCCACCACACTCCAGGCTGAGCTATAGAGCGAGACTATCTTAATAAATAAATAAATAAATAAATAAATAAATAAATAAATAAAATAGTAAAATTCTTCCTGTTTTGTTTCAGGCTCGGGGGTAGAACTGCAGAACCTCAATCACCTATTTTTCTGTGTTGGAGAAACACAGTATTATTTTTTCTTTTCTTTTCTTTTTTTTTTTTTGAGAAAAGTTTTCACTCTGTCACCCAGGCTGGAGTCCAGTGGCCCTATCTTGGTTCACTGCAACCTCTGCCTCCTATGTTCAAGCAATCCTCCTACCTCAGCCTCTTGAGTAGCTGGGATTACAGACATGCATCAACACGCCCAGCTAACTTTTGTATTTTTGGTAGAGACAGGGTTTCACCGTGTTGCTCAGGCTGGTCTCGAACTCCTGGGCTCAGCTGATCTGCCCGCCACGGCCTCCCAAGGTGCTGGGATTACAAGTGTGAGCCACCGCACATGGCTAGTACTATTTCAGAGGACAGTCTTTGGCGTTTTCTCTGACCCTCCCACCACAGCATGCCTCCGTGGACGGGGTGGCCATCTGTTAAGACACACGTCCTGGCAGAGTTTCTTTAATCAAAATCTACAACAGAATATCTGTGCTTCTGTTTCTTGTCAGAATAAATAACTTTGAGCTTGTGCTTTCAATTTCTTCTTTAGCACTTGAAAATATTATTGAGAATTAACTGTAGAATACAGAATCTACCCATTTTTTCTAGAGGAAGACTATTCTTTGAGATCTAGCCACACGAAGGGAAAAGTACATATCGTAGCTACACTTTATTAAACTACACTTTGTCCTCATAAGGACAACCCTATGAAACACTCTTGTTGTTTTTCTGTAAGCCACTACTAATAATGTAATCTGCTCCATTTAATAGCATTTATTTTAATAAGATTCCCCACGGAAATTCATCTCCTGTCTTTTCCTAGAGAGAATTGTGCTTCTGCTTAGTAGATGGTGTGTTTTTATCCTGTGGGCTCTGTGAGTCTTATCCCTGGTTGTGTTTACTCTTTTACTTTGGCAGCTAGGATCTTCAGAGCCAAAATCATAATCCAGCTCCACCAACTATATGGAACTACAAAGCATTTGTTTTGTAAACGAGTCTTAGCCAGAGTTTATTCTATTTTACAACTCTTATTTTCCCTTGGTCTTCATTTCTTCTCCTGTTTATTTTTATCACATTTTTAATATTTTATGAGATAGCTCACCACCTTTTTGAAACAAGTCAGAATTTAGTAGATAAAGTAGTTTGCAATTTGACTATTAAAGGATGACCTGGATCATTTAACGTATACAATAAAAAGAGTTTATTTCTTTTTCTTTGACTTTGTTAAGAAATAATAGAGGGTGGGCATGGTGGCTCATGCCTGTAATCCCAGCACTTCGGGACACTGAGGCAGGCGGATCATGAGGTCAGGAGATCAAGACCATCCTGGCCAACATGGTGAAACCCCGTCTCTACTAAAAATACAAAAAAATTATCTGGGTGCGGTAGCACGCACCTGTAGTCCCAGGTACTCAGGAGGCTGAGGCAGGAGAATTGTTTGAACCCAGAAGGCGGAGACTGCAGTGAGCCGAGATCGTGCTACTGCACTCCAGCCTGGGCGACAGAGCGAGACTCTATCTCCAAAAAAAAAAAAAATAAAGAAAAAAAAGAAAAAGAAAGAAAGAAAAGAAAAGAAATAATGAAGTAATATATACAACACAGAACATTTTCATTATGCCTAATTCTGTATTTTCTTTTGTAGGAGTTTTTGTCAGAAAGTGAAAATGGTCAGCACAAGCTAAACGTGATGCTGTCCAAAGGGGAACTTCTGAGTACCCTGCTGACCAAAGAGAAAGCGAAAGGGATCCAGGCCAAAGTTTCAGGTGCAAAAGAAGATTGGAAAAATTTTCATTCAAATCTCCACCAAAAAGAATCTGCTCTGGAGGTATATGTAGCCAACCACATGGAAATATTATGTGTTATTTGTTATTGCTGTTGTTAGTGAAACCATAGTTTCTGTATATCAAAGTCCCCTTGTCAATGATTTTGGTCACTCCCTCTCTGAACATAAGAGGACAAAGGGCTAACAGTAAGATATAGCCCAATGCTAGAAGTGGGAGCCTCCCTGAAGAATTAAGTAGCTTCTTGCATGTTAGGGTCTCTTGTCACTGACGTGCCCTTGCACTCTCCCAGCAGGGACAGTAAGTTTTACATTTCAGCAGAACACTTAGCCTTTCATGTGAACTGCCTCAATTCTGGAAGGTGGTCTAGGAGAATGAACAAGAGTATCTATATAAGCCACAAAATGTTACAGATGAGAGTGTATATTCTAACTAATGCAAATACCAGGTAGTAGGTTTTTAGGCATTTAGTATGCAGAAACAATGTTTATATAATTTTATCTTTTCCAGACACAATAGAAGATGAATCTATCATAACCATTAAATAGTTACTGCCGCAATATAATTATTTTTTTTCTTCTGAGATTATCTATTTTATGTATCGACTCTTCTTTCAGAGGAAAATTTAGAGACATAGAGGGTATCTTTTCCTTTTAAAACACTTTTTGACAGAATATATCCTTCATTTGCTTATGATCATTATTAATGAAGGTTGGAAAAAGATAATGATAGAGAAATAATATTCAGTAGGAGAAAATGTGTATTTCCTCAATTCTTTCCTGATCCAAGACCATTGATCTCTCTTTTGTAATGGTGACTGTTTTTTCATGGCCAGCATCCTCCATTTAACAGAGTGATAACCATTGTGCCTAGAAATGTTTCCTTAATCCTTCAGGAATCATTAGTGCTATGTGGTCTGACCTGGGGGGCATCAGCTGTTGAGTGTAGCATATTTAGCATTGATTACAAGGTTATTTAGTTCAAGAGATGCCCAAGAGTGGGTGAGTGGGTCATGAATTGCCTGCTTTCTTAATCTGCTGTTCCCCTCAGAGTAGGTGTCTGTTTTGATTCTTTCCTTTCCTTTTTCCCTTCCTTTCTCTTCCTTTCCCTTCCTTTCTTTCCCTTCCCTTCCCTTCCCTTTCCTTCCCTTCCCTTCCCTTCCCTTCCCTGTCCTTTCCTTTCCCTTCCCTGCCTTCCCCTCCCCTCTCCTCCCCTTCACCTCCTCTCCCCTTCCTGTCTCCTTATTCCTCCCTCTACCCCTTCCTCACTCCTCCCCTCTCCTCCCATCCCCTCCCCTCCCCTCCCCTCTCATCTCCTTTCTTTTAGAACCTAAATTTCTGATCATGGTCCCCCATTTGCCCTGTTTGGTGGCATATTAGTTCATGCTCACAATGCTCTGAGGACATACCCAGGACTGGGTAATTTATAAAGGAGAGAGGTTTAATTGACTCACAATTCTGCAGGGTTGGGGAGGCCTCAGGAAACTTACAATCATGGCGGAAGGGGAAGCAAATGGTGGCAGGAAGTAGAAGTATGAGCAAAAGCGGGAAAAGCCCGTTATAAAACCGTCAGATCTCGTGAGAACTCACTATCATGAGAACAGCAGCATGGGGGTAACCACCCCATGATTCAATTGCCTCCCATCGGGTGCCTCCCAAGACACATGGGGATTATGGGAACTGCAATTCAAGATGAGATTTGAGTGGGAACACAGCCAAACCATATCAAGTGCACCCCTTGAGGAAGATGGAAACACCTTGAATTTATGAATTTAATTATTCCACGAATATTTGTTGAGCATCTTCTATTTGTGAAGGACTAGTCTAGGCTCTGGGGCTATAGCAGAGAATAAAACAGAACCCAGTCCCTGCCTTCATGCAACCTAAATTTTAGTAGAATACTCCAGAAGTTATTTTGGTATTTTACATTTGTGAGATACTAACTTTTCAAAGGATTCTTACAGCTAACCCATCTCCCTCAGAGGTGAGTAAGGCAGATGTGATTTTCCCCATACTGTAGACATCCCAGACCAGATACAGGTGGAACCTTCAGCTATTCTCTCATAAGCTTCATTAGCTCTTGCCACTTAGATTTTTCAGCTAACCTTTATGTATTCCCTCTCGGACAAAACTACCTAAAGTACTGGTTGTTTTTATAGCCTTTAGTTGACTCACAGTGTAACATAAATAACAAATTCACATTCACATCCACCTACCACTTTATAAGTAAGACACAGTAGATGCAGACACCTTTGCCAGAGTTAAACAGTACCATATAAAACTTTATCAAACACATTTTACACCTAGGGTACTACATAGTAACTGTGAAAGTATTTATGACATTCTTATGTGATAAGCACATAACATTATTTAGTATTTCTTATCACTTTATAAATCAGAATAAATTATTTATTAACAACATAAGCATGTAAACTACATGGATATGCTACTTCTTGTACCCCCATTAATGAAAATCAAACAAATGTTGGCTAACATTTCTTTACATTCCTGTAAGGTACTATGGTGTGTCTCAGGAAGTGTCAGACCCGGGCCCTCCCCTCATGGAGTTTGCAGTCTAGTTTTGGAGACAAGGCATATCTGCATCAGATGAAAATTCACAATCCAACCTAGTCTGTGATGAAGTATATAGGCATAGTATAGACAACAAATGCTCTAGAAGTTGAGAAATGGGTGTGATCTCAGAAGTGGGCTGGAATGTTAGGGGGAAAAAATTCTATTTTCCAAAGGAGAACCCTAAAAAGTTCTTAAAGGATGTTCAAAAAATGTATTTGTGCCAAGGTAAAAGATGGAATGTTTCAGACTTTGGGGCAGACTTTGTTTTTTTGTGGATGTTTTTGAGACAGAGTCACCCTCTGTCGCCCAGGCTAGAGTAGAGTGGCACAATCTCAGCTCACTACAAGCTCCACCTCCTGGGTGCAAGCAATTCTCCTGCCTCGGCCTCCTGAGTAGCTGAGATTACAGGCACCTGCCAGCACAGCTGGCTAATTTTCTGTATTTTAGTAGAGACGGGGTCACATCATGTTGCCCAGGCTGGTCTTGAACTCCTGAGCTCAAGCTATCTGCCCACCTCGGCCACCCAAAGTGCTGGGATTACAGACGTGAGTCACTGCGCCCAGCCTGGGTGGACTTTGAATGCCAAGTGAAGGACCTTGGACTTGCTATTGAAATATTTTCTTGTCCTGGACACTATCTAAAACCTTGCAGAATCTAAAGATCCAAATGAAAGACTTTGAAGTAAGCGCTGAGCCTATCCAGGACTGGCTGAGTAAAACTGAGAAGATGGTCCATGAAAGCAGCAATCGCCTCTATGATCTGCCAGCAAAGAGGAGGGAGCAGCAGAAGCTCCAGGTGATGAACCCGCCTCCCCAGACCCCATCTGACCGTGTCTTTGTCCCGTCCACTGTCGACTCTACAGATGCATGCTCAGCACCCTTGAGTTAGGCTGTGCCACCGTGAGATGTAGTGCGTTCTTTCCCCATTGCTGGCAGATTTTATGTTTTCTGACTTTCTTTGGAAGTATGATTTGTCTCCTTCCATGATTTGTGCTCCACGGTGTGTAGATTGGAGATAATAAAGCCTCCAGAGTACATGGATGGCCTGCCAGTGTTGATTTCCATGTTCTCCGGGCCAAAGCTTCGTCCTCAATGTGCTTTTCCCCAGCCTCTGAATAGTAACTTGCTTGTGCTTTTCAGTCTGTCCTTGAGGAAATACACTGCTACGAGCCTCAGCTCAACAGGCTGAAAGAGAAAGCTCAGCAGCTGTGGGAAGGACAAGCTGCCAGCAAGAGCTTTAGGCACAGAGTGTCGCAGCTATCTTCTCAGTATCTAGCGCTAAGCAATTTAACAAAGGTAACGCCTGGCACGTGCTGTGTGTGAGTGTGATACTGATGTCGCAAAACTGGAGTTGCAGCAGGTTCTGCAGGGTGTGCATTGCGTCCTGACCTGCCGACAGTGTGGGTCTCCAGGTCAGCAGTAAGGGGTGTGAGTGCTGTTACCCTCGCCTTGCAATCTGAGTTCATCACTGTTGTTGCATCAGCTTGATGTGGCTCTCTGAAAAGGCCGGAACAGGTTTCGAAAATTGAAGGGACTTCCAGTCTTCATTATTGTGTAAGATATTCCTTTTAATACTGAAATGATATGTTCCCCAGAGATTCAAATCATAAACATAAAACAAAGCTCAGAGCCTTTGTTCTAAAGAATCCCAGATTAAATTGCTTTAGAAAAACATGAATTCTAAACAGTTTAAATTTTATTAAAGTATATATAGTGGTATTTTTTAAAAATTCATCTGAATCTGTGCATTCATTATATAGTAGTCAAGGATGTGTTGATTGAGAGTTTCAGTTCAGATTCTAGAGCAGAGCTCAAAATTGGCAATGGTTCAGGCAACTGATTAAATCTCTTTTCAAATAGCGTAGAAGAAAACAAATGGAATCCTGCTACAACCTCATTTAGAGCATTCAGCCAGTATAACAGACCCAATTTGAACTGTATGGTGCAGGCCTATCTTGAGCTTTATGTGGCTTACAACCTTTGTTTCCTAGATTTTGAAATTTCAGGTGTTAGCATATAGGGACCCCGGTATAATTTGATCTTTAATTTGGCCTCATCTGTTCTGTAAGTGTGGACTTACAGGGTCTGTTGATTTGGGTCTTCAATACACATCACTGAGGCAGTCACACTAGCTTAGGTCTGGGAGTAAATAGTCTATGTTTACACCCATGTTTATTCTATGAATGTTACTTTTGTTGTCTTTATAAAATCTGGCACATATCTAAGTTAAGATAAGGAATGAATCATCTTAGAATGAATGAAGAACATCTTTCGATTCTTTTGTATTTACTTGGATACCAAAAGTAATTGATATATGAATGTTTTGAGAGCTGTAGATTATTCTTGAAAAGTCTTCACTGTGTTAGATTGACCTATAATTAATATGCAAAACCACACGGACAGTCCCAAGTTTTAAAATTTAGAGATATTACAAAAATCTCAGATTATTTTTTTAGAACCCTGGCTACAATGTAGGTCATGTGAGTTGTAGTGTCATACGTGAGCCCAATGTCATACGTGAAAGTTAGAAACTACTTTGACCAGTCTCCCAGACAAGGCATTAGGAAGAAATTTTACTGATTTAAAATAATCATGATAGTCATAAAGAATTTGAGAGGCATACAATTGTAACTTTTTCTTGCTTTTGACCCAGTTTTTCTAACAGTTTTATGATTTAGAAAGATCTTTGACATATCTCATAGAATTAGGCCAGACTTGTCTCGTATCTGGCAGCATAGGAAGCCATGACTGATTGCCGTTGTTTCAAACAAACTGTTAGCTTTACAATTTGTCTCTGCGGGGTGGACAGCTTGAAAAACGTTTCTGTCATTTCCAGGAGAAAGTGTCAAGGCTGGATAGAATCGTTGCAGAACACAATCAGTTCTCTCTCGGGATTAAAGAATTACAAGACTGGATGACAGATGCGATTCACATGCTGGATTCGTACTGCCACCCGACGTCCGACAAAAGTGTGCTGGACAGCAGGACGCTCAAGCTTGAGGTGTGCATCTTTAGATAGAAATATTTCCAACCTACAGAATTTGTTTGTTTTTCTCAAAATTTCCAGTCTCCATCCACCTGGAGTGATGATGTCGCATTCTCTCCTTGAGAAATCTCAGATGCTTTGTGAGTGTAACCCTGTCTGCCTTGGGTGGACATGCCAGAAAATTCCTGAATCATCTGACCCCAGATGTTTTCCAAGAAATGATAAAGCCCAAACGTGATTACTTGTGTGATCACTTGTTAAGAGGATAGTTTTAAATTAGATCACAGACATATTTATTACGGGAAAATATTTTGAGGAAACATTTTATAGGGCAAAAGATTTTCCATCTTTTTCAACTAACTTGTCTTCCTGTATTTAGCCAATTCTCCTCCCATCCCAAGATATGAGTTCAATTTTGCATTTGCGATGAAAACAATGAATCTTCATTCATTTGTATACTGGGTGCCTTCTAGGAGACTGGCACTCCATCTTGACTCCAGGGAATCAAAGGTGAATAATGTAGTCTTTTTCCTCAAGGATTTTACTGTCTGAAGTTGGAGGTCGAAATACAGAAGACAATAACCACAGATGCAGATGTGCTTATGGTGTTATAGACACACACAGGAGTGGAACTGTGCAGGAGGGGTGGGGTTGAAAGTTGGGACAGGTTTCTTAGGAAGTGTGATAGGTTGCTGGGCACGGTGGCTCACGCCTGTAATCCCAGCACTTTGGGAGGCCGAGGAGGGCAGATCACGAGGTCAGGAGATCGAGACCATCCTGGCTAACACGGTGAAACCCTGTCTCTACTAAAAATACAAAAAATTAGCCAGGCGTCGTGGCAGGCACCTGTCGTCCCAGATACTTGGGAGGCTGAGGCAGGAGAATGGCGTGAACCCAGGAGGTGGAGCTTGTAGTGAGCCTAGGTCCTAGATCGCGCCACTGCACTCCAGCCTAGGCAACAGAGTGAGACTCTATGTCAAAAAAAAAAAAAAAAAAAAAAGGAAGTGTGATAGGTACACCGAGTTATGTGGGGTTTGGGGTTTAAATTTTTTTTTTTAATAAAATTAAGACAGAGTCTTGCCTTCTTGCCTACGCTGGTCTTGAACTCCTGAACTTAAGCAATCCTCCTGCCTTGGCCTCCCAAAATACCGGGATTACAGGTGTGAGCCACTGCACCCTGCCATAAACCAAGTTTTTGTTTTGTTTTTGGTTTTTGTTTTGTTTTGTTTTAGATGGAGTTTTGCTCTTGTTGCCCAGGCTGGAGTGCAATGGTGTGATCTCAGCTGACAAAAACCTCTGCCTCCTGGGTTCAAGTGATTCTCCTGCCTCAGCCTCCCGAGTAGCTGGGATTACAGGCATGCACCACCACGCCAGGCTAATTTTGCATTTTTAGTAGAGACAGGGTTTCTCCATGTTGGTCAGTCTGGTCTCGAACTCCTGACCTCAGATGATCTGCCCACCTTGGCCTCCCAGAGTGCTGGGATTACAGATGTGAGCCAGCCAAAACCGAGTTTTTAAGAATGATAGGGGAATTATTTTGGCAAAGATAACCCGGTGGAGACTTGGGAATGGTGGCAGAGAGTGGAAAAGTGTGAAGAAAAGCCAGAGGAAAGAACAGCTTAGTGTGTGAGAAATTTCTACCAGTTGCTTATTGCCACAGCAGAAATTGGTGGCAATGGGTAGCTGAAGCTGAGGTTTTGGAAGTTGTCAAGAACCATGTTATAAAGAGAGATGAAGCTTTGTCTTTTAGGTGACATTATCAGTTTTATAACTTGGAATTAAAACTTCCTTCTGGCTGGGCACAGTGGCTCACACTTATAATCCCAGCACTTTGGGAGGCTGAAGTGGGAGAATTGCTTGAGCCCAGGAGTTCAACAGCAGGCGGGGCATCATACTGAGACCTCATCTTTAAAAAAAAAAAAAAAAAAAAATTTAAATTAGCTGGGCATGGTGGCATGTGCCTGTAGTCCTAGCTACCAGGGAGGCTGAGCTGGAAGGATCACTTGATCCCAGGGGTTTGAGGCTGGGGTGAACTATGATTACACCACTGCACTGAGGCCTGGGAGAAAGAGATAGACTCTGTCTCTAAAAATACAAAAGAAAAAACTTCCTTCTCACATAGAAAAAGAATAGTGCTTGCGGTGGCTCAAGCCTGTAATCCCAGCACTTTGGGAGGCCGAGATGGGCAGATCACGAGGTCAGGAGATCGAGACCATCCTGGCTAACACGGTGAAACCCCATCTCTACTAAAAAATACAAAAAACTAGCCGGGCAAGGTGGCGGGTGCCTGTAGTCCCAGGTACTCGGGAGGCTGAGGCAGGAGAATGGTGTGAACCCGGGAGGCGGAGCTTGCAGTGAGCTGAGATCTGGCCACTGCGCTCCAGCCTGGGCGACAGAGCGAGACTCCATCTCAAAAAAAAAAAAAAAAAAAAACAAAAAACAAAACAAAAAACAAAAAACAAAAAACGAATAGTGCTTATGAAGAACATGAAATATATAATCAATTTCTATAGGCTTTTTTGTTGTAGAGACCACAACATTTATAAACTCTTCATCCTATAACCTTGAGAAATCATGAATTCTACTGTACTATATTTTTCCGTTGTTAAAACCAGTAAAGTAAAACTTCATTGGAAGGAAGGGATTATTCAGAGAAGACTGGAGACCTTCAATACCAAGGCCACTTAGTAAAAACCCGCGGGTAGCTGGTGACTGGCACTCACCAGCAAGCCACTTCCCCACCCTCCATCTCAGCCGACTGGGAGCTCCAGGGCTGGATACAATTGCATATTATTCTGTGATCTTTAGGAGCTCTGCAATATTTAAAGCCAGAAATGTTAAACATACAAATGACAAAGGACTTCTGTATTTGTTTTCACAGGCTCTATTATCAGTCAAACAGGAAAAAGAGATTCAGATGAAAATGATAGTGACCAGGGGAGAATCTGTCCTTCAGAATACCTCTCCAGAAGGCATTCCCACTATTCAACAGCAGCTGCAGAGTGTGAAGGATATGTGGGCATCCCTTTTGTCTGCAGGGATTCGTTGTAAAAGGTAAGGGAAACTACAGCCAAGCACTGGGGAAGCTATTACTAAAAGATCAATATAATACTACTGAACAGACCATTCCTGTGGCTGGCTTCCCTTCCCTTCCCTTCCCTTCCTTTCCCTTCCCTTCCCCTCCCCTCCCCTCCCCTCCCCTCCTCCTCCCTCTCTTCCCTCCCTCCCTCCCTCTCTACTTCCTCCCTCCCTCCCTCCTTACCTTCTTTCCTTTCTTCCTTCCTCCCTTTTCCTTCAATTCCTCTTTCTTTTTATTTCTTTTTTCTTATCAGAACAAAAGAAACTGGCAGATGTAATCTCACATTTAGATTGACCTGAATACTGTGCCTACATGTTAATATAACTAAAAATGCATGTTTCTTTTTGTTGCTGTTGCTAACATAAAAATACAAAAAAAGAAGATTCATAATGTAAAAATAAAGGGATTAAAACCAAGTAGTGGACATGGGAGGTAAACCCAAGAAATACAAATAGTGGAGTGGGAAAGAAATAGCAGGCAGGGGGAGGGCAGTAAATAAAGGGTGTTGTATTAGCCTGTTCTCTTGCTGCTATGAAGACACTCCTGAGATTGGGTGATTTATAAAGGAAAGAGGTTTAATTGACTCACAGTTCCGCATGGCTGGGGAGGCCTCAGGAAACTTACAATCATGGCGGAGGGGAAGCAAACACATCCTTCTTCACATGGCAGCAAGAGAGATGAGTGCTGAGCAAAGGGGGAAAAGCCCCTTATAAAATCATCCGATCTATCACAAGAACAGCATGGGGGAACCGCCCCCATGATTCAGTTACCTCCCATTGGGTCCCTCCCATGACATGTGGGAATTATGGTAACTATAATTCAAGATGATATTTGGGTGGGGATACAGAGCCTAACCATATCAGTTATGTCATCAAGCAAGTTGCCCACCATTGTGAGCAGGGGATCTAGGGTATTTGGAAACAAACTCCTATGAATTAGAAGAGCAGTTGAGGGCTGCCCCTAAGGGTGAGGCTCCCCTACCCTTCTTGCCTACATTGCTGTCAAACTGAGAGTACATCAGGGACTAGAGAATGTCTTCAAGCTAAGAGATCTAGGAGCAATTAGAAGTCCAGTTGGCCCTATGCTGCAGTGGTGTGATCTGGGGGTGTGGATGGATGGAGCACTTATAGTTTCTGCTGCAAAAGGACCCAAAACCTGGTAGTACAACTAGGCAGAAATGATTAATGGAATTTAAAATACAGCATGTGTAGGCCAGGCATGGTGGCTCACACCTGTAATCCCAGCACTTTGAGAGGCTGAGGTGAGTGAATCACAAGGTCAGGAGGTCAAGACCATCCTGGCTAACACAGTGAAACCCCATCTCTACTAAAAGTACAAAAAAATTAGCCAGGTGTGGTGGTGGGCGCCTGTAGTCCCAGCTACTAGGGAGGCTGAGGCAGGAGAATGGCATGAAGCCAGTAGGCGGAGCTTATAGTGAGCCCAGATAACGCCGCTGCACTCCAGCCTGAGTGAGAGAGCGAGACTCTGTCTCAAAAAAAAAAAAAAGCATGTGTGTGTTTAGACAAGAGAAGTGCTTAACTTATCTCTAAGAGAAATAATTAAGTTTTAATACTTAGACCAAGTCAGGAAATATTGTCCTTTTATTTCATTGTGATTTTCTGATTTTTAATCTCACACAGGGTGGTTACTGTACTTATTCTTCTCTCCTGCTCTGAATGTCCTGCTCAATTTGATAGAGTTAAGTGTTGCTTCTCTCCCTGCCCAGAGCTTTGGCTCCAGAAAAGACCCACCCAGGGGATCTCTCCCAGTTTTGCCTTTGAACCTCTCTCAGTGTCTGGTGTCCCCCTAGCTGCTGACTCTTGAGTTGATAGCAAGTTCCATGTTTCTGCATATTGGCCTAGGTTTAAATGTCCCTTGCTTCCTGAGGCTGCCCTTCACACCTAGACTCAGTGTCGTTAAGCCCTGGGCAGCCTGCTCACTCCCAAGTCAGCTTCTTCCTGATCTCTTGACCTCTTGCTGACTGGAGTGGATGGAGCAGACACAATGACAGATTTTAGAGGCCTAAGGATTGTCAATGTGGATTTATTGTCCTTTCAAATCCCTCTCAGTCAACTCGAAGGAGCTCTCTCAAAATGGACAAGTTATCAGGATGATGTTCGACAGTTCTCCGGTTGGATGGACAGTATGGAAGTCAACCTAAATGAATCTGAAAGGCAGCATGCGGAGCTGCGGGATAAAATAAGTATGCTCGGAAAAGCCAAGGTGAGAGGTGGATTCCAGGTTCCATTTGTTTTCTTACAGGCTTCTTGAGAATGCCACAGTCAGACAAAAACGGGATTACGTGTATGCTAGGACTGAGCACATAACCAAATTATGTTTGGGGCTTATGGTATAATTTCTAAAGGCTTCTGAAACTGGAATTTCAATTGTGGTTATTTTATTAGTGAGTAAAAATTTTCCCTTCCAGGAAAACCATGTGGACCCATGTTTTATAATACAAACCACTGAAAATGTAGCACCGTGAAATATCTATTAACGTCTTCAGCCTGCTCATCATTATGAAGACTTTCTTTTTTTAATCACATCTTTTTGTGTTATTTTTTGTGCATTTGTCATAATGCTTATATTAGTACAGTACTACATGGATTTTTAAAATAAATAAATAATGGCATGTTCTTAAAACTTATTGACAGTAGTATTCAAACATGACGTTTTATAGTCCTTTGGTTTACAGCTGCAGCCTCACTCCAGGGCGTGATCATTGGACAGCCTGTTCCTTCACCCCCTTACCATTGTCCTAAACAGCACTTATGATCTTCTACACAGAAATCCTTTAACCTCTCACATTCTCTATTTCTACTCATTTGTGCACCTCACCCTGAATATATTACATTGGAAACCTCACTACTCCCAGTGCCTTCTTTCTCATTGCATCAGGCACTAGGTTCTACTGATCCATCCTCTTCACCTGAACTGGAACAGACTCCTGATTTTTCACCTTGTTTCTTGCCTCTATCTGTTGTTATCTCCTATAAAGATGAATGTCTCACTTCCAGCCTGAGGTCCTGTGTTGGCTTCCCATTGTCTACAGTATAAGCTCAATCTCCCTCGCCTGGTTTGTAAGAATGGAAATAAGCTCCTCTGCCATGCTGCTTTCCTTCATGCTCCTAGCCTCCTCCCTTGTGCTCTCCAGCCTTGCTGAATCTCACACTATCTCCTGAACATGCTACAGTCTTCACAGTTCTGTGCCTTTGCACAATCTCTTCCATTTTTACAGAAGGTCCTTGCTCTGTCTCTGCCCCTGGCAACCTCCTACTTATCTTTCTGAATGAATTTTGAAGTCATTTTAACTATGCTACACCACCACCGCTCAGGCTTGATTCATTGTTCTGTTCTGTCATAGCCCTTGGTTCAAAGCTCTTTATCAATTTCATAGGATATATATTTGCATGTCCCTCTCCTTCAGTGGATAGAGATGCTTAATTTTCTTCATATCCTCAACACTTGGCTCTCTGTCTGACACAGATCACACGCTGAGTAAAAGTTATTTAAATGACTAAATGATCTTATGTGACCTATGCCAGGTACTTAATGTTTCTGGGGCTCATTTGTGCATCTGTAAATTAATATAATTATAATTATCTGCTTCATAAATACCTGCATGTGTTATCTGTTATAATAATTAATTGCTTAATTAATTAGATTCTTCATCTATTCAATCAACATTCATTGAGAAATTGCTACATGCAGGCATTGTGCCTGATTCTAGGAGTAAAAACAGTCAAGCGTACATTAGTGGGGGTGCATTCACTCAGTAATAAATGTTCAAATAAATAATTATAATTGCTGAGTACTATGAAGAAAAAAAGTGGTGTGGTGTGAGAGAAAGTAATTTTGAAAAGGTTTATACAGTTGTTTGTTTGAGGCCAGGGGAGAGGGATAAGAAAGGCCTCTCTGAAACAGCAGACATATAGTCGATGCACTAAAGAATTTAAGGCAGAGAAATGAGCCTGGGGAGGAGTTGAGGAACCAATATTCTAGATAGAATAAACAGCGGGTCCTCAGGCCCTGTGGAGGGAAAGATCCTGTTGCAATGGGGAGCTGTGAGGAGAAAGGCAGGTGTTGTTGCAGCAGAGAGTAGGCAGGGAGGGGCTGCGAGGGGAGTTTGATGGAGAGACAGGGCCTGATCCTCCATCGCCATGTCAGCTGCTCTGAGGATTTTCCTCTTGATCCCGGCAGCATGGGCAAGATAATCCAGGTTTTAAGCTGAGAAGCGACATGATTCAACTTTTAATTGCAAGACATTATATCACTTAGACTGCTGTGTGGAGCATGAAATAAGGGACAGGGAAAGAATTGGTGGCCAGGAATCTGCCTGGAAGACTACTGCAAAGTCCAAGTGAAAGAGGAGGGCAGCCTGGGCTGGGGAGTTTGCAGGAGATGTGGGGACAGATGTCACGGTATAAAAGGAGGTAGAGCTAACTGGATTTCCTAATGGTTTAAGAGGACAGAGAGCTAGAGAAGATGCTGAAACAATTCTCATGTTCTGGGTTGACCGGCTGGGTGGGAGGTCATGGCATTTGCTGTTTGAAAAGAGATGGAAAGAGAAGGGGGTTTCATGGGACGCTGGGGTAGAATAGGGATGGGGTGAACATCAGAGGTCCATTTCTGGTCATAATCAGTTTGAAATGTTAAAGTAGAAACATAAAGTCATTAATTGGGAATTCATATCTTATAGAAAGTTCTGGGTCAGACATAAAATACACACATAAACACACACACTCCATGCATTCACACACATATCTGTGTCAAATAGATAAATAGATGGAGAGATGGACCAATGGGTAACCGGAGGTCACTTGTCAACTGTACAGTTAAAATATCTTGGTTTTAGCATGTCATTGATGTGACGGTGCATGGGTAACCACTTTATGTTTCTTAAATGCTCTCTAGTTATTAAATGAAGAAGTGCTGAGTTACAACAGCTTGCTGGAGACCATCGAAGTCAAAGGGGCTGGCATGACAGAACACTATGTCACCCAGCTAGAACTCCAGGATCTACAGGAAAGATACAGAGCCATCCAAGAGAGGGCCAAGGTACAGCAAAGCACTTTCCTTGTAGATTCACCGAAAGGGCAGTGTTTGGAGCTGTGCTCCTTCAAAGACTCATGTATTTTCAAGAATGACGGGCTTGGGAAAACAGAACAAAAGCAAAATGAATTTTTAACATTTTAAAGGTATTACTGGCAAAACCAAACAAAAACCTTCAAATATTGTTAGTATTATGAAAGCTATGAAAGTAAGATAATTTTCAACTACAAATTCCTAGAAATGTACCATTTTTTAAAAAATTCTGGACAGCTTCACAATGAAGACTCATAAATGCCTTAGTATGTCTGATCGTGAGTTTTCTAAGGTGGGAAATAATCAATGATAGTATTTATCATTCTTCATTTAGTCCTCACAAAGAAAATAAATATGCTTTTTCAGAGCACATTCTACTGTGGAAAATTAAATCCACAGTAAGTCCAAATCCTCATTTAAGGCACAATATACGAATTTCAATTTTCTTCATTAGCAAAAGTGAATTTTTATGAAATTAGTAAAGTGAATTCATTTTTTAATCTGTCTATTACATTTTATAAGGTGTTCAGAGATCATGTAGCTAATTCAACAAAATAATTAATAACGCATTTATTCCTGAAATATTAGGTTTTTATATTTTTACATAAATCTTGAAGATTCATGATTCTAGGAAATAACTCGTATTCCAATGTCTCAATAACTGTACTTTTCTAAAATTACAAAAGTGAGTTACAGCACATTGATGCTTTATAAAGTAATGTGTTCCTATCTTTCTTATTGTAAATGTTAATTATAGGAAGCCGTAACCAAGTCTGAAAAACTTGTCCGCCTGCACCAAGAGTATCAGAGAGACCTAAAGGCATTTGAAGTTTGGTTGGGGCAAGAACAAGAAAAACTCGACCAGTATTCAGTTCTTGAAGGTGATGTCCACACTCATGAGACAACATTGCGTGATCTTCAGGTAAAGCCTCCTTTATCCTAAAACAAAGGAATCTTCATTCTGATTATGGAATTACTATTTTAAGCAATAGGAAGTTAATAGAAACCTTGAGCCCAGTGGCTAGCTGATACACATTAAGTGCAATCCCCATAAGGTCTGATCAAGAACATTCCGAGACCTCAGTAGTATGTGCTAGTTAACATCATTTTGTAGCAATTTAGATAGGGCAGGACTAGTACTTGGGGGAACTCACAGAGCTGCTAGGGTGGCCCTGACAAGAATGGCTGGAGATCCAATTGATGGGGTTGTCTGGCCTACCTGCCTGTTTCTCCCTAAGGGATCAAACCAGATGTGGGGGACAGCAGCAGAAAGCATTAGAAGGTGACATGAAGTCAAACTAGTGGCAATATATTGAGCCATGTGGTTTTAAGCAAAACTTACCACATTGCTGATGGTACAGGTTTGGGCTCAGAATTCTAGAGGAAGGAATTAGAGAAGCCAAAAAAAAAAAAAAAAGTGTTTGTGCCCAGGCCAGCAGGCCATAATTCATGGTGAGAAGTCAGACATGGTGGAAAAAGTGGTCATAACCTGTATACTTATTTACTCATTCAGTATTTACTGGGCACTTAAAACAGTACACATACTTTGCTAGCTACTTCAGGTAAAGGTGATTAAGATATGATTTCTGCCTTCAAGGAACTCGAAATCTGATGAGGAACACAAACCCATAGAAAGATGATTATAAATAATATGGTGAGGACATTAACAGACTAATGTAAGGAATCTTATGATAGCCTCAAAGAAGGGCCCATAATCTTACCTTAGGAGTAGGTAGGAATCAAAGAAGTTCACCAAGAAGGGGCCACCATGTACAAAACAAACAGCAGAAGATGGAGAAAGGCCAATGAGATCACTTTATGTCCCACCAGCGATGTGTTGGAACTTACAAATGTGCTATCAGCCTGGATCAGAATTGGTTCAGGATTGGGTAAGTTTTACCTACAGCTTGGACAAGGTGGAAAAACCAGGGGCCATCATGATTATTAGTCACATATAAAATTTCTGGCTCTTTCTGTTAGGTCTGGGAAATTGCATAATGTCAAGAGAATGGGGTTGGGATTAGGAATTTGGGACTCTCATCCTTGGGGAACCCAACACTAGGTGACTTCAGGCAAGTGAGAACTTCTCTGACCCAATTTCGTCCACAGAGTTGTAAGGATTAAATGGAAGAAAATCTTGTTTAAATATATGGTCTACTCATGAAGTAAGTAAATAATAAAAGTTAGAAGGGTCACAATTTCCTTAGCTTACTTACGGGTTTCATCCATCCTGCCTCCAAAGAGTAGGATGTCCTAGTCCACAGGTTTAGCTGTTGTAATTTATTTGACTCAAATCGACTATTTTCTTTAAATAACCCTTCTTAGTTCTACACTACCAACATCATTGGCAAGCAAATGCTGAGCGCCCTGTGCTTTTGTGTAGGAACTAAGCCAATAGTTACCCATCACCAGCAGATGTTGCTGTTGCTCTGGTCAAAAGAAAATATTTCGCTTAAGCCAGTATTTAACGGGTGCAAACCTAACTTCCCCCTGATTTCACTGTGCATTAATTCTTACATTTTCTATTGTGAGCCACCACAAAGGTTAAAAAGGAAGGAAGATGCTAGTGACAGGAAGCAGTGGTGGAGAATTGTGATGCTGCAACCACAAAGCAGAATTTCTTCAGGATCCTGATGTTCTGTAGCATGTACATGGTGTGGGGATTGGCCAGTCGTGTGGACCATATTCAGAAATCATTTTGTATAACCTGAAGGCCTAGTTTGGGTCATAGAACATATATAATTTTTATATTTTTTATATAATATTTTAAATATATTAATATATTTAATATGTTTAATACATTACATACACATATTTATGTTGTATATATTTTATATTTTTAGTAATATTATATATAAATATATATTTATTTAAATATTGAGCCATGTTTTTCCTTCAGAATACAGAGTTGAAATTTGGGATATATGAGAATTTATCTAATAGGATATTAACTTGGATAATAGATAAAGTGGTTATTTATGAAGTATGGAAGAGATGCTGAGAAGATTAATAAATCAGTCAACTACTTTCCAGGGCCACAGTGTCTGTATTTTTAAATAAAATATTATTGGAATGCAGCCACACCCATTTATTTATGTATCATCTGTGGTTTTTTTCATACTACAATGGCAGAGTTAAGTCATTGCAACAGAGACCTATGGCCCACAAGGTCCAAATTATTTACTATCAGGCCCTTCATAGAAAAAGTTTGCCAACCTTGAATTAGGAAAATGATTGTAAAAAATTATCTTGAAAAAAACTCTAAGAATTTTAGAATAAAGTTTATGTATTTGTTGCCAATTTGATTAATATTTTACCATGTATATCTATAGTTCTTCTCTTTCCATGTGCATATGTGTTTACATTACACCATGCTTGAAGTGACATCATATTTGAAGAAAAATGTTCTATTAGTTGAAACCATATGAGATTGTTATTTTTGTAAGAAAAATATTTTAGCAATCTTAAGTGGTTTTTAAAGTATGGTATTGAGGAAATACTATGTTTTAACTACATATGTTGATTTTTGTTTTGTTTTGTTTTTTTGTTTTTTTTGAGACGGAGTCTCACTCTGCTGCCCAAGCTGGAGTGCAGTGGCCGGATCTCAGCTCACCGCAAGCTCCGCCTCCTGGGTGTACGCCGTTCTCCTGCCTCAGCCTCTCGAGTAGCTGGGACTACAGGCGCCCACCACGTCGTCCGGCTAGTTTTTTGTATTTTTTAGTAGAGACGGGGTTTCACCGTGTTAGCCAGGATGGTCTCAATCTCCTGACCTCGTGATCCGCCCGTCTGGGCCTCCCAAAGTGCTGGGATTACAGGCTTGAGCCACTGCGCCTGGCCCATATGTTGATATTTTTAACATTGTTGATGGGATTTGACATGATTTATTTTACTTTAGGTGATCAGATCAAGTGACAGTATAGATTTGTTTATCACCAGAAATATAAGTGTGCCATGTTGTTTTACCAACATCTTTAAGGATATAAGTTTCTTTTTATCCTATAAAAAATAGCATATGCTCTTCAAAACTTGATTTATACTAAATTTGTAGGGTAAATCTTTGGGGCTTAGGCTTTGGTGGAGGAAATTTGTTTGCACCTGGGAGCACCTGGTGGGCAGGTGTGATGAACCAATTTCCCAGGTTTGTGTGCCCTGCATTCTCCAGGTTCAACTTTTCTTGGCCACCACAGTGCCTAGAGTACAGCTTTGGCAAAAGATTCCTCCTTAGCAAAAAGAGGGTTCATTGTTTCTTTCTCAGTCACAAATGTAGCACTGAGCTATTCAATGTCAAAGCAAGAAGCTTAAGGCACTTTAAGCAGATTATGAGCCATAATAAGCCTAGGTCATTCTTTTAAACAATAACCCTTTACTCACAAGTGTTTTTGCCTATAAGCTAAAAAGTCAAATTTCAGGAACTGTTGATTGAGAAAAATATTGGGGTGTGTGTATTTGTGTGTGTGTGTGTTGATTATTTTAATTGGAAAAATTTTAGGAATCTTTCTGACTTGGGAGAAAATATTGTTAGGGACATAGTTTTGTATAGGGCATAATAAAATCATTTTTTTCTAGTGAGAAGTTCAAGCGGTCACAGTTGGCTTGGGCGAGACATGCTAACCCATGCAAGTGTGAAATATGATTCAGAGTAACAGCCATACCTTTTTCTCTGTAGGAGCTACAGGTACACTGTGCAGAGGGGCAGGCCCTGTTGAACTCAGTGCTGCACACCAGAGAGGATGTGATCCCATCAGGTATCCCACAGGCAGAGGACCGGGCTTTAGAGTCTCTCCGGCAAGACTGGCAGGCTTACCAGCACAAACTGTCCGAGACCCGAACTCAGTTCAATAACGTAGTGAACAAACTGAGGCTAATGGAGCAGAAGTTTCAGCAAGTAGATGAATGGCTCAAAACAGCAGAGGAGAAAATTAGTCCCAGGACCATACGTCAGTCTAACCGAGCAACCAAGGAGATACAATTACATCAGATGAAGGTAGAACTCATGTAGATTCCTGATCTTTCTCAAAGCTATAGTTACCTTGCATAGTTTGTTCCATAAAAATATTTAGTATCTTTTGTTTAAAGCTTAGGCTTTGCAGAATCTTTTTGATTACCTAGAAAGTTAAAATAAATTACAATGGAGCATTCCTCTTACAGCAATTATTTCATAAATTAAGTCTTTGATACAATGTAGTTTAATGTGATTATTTTATATTTTCCTTCCATACCCTATTACCTTGTTTTGTGAAGATACATGAATGTTTGTATTACACTAATTTAAGTTTATGGTTCTGATATGAAATAACTCCAATATAGTTCATTGAAATAATACTGGAGAATTAGTTTTATTCTAATTTTTATGCAATTTTAGTACACACATCTAGAATAGTGCTTGGGCCTTAGGAATTTATTTTCATTATCCACCCATTTTAAAATTGATCTAAGCACAATAGGAGGTCTAAAAAATTATGCCACTTTGTTTTCACGTTTATTTATTTATTTATTTTTTTTTTTGGAGACAGAGTCTCATTCTGTCGCCTAGGCTAGAGTGCAGTGGAGTGATCTCGGCTCACTGTAACCTCCATCTCCTGGGTTCAAGCAATTCTCCTGCCTCAGCCTACCAAGTAGCTGGGACTACAGGCATGAGCCACTGCACCTGGCCTGTTTTCATTTTTAATTTTTGAATGGAAGTGTAATAGATACAGAAAACTATCCAACTCAAGTGTACAGTTTGTGTCACATTGTTGTAATATATTTATGAAGATAACATGTGGCATTTTCAAAATATCTCAAAATAAACGCCTTCTAAACATGCACCGAAACCATTTCCCATTAAGAAGATATATATCAGTCTTATTCAAATGGCTAAGATTGAATGTTTCCCTTCCATACTTTGTCATTTCAGAAGTGGCACGAAGAAGTGACTGCGTACAGAGATGAAGTTGAGGAAGTGGGAGCTAGAGCTCAGGAGATACTGGACGAAAGCCACGTGAACAGCAGAATGGGTTGCCAGGCCACCCAGCTGACTTCCAGATACCAGGCCCTGTTTCTCCAAGTGCTAGTGAGTGGGTCACCAGGTGCTCAGCGTAGGCCAGCAAACTTCACCGGCCAAAATAGCCTTCCTTTCACTAACATCCAGTGAAGATACATATTCATCAACAAAGGCCCTGGCACAGGCCTTTACTTCACCATTCAATTTTCTCTGTTCTTTCATAGGAACAAATAAAATTCCTGGAAGAAGAGATTCAGAGTTTGGAGGAATCAGAATCATCTCTCAGTTCCTATTCGGATTGGTATGGCTCTACGCATAAAAATTTCAAGAATGTGGCTACCAAGATTGACAAAGTAGATACAACAATGATGGGGAAGAAATTGAAGACGTTGGAGGTAGGCACACATACTTCAGATTTGTATCCAACCTTTCCGTTCAACCGAGTTTCCCGTTCTCCTGTATAGATACTGGAAGCACAAGTGATCATCCCAACCATTATGACTGGTGATCCTGAGCTCATTGTTTTACTTGAAATACTAAGTTGGCTCTTTAAGGCCAGAAGCTGGCTTTCACTTATTTATGATGTGTTGTTATCAGAATGACTTACACATGGACACCCATGAAAGTTTTAACTGAATTCCAGTGTGACACTTCAATATTAAGAGAAAACTACCTCTCAAATTAATGGCCCAGTGCCTGTACAGAGTTTAAAATCAGGTCTTTTGAAAAAGATTGCAAAGGATGAGAGAAATATCAAGTTCTTTTTTGATTCTCTGAATTGGAAATGATATATCAATCAAGACTTTTAGAACCTATATCGAAGTAAAGAAGCCAGGGTTCCTGATTCCTGGCAGGTCAAATCCGGTTATGAACATCACCAACTTAGTTTAAAGGGAAATAGGTAGACTTAAGAACAGGCCTTGAGAAACCTTTCTTTAAAAGGAAAAGAAATGGCCAGGCTCAGTGGCTCACACCTGTAATTCCAGCACTTTGGGAGGCTGAGGTGGGTTGATTGCTTGAGGTCAGGAGTTCAAGACCAGCCTGACCAACATGGTGAAACCCTGTCTCTACTAACAAATACAAAAATTAGCCGGGCATGGTGGCACACTTCTATAGTCCCAGCTACTTCAGAGGCTGAGGCAGGAGAATCTCTGGAACCCAGGAGGCAGAGGTTGCAATGAGCCAAGATCATGCCACTGCACTCCAGCCTCGGTGACAAAGTGAAACTCCATCTCAAAAAATAAAAAAGGAAAAAGAAAAAGAAAAGAAATAAGATTACATTTGCTTCCTACTCACTCTCTTTTTCAGGTTTTGCTCAAAGACATGGAGAAAGGTCACAGTTTGCTGAAATCAGCCCGGGAGAAAGGAGAGAGGGCTGTTAAATACTTGGAGGAAGGCGAGGCAGAGAGGGTAAGAAAGGAGATTCATGATCACGTGGAACAGTTGAAGGAACTGACCAGCACTGTCCGGAAAGAACACATGACGCTGGAAAAAGGTCTTCATTTAGCAAAGGAATTCTCAGATAAATGCAAAGCACTGACACAGTGGATAGCAGAATACCAGGAAATCCTACATGTTCCTGAAGAACCCAAAATGGAATTATATGAGAAAAAAGCTCAGTTATCTAAATACAAGGTAATGTGTTTACTCACTGATGGATGCATGCGGAGTTCACGCAGAGACTAAATGGGAGGGAGGTAATTCTTGCTGTGTGTTACCCGTAACAGCTGCTGGAATGCATCCCACATGTGTCCGTTCTGCAGCTGTCCAGCGATGCCATGACCTGTGGAGATTTACTGGGTTAAATCCACTACTTCAGAGTTATTTTTCCATTCAGAGATCTGATACTCAAAGATTGAGTCAATACATTTATTGATTGTATGTATCTGTCAATCAATGAAGATCTTTTCTGATGTGTGAGCCAGGTATTTGGATCCTCCAGGTAAAATATTGCTGGCACAAGGATCCCATATCTTTCCCATATTGAGGCTTCCCTTCGTCTTCTGGCACCCAAGGCTAGAAGCTGACCTATGGTAAATTGGAAATGACATATCGTATTTATAAGAAAATAAGTTCTAATTAACAAACTCTAGCTAAGTACCTTAGAAATTGATTTTTGAAAGAATAAATAGTGATGTGGATATACCTATACATGACATAGACAAAGGTATTTGACCCGCTCCAATTTTTGAAGCAATTATGCAAGTTTATATGTGGAATAATTTGTGTTATAAATTTGATCTGGATGATTGAGTGATACCTTTTAAGAATTACAGTGTGCTGGCTTACCCCAAAGCTTTCCCAGTTGGAAGCTTTTGTGATGGCCTCTTCCAGCCGATGCCTATTTCTATCCTTGGCTTCTCTGCCAAGCCTGACAACTTGTCTTTGAAGAGGCCACATAAGAATCACAACCTCTTCCTCCCGGCCACTGAGTTCTTGATAGATTTAAGTAGTGCTTTTAGCCTATTTCAGCCAGGTCACAACTAGAATTGTTCTTGCTAACTCCCTAAGTAGGTCAAACTGGAACTAACTTCATGAACTCAAAATCAAAAGATAGTGGCCTTTTTATGTTGAGAATTTTTTTCTCTGATGAAAGGAATAAAGTAGAAGCCAGAAATATGAGCTATATTAAATTTAGCCAAATAGAACTATTTCCCATCCTTTTTTCTCCACATAGGACGGGCCATTTGATGTGTGACTCTTCTTTTGTATTTAGAAACTGTGTTAGCCATAATAAATCACTCTCTCTTTAATGTTTTGCACTTACTGATTCATAAATATGTACCAGTCTTTCTTTGAGGTGGATCATCTCTTGCATGCTACGGGCATATGTGTGTATTCCTCTTGTCCACAGGGATGAGCAAGCTCATTTTTTTCCCTTTGTAATTCAAGTCACTTCAACAAACGGTGCTGTCCCATGAGCCATCAGTAAAGTCAGTGAGAGAGAAGGGTGAAGCTCTTCTGGAACTGGTGCAGGATGTCACTTTAAAGGACAAAATAGATCAACTTCAAAGTGATTACCAGGACCTATGCAGCATAGGAAAGGTAAGGAGAGATGAAAGACTCCGTAAAAGGGTTTATTTTCCAAAATGTGGGTCCTGACTCCTTTCTCTCTGTCACATAATTTTAAGGTCTGGTATGGGTTAGTATTTTTTTTTTAATTCAGATAGATATTTAATTGGCATAATGACTATATTTTTTTCCATTCCTGGTAGTTTTCTCCTGGGATTTTTGTAATACAAATCAGTTTTGAGTAGATTTTTCACTTGAAAGTCACCTCTGATGGGCACCTGGTTTTGCAGGAGCATGTCTTCAGTCTGGAGGCGAAAGTCAAAGACCATGAAGACTACAACAGTGAGCTCCAAGAGGTTGAAAAGTGGCTGTTGCAGATGTCCGGCAGACTGGTGGCCCCTGACCTCCTGGAGACGAGCAGCCTGGAGACAATCACCCAGCAACTGGCCCACCACAAGGTACCCCGACCTTTAAAGGGCTGCTTCACCAGTGTGTGTATGCATGTGTCTGTGCATGTGTGTACATGTGTGGGGATGCACACACAGGTGCATCTCTGGTTTCCAATGATTGTACTGAGAGAATCAGGTCTGTATTAGTCCGTTTTCATGTGGCTGACAAAGACATATCTGAGACTGGGCAATTTACGAAAGAAAGAGGTTAATTGGACTTACAGTTCCATGTGTCTGGGGAGGCCTCACAATCATGGTGGAAGGTAAAGGCACATCTCACATGGCAGCAGACAAGAGAATGTTTGCGGGGAAACTCCCATCTTTAAAACCATCAGATCTCATGAGACTTATTTGCTATCATGAGAGCAGCATGGGAAAGAGCTGTCCCCATGATTCAGTTATCTCCTACCGAGTCCCTTCCACAACACGTGGGAATTCAAGATGAGATTTGGGTGGGGAGACAGTCAAACAATATCAAGGTCTAAGTCTCAAGCACTTCTGACAATTGACAACAGTTGAACTTGATATTCCAGTGAGTCAAGAGGAGTTGAATCCTCTCACTGAACTTCTGAACACATTCTTACATTTTCCCCAGCTGATAATTTTTATCTCAGAATTTAGTATTTATGGGGTCTGTTTTAGAAAATGCAGCCAAAGGCATCAGAAAATCTGGATTCTAGTCTGTACTCTTCCCCTTCCTGGAGAGACAACTTCGCCTATCTGAGTCTGTCTTTTTCTCCTTTAGGATGATAACAATACCAGCCCATCTCAAAATTGTTTTGCTAATCACGGGAGATAATATTTATGAAGACATTTTGTAAATCACAAAGTACAAAACTAATGTGAGGAGTTCTTATCTTTGATACAGGTGATAGGCTAAAAGCACTATTTAAATCTGTCAAGATAATAACTTAATAATACATATTTTTAGTAATTATGTTTACCAGATGATAGATGTTATGGTCGCAATTTTATGGAGCAACTTATTTGTGATCGTAATGGAAAGCAAGTTTATTCATGATGTGGCCGGTGTCTGATAGTGTGTCTTAGGAAAGCCAGTTAGCCTCTCTGGGCACCAACATTTCCATCTATAAGAAAGGATTTTATTTGACAAATATGAATAAAAAAGCAGCTACACTATACCTTCTGGTAGGCACTGAGGAGATGACAATCCAGAAGGTAGTCTACCCCATGAATGACCTCGTGGTGGAGTGGTTCTGTTCCAACTCAAACACAAAGTGGTTCCTTTCAACTGAGCATATATAATAACTGCTAGTCCAGCACTGTTTGAAAAAGTAGTAGACCCTGGACTGCTGAAGGGCCACCCAGGTTTCCTATAGATATAATGATGGGTTACCCAGGCAACCATATGTTGGATTGTGTCACTTGTTGTTAGCATCATATAACAGTTAAAAAAAAAAAAAGAAAAAGGAAAAGAAAACACACTAGAACTTGATTTTATTTATTTTATTTTATTTTATTTTTTTGAGATGGAGTTTTGCTCTTGTTGCTCAGGCTGGAGTGTGGTGGTGCAATCTCAGCTCACTGCAACCTCTGCTTCCTGGGTTCAAGTGATTCTCCTGCCTCAGTCTCCTGAGTTGCTGAGATTACAGGTGTCCTCCACCATGCCCGACTAATTTTTGTATTTTTAGTAGAGACAGGGTTACACCATGTTGGCCAGGCTGGTCTCTAACTCCTGACCTCAGGTGATCCACCAGCCTCGGCCTCCCAAAGTGCTGGGATTACAGGTGTGAGCCACCGCACCTGGCCAGAACGTGATTAAAAAAAATAAGTTTTTCTTCCCTGAGTCATCTATAAGAATGCTCACTAAAGAATGCCAGTGGGTATGGTGGTGTGAGGTGAAATCAGGCCGAGCTATGTCCAAAGCCTGGGGTCTGTGCCATACCTTGACTGTGTTGTACAACCTCACTGTGCTTCAGTTTCCTCATCTATAAAATAATGATAATACACATTCGTTGGGCTTATATGTAATTCCTGGACTATAGCAGGTGCTTAATAAATGATAAGTTTAAATGCTGTTTTCATTATTATAAACAGTAGTAGATGTAAGTTAGATATCACATGAATTAAAAAATAGACATTAGATTATTACAGAAACTAGAATTAGATTATTACATTTGTGCAGAAGTATTTGTTTTGTCATTAAAAGTAATAACAGGCTGGGTGTGGTGGCTCACACCTGTAATCCAACCACTTTGGGAGGCCAAGGCCAGCAGATCACTTGAGGTCAGTAGTTCAAGACCAGCCTGGCCAACATGGTAAAACCCCATCTCTATTAAAAATACAAAAAAAAAAAAAATTAGCCAGGTGTGGTGGTGGACACCTGTAATCCCACCTACTTGGGAGGCTGAGGCAGAAGAATCGCTTGAACCTGGGAGGCAGAGGTTGCAGTAAGCCAAAATTGTACGACTGCACTCTAGCCTGGGCAGCAGAGTGACACTCTGTCTCAAAAAAAAAAAAAAGAAAGAAAGAAAGAAAAGTAATGACAAAAACCACAACTACATTTGCACCAACCTTATAGAAATGAGATATTATATAAATTTGATGAAATAGTAATCGGACTGTTTTAGACAAAAATTACACCAGAATTATAACTTATCGACCTGAAAAATATAGGGACATCTTTTTGTCTGGTAATAATACCATGGAGCAGATATCTCTCTGAGACCAGCCATGAACACAGTCTAGTCTTAAAGGTTACTTCCTCAGTCCTTCTGTAACTAATCTCTCAAGCTCATTGACTCTTCCCATTGGAGTATCCCTGAAAACATGTGTTTTTGTTTTCATTTAATATATAACTAAGATAAATTGCAGGATTCTTTCAAAAACAGTATTAAACAGTGAAATTATCTATCTTAAACTTTGTTTGATGGATAAGTTATTTAAAAGTAAAATAGAATTCTGAGAACTCTGTATTGGTTTCATTTTTGCAGGCAATGATGGAAGAAATTGCTGGTTTTGAAGACCGTTTGAACAATCTTCAAATGAAAGGTGATACTTTGATTGGCCAATGTGCAGACCACCTGCAAGCGAAACTTAAACAAAACGTACATGCTCATCTGCAGGGCACAAAGGACAGCTACTCAGCGATCTGCAGCACAGCTCAGAGGGTGAGTGCCCCCAGAACATTCCATGATGACGAGGAATTATGGAGACAGGCTGTGCAGTCTAGAGACGTTTTACAAATAGAATCAATGCTCAACTCTTTGGTTAGTTAGTTTTGGTGTGTTGCCAGACAGGAAATATGAGGATAAATTTCACAGTTGCCATGTGAACACAAAACTAACACATTTCGTATTTGATTGATGTAACTAAGCAGTGAATTTCAGATATTGTTTTATCCAATTTGTTTATTACATGAATTGATTATGAAAAAGTTTGTTAAAAGTTGATTTGGGCCGGGCATGGTGGCTCAAGCCTGTAATCCTAGCACCTTGGGAGGCCGAAGCAGGTGGATCACTTGAGGTCAGGAGTTCGAGACCAGCCTGGCCAACATGGTGAAAGCCTGTCTCCACTAAAAATACAAAAATTACCCAGATATGGTGGCAAGCACCTGTAATCCCAGCTACTTGGGAAGGAAGCTGAGGCAAGAGAATCTCTTGAACCCAGGAGAACCCAGGAGGCAGAGATTGCAGTGAGCTGAGATTGCGCCACTGCACTCCAGCCCAGGAGACAGAGAGAAACTCCATCTAAAAAAAAAAAAAAAAAAAAAAAAAATTGATTTTTTTTTTTGTTAGTAAAAGGAATTTGAGGAAATTTTAAAAGAAAAAAATAGTTGATGTGTTTGAATAGATGATGTGTTTGTTTTTCTTTTTTTCTTTTTTTTTTTTATTATACTTTAAGTTCTAGGGTACATGTGCACAAGGTGCAGGTTTGTTACATATGTATACATGTGCCATGTTGGTGTGCTGCACCCATTAACTCGTCATTTACATCAGGTATATCTCCTAATGCTATCCCTCCCTCCTACCCGCTCCCCACAATCAGACCCAGTGTGTGATGTTCCCCTTCCTGTGTCCAGGTGATCTCATTGTTCAGTTCCCACCTATGAGTGAGAACATGCGGTATTTGGTTTCCTGTTCTTGCAATAGTTTGCTGAGAATGATGGTTTCCAGCTGCATCCATGTCCCTACAAAGGACACAAACTCATCCTTTTTTATGGCTGCATAATATTCCATGGTGTATATGTGCCACATTTTCTTAATCCAGTCTGTCACTGATGGACATTTGGTTTGATTCCAAGTCTTTGCTATTGTGAATAGTGCCACAATAAACATGTGTGTGCATGTGTCTTTATAGCAGAATGACTTATAATCCTTTCAGTATATCCCCAGTAATGGGATGGCTGGGTCATATGGTATTTCTAGTTCTAGATCCTTGAGGAATCGCCACACTGTTTTCCACAATGGTTGAGCTAGTTTACAGTCCCACCAACAGTGTAAAAGTTCCTATTTCTCCACATCCTCTCCAGCACCGGTTGTTTCCTGATTTTTTAAGGATTGCCATTCTAACTGGTGTGAGATGGTATCTCATTGTGGTTTTGATTTGCATTTCTCTGATGGCGAGTGATGATGAGCATTTTTTCATGTGTCTGTCGGCTGTATGAATGTCTTCTTTTGAGAAGTGTCTGTTCATATCCTTTGCCCACTTTTTGATGGGGTTGTTTTTTTCTTGTAAGTTTGTTTGAGTTCTTTGTAGATTCTGGATATTAGCCCTTTGTCAGATGAGTAGATTGCAAAATGTTTCTCCCATTCTGTAGGTTGCCTGTTCACTCTGATGGTAGTTTCTTTTGCTGTGCAGAAGTTCTTTAGTTTAATTAGATCCCATTTGTCGATTTTGGCTTTTGTTGCTGTTGCTTCTGGTGTCTTAGACATGACGTCCTTGCCCATGCCTATGTCCTGAATGGTATTACCTAGGTTTTCTTGTAGGGTTTTTATGGTTTTAGGTCTAACATTTAAGTCTCTAATCCATCTTGAATTAATTTTAGTATAAGGAGTAAGGAAAGGATCCAGTTTCAGCTTTCTACTTATGGCTAGCCAATTTTCCCAGCACCATTTATTAAATAGGGAATCCTTTCCCCATTTTTTGTTTTTGTCAGGTTTGTGAAAGATCAGATGGCTGTAGATGTATGGCATTATTTCTGAGGGCTCTGTTCTGTTCCATTGGTCTATATCTCTGTTTTGCTACCAGTACCATGCTGTTTTGATTACTGTAGCCTTGTAGTATAGTTTGAAGTCAGGTAGTGTGATGCCTCCTGCTTTGTTCTTTTGGCTTAGGATTGTCTTGGCAATGCGGACTCTTTTTTGGTTCCATATGAACTTTAAAGCAGTTTTTTCCAATTCTGTGAAGAAAGTCATTGGTAGCTTAATGGGGATGGCATTGAATCTATAAATAACCTTGGGCAGTATGGCCATTTTCACGATATTGATTCTTCCTATCCATGAGAATGGTATGTTCTTCCATTTGTTTGTGTCATCTTTTATTTCACTGAGCAGTGGTTTGTAGTTCTCCTTGAAGAGGTCCTTTATATCCCTTGTAAGTTGGATTCCTAGGTATTTTATTCTCTTTGAAGCTATTGTGAATGGGTGTTCATTCATGATTTGGCTGTTACTGGTGTATAAGAATGCTTGTAATTTTTGCACATTGATTTTGTATCCTGAGACTTTGCTGACATTGCTTATCAGCTTAAGGAGATTTTGGGCTGAGACAATGGGGTTTTCTAAATATACAATCATGTCATCTGCAAACAGGGACAATTTGACTTCTTCTTTTCCTAACTGAATACCCTTGATTTCTTTCTCTTGCCTGATTGGCCTAGCCAGAACTTCCAACACAATGTTGAATAGGAGTGGTGAGAGAGAGCATCCCTGTCTTGTGCCAGTTTTCATAGGGAATGCTTCCAGTTTTTGCCCATTCAGTATGATATTGGCTGTGGATTTGTCATAAATAGCTCTTATTATTTTGAGATACATTCCATCAATACCGAATTTATTGAGAGTTTTTAGCATGAAGGGCTGTTGAATTTTGTCAAAGGCCTTTTCTGCATCTATTGAGATAATCATGTGGTTTTTGTCTTTGGTTCTGTTTATATGCCTGATTACGTTTATTGATTTGCGTATGTTGAACCAGCCTTGCATCCTAAGGATGAAACCCACTTGATCATGGTGGATAAGCTCTTTGATGTGCTGCTGGATAAGGTATGCCAGTATTTTATTGAGGATTTTTGCATCAATGTTCATCAGGGATATTGGTCTAAAATTCTCTTTTTTTGTTGTATCTCTGTCAGGCTTTGGTATCAGGATGATGTTGGCCTCATAAAATGAGTTAGGGATGATTCCCTCTTTTTCTATTGATTAGAATAGTTTCAGAAGGAATGATACCAACTCCTCCTTGTACCTCTGGTAGAATTCAGCTGTGAATCCGTCTGGTCCTGGACATTTTTTGGTTGGTAGGTTATTAATTATTGCCTCAATTTCAGAGCCTGCTATTGGTCTATTCAGGGATTCAACTTCTTCCTAGTTTAGTCTTGGGAGAGTGTAAGTGTCCAGGAAATTATCCATTTCTTCTAGGTTTTCTTGTTTATTTGCGTAAAGGTGTTTATAGTATTCTCTGATGGAAGTTTGTATTTCTGTGGGGTTGGTGGTGATATCCCCTTTATCATTTCTTATTGCATCCATTTGATTCTTCTCTCTTTTCTTCTTTATTGGTCTTACTAGTGGTCTATCAATTTTGTTGATCTTTTCAAAAAACCAGCTCCTGGATTCATTGATGTTTTAAAGGGTTTTTTGTGTCTCTATCTCTTTCAGTTCTGTTCTGATCTTAGTTGTTTCTTGCCTTCTGCTAGATTTTGAATGTGTTTGCTCTTGCTTCTCTAGTTCTTTTAATTGTGATGTTAGAGTGTCAATTTTAGATCTTTCCTGCTTTCTCTTGTGGGCATTTAGTGCTATACATTTCCCTCTACACACTGCTTTAAATGTGTCCCAGAGATTCTGGTATGTTGTATCTTTGTTCCCGTTGGTTTCAAAGAACATCTTTATTTCTGCCTTCATTTCGTTATGTACCCAGTAGTCATTCAGGAGCAGGTTGTTCGGTTTCCATGTAGTTGAGCGGTTTTGATTGAGTTTCTTCATCCTGAGTTCTAGTTTGATTGCACTGTGGTCTGAAAGACAGTTTGTTATAATTTCTGTTCTTTTACATTTGCTGATGAGTGCTTTACTTCCAACTATGTGGTCAATTGTGGAATAAGTGCGATATGGTGCTGAGAAGAACGTATATTCTGTTGATTTTGGGTGGAGAGTTCTGTAGATGTCTATTAGGTCCATTTGGTGCAGAGTTGAGTTCAAATTCCTGGATATCCTTGTTAACTTTCTGTCTCATTGATCTGTCTAATGTTGACAGTGGGGTGTTAAACTCTCCCATTATTATTGTATGGAGTCTAAGTCTCTTTGTAAGTCTCTAAGGACGTGCTTTATGAATCTGGGTGCTCCTATATTGGGTGCATATATATTTAGGATAGTTAGCTCTTCCTGATGAATTGATCCCTTTACCATTATATAATGGCCTTCTTTGTCTCTTTTGATCTTTGATGGTTTAAAGTCTGTTTTATCAGAGACTAGGATTGCAACCCCTGCTTTTTTTTTGTTTTCCATTTGCTTGGCAGATCTTCCTTCATCCCTTTATTTTGAGCCTATGTGTGTCTCTGCATGTGAGATGGGTCTCCTGAATACAGCAAACTGATGGGTCTTGATCCTTTATCCAATTTGCCAGTCTGTGTCTTTTAATTGGATCATTTAGTCCATTTACACTTAAGGTTAATATTGCTATGTGTGAACTTGATCCTGTCATTGTGATATTAGCTGGCTATTTTGCTTGTTAGTTGATGCAGTTTCTTCCTACCATCAATGGACTTTACATTTTGGCATGTTTTTGCAATGGCTGGTACCTGTTGTTCCTTTCCATGTTTAGTGCTTCCTTCAGGAGCTCTTGTAGGGCAGGCCTGGTGGTGACAAAATCTCTAAGCATTTGCTTGTCTATAAAGGATTTTATTTCTCCTTCACTTATGAAGCTTAGTTTGGCTGGATATGAAATTCTGGGTTGAAAATTCTTTTCTTTAAGAATGTTGAATATTGGCCCCCACTCTCTTCTGGCTTGGAGAGTTTCTGCCGAGAGATCTGCTTCCCTTTGTGTGTAACCTGACCTTTCTCTCTGGCTGCCCTTAGCATTTTTTCCTTCATTTCAACTTTGGTGAATCTGACAATTATGTGTCTTGGAGTTGCTCTTCTCAAGGAGTATCTTTGTGGCGTTCTCTGTATTTCCTGAATTTGAATGTTGGCCTGCCTTACTAGGTTGGGGAAGTTCTCCTGGATGATATCCTGCAGAGTGTTTTCCAACTTGATTCCATTTTCCCCATCACTTTCAGGCACACCAATCAGACGTAGATTTGGTCTTTTCACATAATCCCATATTTCTTGGAGGCTTTGTTCATTATGTTTTACTCTTTTTTCTCTACACTTCTCTTCTCGCTTCATTTCATTCATTTGATCTTCAATCACTGATACTCTTTCTTCCAGTTGATTGAGTTGGTTACTGAAGCTTGTGCATTTGTCATGTAGTTCTAGTGTTATGGTTTTCTCTATCAGTTTTTTTTAAGGACTTCTCTACATTGATTATTCTAGTTAACCATTCGTCAAATCTTTTTTCAAGGTTTTTAGTTTCTTTGCGCTGGTTACGTAGTTCCTCCTTTAGCTCTGAGAAATTTGATTGACTGAAGCCTTCTTCTCTCAACTCGTCAAAGTCATTCTCTGTCCAACCTTGTTCCATTGCTGGCAATGAGTTGCATTCCTTTGGAGAGGGAGATGCGCTGTGAATTTTTGAATTTCCAGCTTTTCTGCACTGCTTCTTCCCCATCTTTGTGGTTTTATCTGCCTTTGGTCTTTGATGATGGTGACGTACTGATGGGGTTTTGGTGTGGGTGTCCTTTCTGTTTGTTAGTTTTCCTTCTAACAGTCAGGACCCACAGCTGCAGGTCTGTTGGAGTTTGCTTGAGGTCCACTCCAGACCCTGTTTGCCTGGGTATCAGCAGTGGAGGCTGCAGAAGATAGAATATTGCTGAACAGCGAGTGTTGCTGTCTGATTCTTGCTCTGGAAGCTTTGTCTCAGGGGTGTACCCAGCCATGTGAGGTGTGAGGTGTCGGTCTGCACCTAGTGTGGGATGTCTCCCAGTTAGGCTACTCAGGGGTCAGGGACCCACTTGAGCAGGCAGTCTGTCCATTCTCAGATCTCAACCTCCGTGCTGGGAGATCCACTGCTCTCTTCAAAGCTCAGTTGAAAATGCAGAAATCACCCATCTTCTGTGTCGCTCATGGTGGGAGCTGGAGGTGGGAGCTATTCCTATTCGGCCATCTTGGGTGTGCCCCCATGTTTTTCTTTGCACATCATCAATACTTTCTAATTTGCCATTTATTTTGCAACAAAAACATAAATTCATTTCATAATTTTCACCATAATTATTTTGTTTTTAACTGTATGCAGCCTGGGTTCTACTCTAAATCAATATTTGCTTGCATTCATATAGAATTTGAGAAAGGAGTAAGTGACAAATACGACTTACACTTAAGTGGGTATACTTCCACTAAAACAGAATTGTTAATGTTTTAAAAATAAGTCTAAGAGGAGTAAGAATTACTATTTTAACAAAAATTTACTAAAATAAGTAAATTGCTTTACATTATTCTAGAATTTTTAAATGACACTGCAAAGAGTTTTTATAAGCCTTTAAACTTAGTATTCTGTGTATTTTTGTTTACTGGACTAGCCAGTAAGAACTGGTGATACACCAGTAACGTAGTTAGAATGGTCCATGTTCACCATAATAATAAAAAAAATTCTGAGTGACATTAGTAGCTTCCCAGACTTAAAAAAAAAAATCACCTTTAAAGGTTAACAAAAGAGGAATAAAAGAATCTAATAAATAATTGAAAATGATGACAAGAGGAGAAAAGGGAGAGTTAAGAGAGAAAATGAGGCTACACATAGAACTCTCCAGTGAGTTCATTCATTCACTCATTCAACAGAGATTTCTTGCACACTGACTTCCTTCACAGTGAACATTTTCTTTGCATTAGGGATACAGTTTTTTTTTTTTTTTTTTTTTTTTTTTTTTTAACTGGTGGATGTTAGAAAGACCAACATAATTTTTAAAATTTAGAAAGCAGATGAAATTCTAAGAACATAATCAGAACTTCATAATTAAAGTTTGCAAAAGTGATAAAGAGAAGAAAACACCATTCTTTTAAAAATTCTGCTTGGAATAAGACTAAATAAGGGATAAACCTAATGTCAGATGAAAGTGGTGAATTTAAAAGATGACAGAGAAAAGTAGAATTCAATGATTGCTTCTATTGTCTCAATAATGAAAGAAATGCCAGGTTAAACTAATTTCCTTCTTTTTTCCTTTTTCTTAAATGGAAACATCACAGATATATTTCCTCTTGATCTCAAGTAGATACGTAATTTTTCTTAATATGTCTTTATGGATAAAATGAAAATTGGTTGGCTTGTTAAGGATTAATTACATAGACATATCAGAAAATGTATGAATTATTCTGGATTATTTTTGCCTTGGAACATAACTTCTAAGATGAAGTGAAGGCATCCACCTCTCTGCTCCTCATTTTATAATTTAGTTCAAATTTTGCCCTACCTCTATTGCAGAAACATCACAGTTAGAGAAACATTGGTTATCTTTTTCTGAAGTCATGTTTTATTTTTACTTTTAGTTGCTAGCTTAAACAAAAAGTACAATATTTATACCATAGGAAGAGAAGCTGCATAAACCTCTGACTTATGTTTATGACAATTAACTTCAATGATTTTATGTATTCTAACATGTCTCTACAGTTATATTTACCCTGCACATGTTCTCTTCCCCTAATCCAGATATTACATTGTGATGTGTGGACCAAGAAGTTATCAACTGGGGGATGGCCATTGCATTTTGCAACACTTGGGGAGGCATACAACTACCTTAGATATGTGTATGAAATTGCGGAGTCTTGGGGGGAAAATCCATTTAGATGTACTGGTCATGTTTCATTGAATTTCAATGATCTTTATAGAGGTAGAAAGCAGTTCTCATAATCTCAGCATGGTTGTATTGTCTCAGGTGTACCAGAGTTTGGAACATGAACTTCAGAAGCACGTCAGCCGACAAGACACCCTGCAGCAGTGCCAGGCCTGGCTTTCTACAGTCCAGCCAGATTTAGAGCCAAGCCCTCAACCACCTCTTAGTAGGGCAGAAGCTGTTAAGCAGGTAGTAAACTCCTGAAAGTTTGTGTTATTCTTGTGAATCATTTAGACAGTCAATGAAAATGTGTGAAGTACCTACGATGTGCCAAACTGTATTGACTCCTGGGAATCTAAAAGTAGGAAGAAGGTCTGTGGTTTGCGTTAGTGGAGTTCATGTGCCAGCCGGAAGATGGACATGATAGTGAGGGGCCAACTTGGTAGATTAGGAAGAGAATGGGGCCGGGTGCAGTGACTCATGCCTGCAATCCCAGCACTTTGGGAGTCCAAGACAGGTGAATCACTTGAGGCCAGGAGTTTGAGACCAGCCTGACCAAGATGGTGAAACCCCATTTCTACTAAAAATATAAAAATTAACTGGGCATGGTGGTATGCGCCTGTAATCACAGCTACCCTGGGATTGGGGTAGGAGAGTACCTACCCTCCTGAGGATGCAGAAGCTGAGGCAGAAAAATCGCTTGAACCTGGGAGGCAGAGGTTGCAGTGAGCCAAGATCATGCCACTGCACTCCAGCCTGGTGACAGAGTGAGACACTGTCTCAAAAAATTAAAAAATAAAAATAAAAAATAAAATAATAATAAAAATAAACTATTAAAAAGAAAAAAAAAAAAGAAAGAAAGAGAATGGGGCCGGGCCCAGTGACTCACTCCTATAATCCTAACACTTTGAGAGGCCAAAGTGGGCAGACCACACAGGTTCAAGAATGCAAGACCATCCTGGCCAACATGGTGAAACCTCATCTCTACTAAAAACACAAAAATTAGCTGGGTGTGGTAACAGGCACCTGGAATCCTAGCTATTCAGGAAGCTGAAGTATGAGAATTGCTTGAACCTGGGAGGTGGAGGTGGAGGTTGCAGTGAGCCAAGATCATGCCTCTGCACTCCAGCCTGGGCAACAGAGTGAGAATCTGTCAAAAAAAAAGAAAGGAAGGAAGGAAGGAGGGAGGGAGGGAAAGAGGGAAAGGGAAAGAGAGAGAGAGAAAGAGAGAAAAAGAAAGAAAAGAAAGAAAGAAAGAAAGAAAGAAAGAAAGAAAGAAAGAAAGAAAGAAAGAAAGAAAGAAAGAAAGAAAGGAAGAAAATGGGCACTGTAACCAAAGATCAATTCTGATATTTATTCTGTTGAAGGAAGGAAGGAAGGAAGGAAGGAAGGAAGGAAGGAAGGAAGGAAGGAAGGAAGGAAAGAAAGAAAGAAAGAAAAAGAAAGAAAGAAAGAAAGAAAATGGGCACTGTAACCAAAGATCAATTCTGATATTTATTCTGTTGGGGGACCGTGGGTAAGTCACTTAATTTCTGAGAGCCTCCGAGATAGTTTCCTGCTATTAAAAGTGACATTTATAAGTATACTTGCTTCTAAAAGTTATAATGAAATGCAAATATCACACTACAAGTAAACATTACTTATAAACAGAAAAGTAGTACTAGCTTCTTGCATAGTTTTGGGGCATAAACAAGGTGCTTCATAAATAATTATTGAATGGATGATGAATGAAATGTTAGTTTTTATCATGTGAAAGGAATTCTATTCCGTATTAATTTGACATCCACATGCTTAAAATGTTGTTGCTGAGACTTAACCAGAATATGTGGGAATTTTTTTTTAAACTTTTGTACTAAGCAGCTTTGGTATGCAGTGTTAACCCTGTGGGAAAATATTTTAGAGGAATTTAGTTATAAAGGTTATTGCTGCCAGATATAAATTAACAATATTTAATAATTTAATTTTTTACCACAAATTGAGAATAACATAATGTATTTGATCATTGAGTCCACATAAAGAATGTGTCTAGTTAATTCATCCCCCAAAGTATACTTTCTAAAGACTAAAATGATTTACATTGTCATTAAATGGTTCAGAAAAATGTTCATATAATACTTTATAAGAATAGGATCAGGAAAAATGAAACATGGTTCTCCTTGAATCAAAAAACATGAATTAAAGACTGCCTATATTCTGCTTTTTTTATTAGACTGAGAGTTTTCTTGAATTACAAGCCACCTTGTCTTGTGGCTGTTTCTAATGCACTTTGAATAAATTGAATAAATTCAGATCAACACTTAATTTTTCTCTTTTGTTACCAAAAAAGAAATAAAAGAGATGAAGGGAAAAGAAAGTATTAATGCCAGTGATCTTTTGCTAGAGCAGGAAGAGATTTACTACACATACCAGAATAAGCCATGGTCACAGGAGGATACTGATCCTTCTTCCAGATTATGTGACTATATGGTTCCCTGTTTCTGCCTGTTTCACGTCTCTCTAAATGGTCTTTGAAAGTAGCCAGAGAAGGGAGTTCGAAGTGGTAGAGACACTTGGACCACCGTCACTCTGAGGAAGAAAGGTTTTTTAATTTTGTTTCCTTTTTTATTTTATTTTTGTTGCTGTTTCTTTTGTTTTTTGTTTTGTTTTAGTTTTTCCCTTGGCAAGTGCAGTAAGTCCTCACTTGATGCCATCGATAGGTCTTAGAATCTGAAACTTTAAGCAAAACCATGTACAGCAGGTCCTCAAATAATGTCATTTCCTTCAATATGCAGGTTTATTACAGCGTTGATGAGAACAAAAGTTGTTTCATTATACAACTTCTTGCTTAAAGAAGTCACAGTTTCCAAGAATCTGCCGACAACATTAAATGAGAACTTACTGTGTTCATGTAAAACTGACCAGGCCCTTAGTGGCTGGCAAGCTTGGATGTGTGACTGGAGAATCCACTTACAATGGCCATAGTACCAAGATGCAGTGTGTGTCCCCAGCACCACCCGTCTAGTAAACCCTCAATACATATGTGAAGATAATACACTCCCTACTACCACAAGAAAATGACACATGGATTTGATTCCATTCAGAGTGCTATGTGTTTTTATAAGGCATAAAATGTGAACTTTAGGGAATTGGAAAAAGTACTATAAGATTTTTCTGTAAAGTTGATTTTAGCAAACATTTTTGCAGCTGTGTGGTCACTGACACTCTATGTGCTACTTCCAATGCTTTCGGAATCAGACCAACTATATAAATCTCAAAATATAGCATCATTCCTTTCTATTAAACATGTTCATAAAATAGACATTCTGACAACTTATTCTCTTCTCATATCCCAAAGTTGCTTGAGACAAATAACTTTCTCTGGGTCATAGGTGCATGATATGGTACTTGTGTACAGTGGGTGATGACTCACAATACCATAGTTAGCTTGTACATTCAATTGAAAAGGTGCTACTTCTGACTTAATGGGAAATTAATCTGTATTTATTATATCCACAGGAGCATAGCATGTCTAGGTAATCCACACAGTGCAGAGGAAAAATACTGAGATCAGAGTCACAAAATCAGGTGCCATGATTGACTCTATGATTTGGGAAAATCCTGGAGGTCGACTTTATCGCTACACAGAAACACATTTCTTTGTTTCTGTAAATAGATTAAAGATCCACCTCTCTTGGGCTTGTGGAAAGAGAATATCACAAGGTGAATCTCCTGCAAAGTAAACAAGCCCAGATATCTGTGTTTTAACCTCACTCCAATGAAACCTACCAACTGGTGGACCTTCGCCTTCTGTCTCTAAGATATGCAAAAACATGTTAAGAAGGAGACCAGAGCAGGCTACAAATTCTTTCTCTGAAATGGAAAATAAGCTGGCATGTGAGCAAGTAATCTGGAAAGATTATAGAAGTTTCTTGCGTTTTCCCCTTTCCCAGACCATACAGAATACTTTACATACAAGGAGAAGCAAATAGTGGACAAATAAATCCTCATGGGTGATTTGAATTTTTTCCTGGGAGTCACTAATATATGTCACTTGAACACAGTGGTGAAAACACTGAGCATAGCAAGATTGTTTTTGAAGTGTTAACAGGATATTACAAATGATATAAGTATTTGCTATCTAAATAGCTGATGTATCTCTTTCACTCTGACGCTTGCCTTTTCCAGGTCAAACACTTCAGAGCTTTGCAAGAGCAGGCAAGGACCTACCTAGATCTCCTTTGCTCCATGTGTGACCTGTCAAATGCTTCGGTGAAAACCACAGCAAAAGACATTCAACAAACAGAGCAAATGGTAAGAAAATGAAAAATCACATTGAATTTGTTTTATTATATTCTCTTGCTTGAATATTTCATGTGATATTGAAAGAAAATAGCTCTTGGGTTGTTCTTGCTGTATATAATGGTTCTACAGTCATTATAATAAATAGATATTTGAATTTCAGTTAAGTCATAGAAAATTAAGCACATCCTGACATTGATGACATCAGATTGAGACTGAATCACTTAGTCCCATTAGAACCTTTCTTTTTTTCTCCTCCTTAATGACCATTCTCTCTCTTTTCCTATTTTGCCACACCTTTTTTTGTTGTTTTCTCCTTTTCCATCTTTTTCTTTAGGCAATACTTAATATGAAAGGGGCTCTTGACCCTTTCTTTATTTTATCAAGGATGCCAAAGAGCATGCCATCTGTCACAATCCTTCTAGTTCATTGGTAAAGTGTGGTGTTCAGAAGGGTTTTGAAACTATCTGGGCTGTGATGAGTAGCAGTACTGGTCTACACAGATAGATGGCAGCACTGGAGCCGTGTATTCCCTGCTGTTGCCACTGCAGCCTTAAACTCTTCCATGAAACACATTTGGGTTTGTTTGTCTGTTTTGAGACACTCTGCCAACCAGTCCGGAATGCAGTGGCGCTATCATCACTGACTGGAGCCTCAACATCCTTGGCTCAGGTGATCCTCCCATCTCCACCTCCCAAGTAGCTGGGACTATAGTCATGCACCACCACACCCAGCTAATTTTTATACTTTTTGTAGAGACACAGCTTCGCTATGTTGCCCAGGCTGGTCTCAAACTCCTGGGCTCAAGCAGTCGTCCCTCCTTGGCCTACCAAAGTGCTGGGATTACAGGCGTGAGCCACCACGCCTGGTCCACATTTGAGTTTAAAAGAAAAATAAGACTTAGTTTTGGTATTTAATTTATTAAATATTCACAGAATAGTAAAATGATTCATAGGAAAAAAAAGTCAAAATAATAAGGTTTTTCTCTCTAATATTATCAAAACACATCTGTTTTTAAATCCTTACAAAAGATGATGTAACTATTTTATTTTATTTTATTTTATTTTATTTTATTTTATTTTATTTTATTTTGGAGAAAGAGTCTCACTCTGTTTCCCAGGTTGGAGTGCAGTGGTGCAATTTCGGCTCACTGCAACCTCCACCTCCTGGGTTCAAGCAATTCTCAAGCCTCAGCCTCCCGAGTAGCTGGGACTACAGGCACTCACCACCACGCCTGGCTACTTTTGGTATTTCAGTAGAGAAACGGTTTCACTATGTTGCCCAGGTGAGTCTCGAATTCCTGAGCTCAGGCAATCCACCTGCCTTGGCCTCCCAAAGTGCTAGGATTACAGACATGAACCACCATGCCCAGGCAATAAAACCCATTTATTTTTTACAGAAATGATTTATTGAAACAAATTACACAGCTTCAAAAATCAGTGAAGCAGATCTAAAGACATATCCAAAACATTAATAATTCAGCATGTTGTAAGAAGGATGAACAAATGTACAATAGAGGACAACAGAAGTATTTTCTGGTTAACCTTAACACCAAATTCATGAGTCAGTCAGATGAATCTACTGAAGTGCCCAATGAGAAAAACCATTAGAGCAGCCTTAGACCTAATAAATTGATAAAACTTATTAGAGTTTCGCCAGGCACGGTGACTCATGCCTGTAATCCCAGCACTTTGGGAGTCCAAGACGGGTGTATTACCTGAAGTCGGGAGTTCAAGACCAGCCTGACCAATGCAGAGAAACCCTGTCTCTACTAAAAATACAAAATTAGCTGGGTGTGATAGCGCATGCCTGTAATCCCAGCTACTCGGGAGGCTGAAGCAGGAAAATCACTTGAACCCGGGAGGCAGAAGTAGCGGTGAGCTGAGAATGTGCCATTGCACTCCTGCCTGGGCAACAAGAGCGAAACTCCATCTCAAAAAAAAACCAACTTACTAGAATTTCACAACACTGATTAAAACCGAATAACATAACTCATAGACATTTAAAGCCTTTAGAAACCCTCAATAAAAAAGGAAATCTGCTTTCCCTGAAGCAAATAAAGAAGTACTTTTTAAATTTATGTATTTGCCTGTGTGTGTTTGTGTGTGTATGTGTGTGTCAAATGAGTGCACAAGCCAGCTGGAGAGTTCCATCTCTGATTCATTAACCATAAATGTTTCCATGTATGGTTGCTAACTTTTATGCCTGCGTTTTCTCAAGATTGAACAAAGGCTCGTCCAGGCCCAGAACTTAACTCAGGGATGGGAAGAAATCAAGCACCTGAAGGCGGAGCTCTGGATTTACCTGCAAGATGCTGATCAGCAACTGCAGAACATGAGGAGGAGGCACTCTGAGCTGGAGCTGAGTATTGCGCAGAACATGGTTTCACAAGTTAAGGTGGGTATTAATTTGTCCCCAGGGGAGATAAAAGAGGCCAACAGAATAGAAAACTTGAAATGTGTTCAGTGTATTCACTTCAATATGCCTGAGTGTTTGTCAATCCTTAGACATTAATACAACTCTTTAAGGCAGGGGTCCCCAACCCCCAGATTATGGACCAGTACCAGTCCATGTCCTGTTAGGAACCTGGCCACACAGTGGGAGGTGAGCAAGCATTACTGCCTTAGCTCCATCTCCTGTCAGATCAGAGGCCGCATCAGAGTCTCATAGTGCAAACCCTACTGTGAATTGCACAGGCAAGGGATCTAGGTTGCATGCTCCATATGATAATCTAACTAACATCTGATGATTCGAGGTGGAATAGCTTCATCCTGAAACCATCCCCCTCCAGCCCCGTTCATGGAAAAATTGTCTTCCACAAAACCCATGCCAGGTGCCAAAAAGTTTGGGGACCACTGCTTTAAGGAATAGCAAATCTGAACAAATTTCATTTGGTGCCAGGGAAAACAGATTATAAAGTAAACATTCAAATATATTACTGAAGCTTCAGATGGCCACTTGCACCAGAAGACATTCATTCTCTACATTGTTCCTGTAAAAAGCAGATGTGATTTAGTCTACAGAGTAGACTGCTTAGTCAGAAGACTCTGACTAAACAAACAAGGAACATTATTACTTTTTAGATTTTCATCACCATATTATGCTAAAGCTGTAGGACTGTAAGCTTATCAATTCATTAATTATATATTTCAGCTATATGTAATTCATTTAAAGGATAATATAAATGCAGTTTGTATTACATATTTATATATAATTTAAATAATTTACAATACACAGAAAATTGTGGCCAGGTGTGGTGGCTCATGCCTATAATCCCAGCACTTTTGGAAGCTGAGGTGGGCAGATCACTTGAGGCCAGGAGTTTGAGACCAGGCTGGCCAGCATGGTGAGACCCCATCTCTACTAAAAATACAAAAATTAGCCTTGTGTGGCACATGCCTATAATCCCAGCTACTTGAGAGGCTGAGGCACGAGAATCATTTGAACTTGGGAGGTGGAGGTTGCAGTGAGCCAGCCTGGGCCACAGAGTGAGACTCTGTCTCAAAAAAAAAGAAAAGAAAAGAGAGAGAGAAAGAAAGAAAAAAGAAAATTAGAAGTGTATTAACTTGATTGGAAGTTGTGTAAGATTTTTAACAAACTTTAAGATTTTTTTTCTCCGTGATTATGAGTCAATAATAATATACTGTCTACTGAAGTGCTGTTTGCAAGTGCAGAAAAAAAAGAGAATAGGGATAGGGATAATAACATTTATTTTTTTTCTCAAAAGCACGAACTTTTAAAAAAATTTGTGAACCATCCTAGAAATTTAATTTTTTAAATGTATTTTATAAGAAAAGTTTTATTATAAAAGGCTTAGTAAATACAGAAATGTCTTAAGCAAATTTAAATTACTTATGCTACTACCATTCAGAGATAATAAACAATGCTAATATTTTGCTGTATTTGTTTTAGATATACACATACTTAAAACATTCAAGATGATACTGTTGTTTTATTAACATTTTAACTGTGATTGAACCTAGCTTTAAGGACAGAATTTCATCTATCAGTCCGGGGATTTGAGAGATTTTTTTTGGGTAGTGGAAGTAAATGGAAATGGGAGTGAGCAGTGGGAGAGTATGGAAGTCCATGAACCAACCCCTCGGAGGAATCACTATCCAAAGAAATGATCCTCTGGCCACATGTTGGGCTGGCAGAGATGGTGCGTTAGAGATTTCTTTTTGCTGTGTATGCAAGGAGTAGATGAATCCAAACCATTGCCTTTCCAGTTGGCGAATGTACTCCAGCCTTCCCCAACTTTGTACATAGCACCACTGCCCCTGGTGACCCAAGCTACTTTGCCTTGTCTCTTACATTTGGAAGGTTTCTGTCAGAGGCGTTCAAACCAGAGCGACTCCATCTTGAAGAGGGGCTGAGTAAAATGAGGCTGAGATCTGCTGGGCTGCGTTCCCAGAAAGTTAGGCATTGTTAGTCACAGGATATTTAGTTAAGGGAACAGGTTCATAATGTTTACTGAACAGATTCAGAACTTGACAGACCCAGGATTTAGCAGACCTAGGAAATGTCCTAATGTCCTGATATCTTGAGAATAAAAGCACTCTTAGTTTAAGAATAAATTTTGAAAAACATGAATGCTTTAAAAATTCTTAGAAAATGAAGGTCGCACTTCAAGGTAAGATAATGACTTTTTTCAATAGTGACCGTAATGTTTCACATGTGTTAGTTTTTCTTTATGCCTCTGGAAATAGTACCATAAAAGAATATACCACAGCTACCCTGAATCTTGCACACATGGGAATTAACGTTCATAAAGAGGTATGGTGATTTTTAGATTTTCTCTTTGTTTCCCATGACTTATACATTCTTCAGTTTTTTCGTATTAAGGAACTTAGAGTGTTCAAAGGTCTTATGTCTGTATTGCTCTCTATATTTATTTGGGGATTTCTTAACACATTACATATTTTTTGTTGCTGTTATCCTTTAGGATTTTGTTAAGAAACTACAGAGCAAACAGGCATCCGTGAACACCATAATAGAAAAGGTGAATAAGTTAACAAAGAAGGAGGAGTCGCCTGAACACAAGGAAATAAATCATTTAAATGATCAGTGGCTCGATTTGTGCCGTCAGTCTAATAACCTGTGCTTGCAAAGGGAAGAGGATCTTCAGAGAACAAGAGATTACCATGACTGTATGAATGTCGTTGAAGTGTTCCTGGAAAAATTTACTACAGAATGGGATAATTTGGCCAGGTAACAAAAATTCCCCCATAGGTCACCAAAATGCTAAGCCAGACATTTCCTAATATCTATAAAAATGTAAAATGTGCCCAGATGCAGTGGCTTATGCCTGTAATCCCAGCACTTTAGGAGGCCAAGGCGGGTGGATTAGTTGAGGTCAGGAGTTCTAAACCAGCCTGGACAACATGGTGAAACCTCATCTTTACTAAAAATACAAAAATTAGCTGGGTGTGGTGGTGCATGCCTGTAATCCCAGCTACTTGGGAGGCTGAGACAGGAGAATCACTTGAACCTGGGAGGAGGAGGCTGCAGTGAGCCAAGATTGCACCACCGTACTCCAGCCTGGGTGACAGAGCAAGACCCTGTCTCAAAAAAATAAAATAAAATGTCTTAGGTATATCATCTATTGTTTATTATTATTAATATTGGTAAGTAAAACATCATTATGAACCTAATGTTTTCACCTGGATATAGAGTCATGGTTTTCCTAGCTCGATATTAATTTAACCAGTGGGTAAAAGAGAAATGTTGGAAAATGGTACCATTTTCTCTGTGACCTCAAAGAATATTCTAAAAATATTTCTAATTTTGTTTAATTACAAGTTATGGGATATCATCTATGAAATCATTAAATGAATCCTTCTTGAACCTATATGCTCCCTAGGTTTCTTATCACGTCTATAAGGTAATGAATGCATTCTGTGTAATTCAGTCAGGTTTTTTTCTTATATGAGTCTAGAAATTAGTGAGCAATCCAAATTCAGTTAATGTGTGTCTTTTGTGATTTTCTAGTGATTGAACCCCTCTTAGCTTTCTTGTTTGAAAAATAAGAATACACACACACATACTGGGTCATTATGTAAACCATTCCATACTTTTGATCACTATAATTGCTAAAATCTACACTTCTTCTGCACCGATTTACTAGTTTACAGCAATGAAAACTGCAAACATTGTTCTAGATATCATGAACTCATGGTGGGGTTTTGGGGGTTTTTGTTGGTATACCATTTTCTGGTCTGTTTGCTTTTCTTTGATACTTCACAATTTACTGGTCTATGGGATTAGTCCAGTCAATATTAACAACTCATATTTCTGACTTACAGCAGGCCCCACACACACCTGAGACTTACTGTGTCCCAAACAGAACTTCTCATACTGCCTCCCAACTCTGCTTTTCATACTTCAGAACTGATCATTTAGTAAAAAAGACTGTAAGATTGTATTTTTTATGTGTGCTTCATAGCAAAGGGATGACAATTCTTTACATTTCACACTAAAGATTACTAAAGATTTCTAATGATAAGCAAAAAATATCCAAGTACACAAGTAGCCATTAGAGCTGTTGGTTATACCTTTCAGATCATACTACCTAGCACTCTATTGTTTGTTGAACCCTCTTCACAAAAGAAAGCACACAAATCATGCATCACTTATTAATTTCTTTCAGTATCATTTTCTAGAGTACACTAGATCAGTGCTTCTCACTGTTTAACATTACACAAACCATCCAAAGATCTTGTTACCATATAGGTTCTGCTCAGTTGATAAGAGCCAGAGGAAGATAAAAGCATATTCTGATTTGATTGGAAGGCATTATCAGCCAGAAAGAAGTAGTCAACTTGATTTGATTCAGCTTCTAATATTGACTTCTGATGAGACTTGTATACCATAATTATAGCACTTCTGTCAATAAACCATGAATTGAACTACTCCCATTTATTCTAACCTCAGAAGATCCACTTAAAGAAAATGGTGAAGTGTCAGCCGGAAGTAGTGGCTCATGCCTGTAATCCCAGCACTTTGGGAGGCCAAGGCAGGTGGAGGTCAGGAGTTAGAGACCAGCCTGACCAACATGGTGAAACCCTGTCTCTACGAAAAATATAAAATTAGCCAACCGTGGTGGCGCATGCCTGTAATCTCAGCTACTTGGGAGGCTGAGGCAGGAGAATAGCTTGAACCTGGGAGGCGGAGGTTGCAGTGAACCGAGATCACAGCATTGCACTCCAGTCTGGGAAACAAGAGCAAAACTCGGTCTCCAAAAAGAAAATGGTGAAGTGTAATTTAGCATAGTATGAACAAACATCAATATTGACTACAGCTAATTTGCTCTTATACCTTTCCATGTATTTTCAGATCTGATGCGGAGAGTACAGCTGTCCACCTGGAAGCTTTGAAAAAGTTAGCGTTGGCATTGCAGGAGAGAAAGTATGCTATTGAAGATCTGAAAGATCAAAAGCAGAAAATGATAGAGCATCTGAATTTAGACGACAAGGAGCTAGTCAAAGAACAGACGAGTCATTTAGAGCAACGTTGGTTTCAGCTTGAGGACCTCATTAAAAGGAAAATCCAAGTGTCAGTCACCAACTTGGAGGAGTTAAATGTGGTGCAGTCCAGATTTCAGGAGCTAATGGATTGGGCAGAAGAGCAACAACCCAACATCACCGAGGCCCTTAAGCAGAGCCCTCCTCCAGATATGGCTCAGAACCTTCTCATGGATCACCTGGCCATCTGCAGTGAACTGGAGGCCAAGCAGATGCTCCTGAAATCGCTCATAAAGGACGCAGACAGGGTCATGGCGGATCTTGGTCTCAATGAGCGACAGGTCATTCAGAAGGCTCTCTCTGATGCACAAAGCCATGTGAATTGTCTCAGTGACTTAGTGGGCCAGCGAAGAAAGTACTTAAACAAAGCCTTGTCTGAGAAAACCCAATTTCTCATGGCAGTGTTCCAGGCCACCAGCCAAATTCAGCAACACGAGCGAAAGATAATGTTCCGTGAACACATCTGTCTGTTACCAGATGATGTGAGCAAACAAGTCAAAACATGTAAGAGTGCACAAGCCAGCCTCAAGACTTACCAAAATGAAGTCACTGGACTTTGGGCCCAGGGTCGTGAACTAATGAAAGGAGTCACAGAGCAGGAAAAGAGTGAAGTGCTGGGGAAGCTTCAGGAATTGCAGAGTGTCTATGACAGTGTTTTACAAAAGTGCAGTCACCGGTTACAAGAACTAGAGAAGAATTTGGTTTCTAGGAAGCATTTTAAGGAAGATTTTGATAAAGCTTGCCACTGGCTAAAACAAGCAGATATTGTTACATTTCCTGAAATCAACCTAATGAATGAGAGTACTGAGCTTCATACACAACTGGCCAAATACCAACACATTCTTGAACAATCTCCAGAATATGAAAATCTTCTACTTATGCTGCAGAGAACTGGGCAGACCATATTACCATCGCTGAATGAAGTTGATCATTCCTACCTCAGTGAAAAGCTAAACACTTTGCCCCAACAATTTAACGTAATTGTTGCCTTGGCTAAAGACAAGTTCTATAAAGTCCAGGAAGCAACTCTTGCTCGGAAGGAATATGCTTCCTTGATTGAGTTGACAACCCAGTCTCTGAGTGAACTTGAAGCCCAATTCCTGAGGATGAGCAAAGTTCCCACCGACCTGGCCGTTGAGGAGGCTGTGACTCTGCAAGATGGTTGCAGAGCCATTCTGGACGAGGTGGTGGGCCTTGGGGAGGCGGTGGATGAACTGAACCAGAAAAAAGAAGGTTTTCGCAGCACAGGTCAGCCTTGGCAGCCAGACAAGATGCTGTATCTTGTCACCTTATATCACAGGCTGAAGCGACAAACAGAACAGAGGGTTAGCTTATTAGAAGACACCACCAGTGCTTACCAAGAACACGAGAAGATGTGCCAACAGCTAGAGAGACAACTGAAGTCTGTAAAACAAGAGCAGTCCAAAGTGAATGAGGAAACGCTGCCTGCAGAGGAGAAGCTCAAAATGTATCACTCCCTGGGAGGAAGCCTCCAGGACTCGGGGATTCTACTGAAACGAGTAACCATACATCTCGAAGATCTTGCCCCACACCTTGACCCCTTGGCTTACGAGAAAGCCAGGCATCAGATCCAGTCCTGGCAAGAGGAGTTAAAACTGTTGACTTCTGCCATTGGTGAGACGGTGACAGAATGTGAGAGCCGAATGGTGCAGAGTATAGACTTCCAGACTGAGATGACTCGCTCCCTGGACTGGCTGAGGAGAGTGAAGGCAGAACTCAGTGGGCCGGTGTACCTAGACCTCAACCTGCAGGACATCCAAGAGGAAATCAGAAAGATCCAAATTCATCAGGAAGAGGTCCAGTCCAGCTTGAGAATCATGAATGCGCTGAGTCACAAGGAAAAGGAGAAGTTCACAAAGGCCAAGGAGCTGATTTCTGCGGATTTAGAACACAGCCTCGCTGAGCTCTCAGAGCTGGATGGAGACATTCAGGGAGCCTTACGCACCAGACAGGTAGGTATAATAGGACTTCACTTCTCTTTTTGCCATTGTGCTTATTTGTAAACAGGTACAAGAAATTCATTTGCTTGGTTATAATTGCTTCTTTAAATATTTCTTTCTAAATACTACACAGAAGCATCTTCAGCAGTGACTTAAATGGTTATTTAAATTTTTTTTTTTTTTAATTGAGATGAAGTCTTGCTGTGTCGCCCAGGCTGGAGTGCAGTGGTGCGATCTCAGCTCACTGCAACCTCCGCCTCCTGGGTTCAAGTGATTCTTGTGCTTCAGCCTCCCAAGTAGCTGGGATTACAGGCACCTGCCACCACGTCCAGCTAATTTTTGTATTTGCAGTAGAGATGGGGTTTCATAATATTGGCCAGGTTGGTCTCAAACTCCTGATATCAAGTGATGTGCCTGCCTTGGCCTCCCAAAGTGCTGGGATTATAGGTGGGAGCCACCGTGCTGGGCCAGGTGATTTTAATTGTTTATGTGCATGCTATTCATTTTGTGCGGTTTCCATCTTGACTTCACTTTGCTTATAATAGTGATGCCTCAGTGATCTCTCACCTTTAAAGAGATGATAAATGGTATTAGTAACATAATTCATATTATATATTAGTACATTGATAGTACAACTGATTAACAATGAATAATTACTGATGCCCTTTGTAGACAATGTGAAGGCTGGTATTTCTAAAGTCAGTGCTAGATGAAGAGTCAAAATGGAGAGAGGCAGATAGACAATGCAGCCCTGACCTTGCTAATAAGCCACTTTTTTGTGGGGTATCCCATTAGTTGCACCGTCTCTTCACCCCTTCTGTGGGGATGAGTGCTGTCCGTCCTTTGCTTCCCTATAGCACAGCAGAAGAAAGACTAGAATACTCGTAATTACTTGACTTAGGGATAACAAAAAGAAATGGGAGCATGTACAAAACTTCCCAGATTGGCCTAATTGCGTCTTGCTCTGGGGCTTGCAAGTTCTGTGCATTTAAAAATAAGAAGAGGGCCAGGCGTGGTAGTGCACGCCTGTAATCACAGCACTTTGGGAGGCTGAGGCAGGTGGATCACCTGAGGTCAGGAGTTCAAGACCAGTCTGACCAACATGGTGAAACCCTGTCTCTAGTAAATACAAAAAAAAAAAAAAAAAAAAAATTAGCTGGGTGTGGTGGTGCATGACTGTAATCCTACTTGGGAGGCTGAGGCAGGAGAATCGCCAGGAGGCAGAGGTTGCAGTGAGCCGAGATCATGCCATTGCACTCCAGCCTAGGCAACAAGAGCAAAACTCTGTCTAAAAATAAAATAAAATAAAATAAGAAGAGAAAAATAGTGGCTAGAGGATTACTTCCTTTAATTTCTTGGCTCCTTTTCTCCATGTCTGTCTTCAGTCCCTCTGATTCTAGGAGATGTCAACCAACCCTTTAGGTAAAAGATAGCTTTCATCAGGATAATACAGCAGCTAAAGCCTGGGAGGCGGGCACATCTGAGTTTTAATAGTAGCTATTTGATCTCAGGCAAATGACATCCTATGAGGCTCTGTCTGTTTTTGTAGAAGAGAGATATTAATGATTCTTTTATTAGGTTTATCTTCTTAGCATCAGGTCTGACACGAAGTAACCTCAGATGAATCTTAGCTCTCATTTAACTTTATTTTCCACAAAGATTAAGGTTAACACTTTCAATAGTAAAAATGTTAATATTGGATAAAATCATAATAAACTTCTTCATGTAAAATTCTGACTTTTTAAACTAAAAACTTTAACCTAAAAATTCACTTTAACCTTTTCATGTTGATTCAAGGCTATTGTTTAAAAAATTTTTTAAACTATTTTTCTAGACCTATTAGTATAAATAGAGATATAGAATCTAGAATGTAGAGTAAGAACAGAAGTTACCAGAAATTTTCATTCTTGAAGGACATTTGTCAGGTAAACTTGCTTCTTTTGGTGAGTTTTGAACCAAAATCTTAAATCTATTAAGATGTCTCTACTTGTGCCGTCTTGTCTTATTGATTATCTTCGTCCAAATAACTAAAGATCATGGTTCCTGGGGCATTTCTTATTCCCTCCGCTGATTCTATGCTTCGCTGTCCCTGTTCTTTCCCTAACTGGTGCTCATCTTACGGGTACTTTCTCTACCTTTTCTATGCATCTTTGCTTGCACAGTCACAGCTTATCTTGTCCAGTCATTGATGGCTGGTTAGAGTGTTTCTTTTCCTTCTGGAGTTGAATGGACCGGCCTTCCAGACTTAAACTTTTCAACTTTTCTATTTTAGTCTCTATAAAAGACTCACAGCTTACTATTTCACTTCCAGAAATTCCTCTGTGGCTCTGTGGTCTGGTAAATGCCAGTTTGGAAGTTTGATGTTGCTATACTTCTTTTTTTTTTTTTTCCTTTTTTCTTTTCTTTTTTTTCCTTTCCATGTTTGTTTGTTAATTTGTTTTTTGAGAGACAGAGTCTGGAGTGCAGTGAAACTATCTCAGCTCACTGCAACCTCTGCCTCTCAGGTTCAAGCAATTCTTGTGCCTCACCCTCCCAAATAGCTGGGATTAAAGGCATGCGCCACCACACTCAGCTAATTTTCGTATTTTTAGTAGAGACAGGGTTTCACCATGTTAGCCAGGCTGATCTCGAACTCCTGGCCTCCAGTGATCTGCCTCCTTCAGCCTCCCAAAGTGCTGAGATTACAGTCATAAGCCACCATGCTTGGCCGTGTTGTTATACTTCTAACCAATGGAGACATTACTGCACTTTGGTAAACATTCAGTCGGCCACATATTTCTAAGCATTATATTATTTCTTAGAGAGGGAACATTCAGAACTAGTCAAGATACTGACAGAAATGTCAATCACATCTCTGCCCTTATTATTTAATTTAATGGCAATAATACAATTATAACAAGAATAGCAGAAGGAAAAATCAAGGCTAATGATGGATGGCACCACAAAAATATTCCCCTAGCTTATCAATGCACTTACCCACATACACCCATGAGACTGAGGACTGGAAAACAAATGAATGAATGAAACTCTTTCCTGCAAATACATTGCAAAGGAGAGTTGATTATGTTTGCAACTGCTGTTTTTCAGGCTACCTTGACTGAAATGTATAGCCAGTGTCAAAGGTATTATCAGGTATTTCAAGTGGCCAATGACTGGCTTGAGGATGCCCAAGAAATGTTGCAGCTGGCAGGCAATGGCCTAGACGTGGAGAGTGCAGAGGAAAATCTCAAAAACCACGTGGAATTTTTCAGTACAGAGGATCAGTTCCACAGTAACCTGGAGGAGCTCCGTGGCCTGGTAGCCACCCTGGACCCACTCATCAAGCCAACAGGCAAAGAAGACCTAGAACAGAAAATGGCTTCTCTGGAACTCAGGAGCCAGAGGATGAGCCAGGACTCTTGTGCCCAAGTGGATCTCTTGCAGAGGTATTTCAGGATGTTTTGTGTTTTATATTTAGTGAAATGAATTTCCACGCTGAAAGTAGTAATACACAAATGACATACATTAGCACATACATGCATTCTTCTCTCAAGTATCATTAGACATACTGACACCAGAGCTTCATGTAGAAATACATGATTTCATGTCACTTATCAATTTCTGTTGGACTCTTTCAAGATGCACAGCTCAATGGCACGATTACCAGAAAGCAAGGGAAGAGGTTATTGAATTGATGAATGATACAGAAAAGAAATTGTCTGAGTTTTCTTTGTTGAAGACGTCTTCTAGTCTTGAAGCGGAAGAAAAATTGTCAGAGCACAAGGTCAGAGTTTTGGGCTGTTTTTTTTTTTTTTAAATCCTTTTTCTATAAGTGTAATGGGTCTTTGCAACATGATCAATACATCTTCATTTCTACCTGGAATTTTTCAATATGATAAGGATGCATTTAACCACACTTTATAGAAGTTTTAAGTTTATTAAATGCTGTTACCTTTTAAGATTCCCATTGGAAATGCATAGCAAAGATTTTAAAAAGATGTTCAGAGCAGTTTGCTTCCGATAAGATATGGCACTTAATAAATGTCAGTAAATACTTTTTGTTGATAACAGATTAAATAAAACTGAAAAATTAATAACTGAGTCTCCCTTTATCAGAGCAATATAAGGAAAAAAGTAACATACTAAAATATTAAATTTGGTTCACTTACATTTGTGCTGCTTTTTAAAAATGAAAAAAAATGTCATCTCAAGTAGCAAAATACACTTTTGTTTTTAATACATAAATAATATTCACCTCACCTCTTTAAAAAGCTTTAAGACTAACTCTGTTTAAAAAATAAACATAAAAGAGTACCTAGAGGAGAATAAACGTATATGTAGAAACATTCCCTTTTGCAGGTAATTTTGGGCTTTACCAAGATCCATAGAACTTAAAAAAAATTAATCTCTCCCTTGTCTCCTCTCTTCCGTCCTCCACCCCCAACTCTAGGCTTTAGTGTCAGTGGTTAACTCTTTCCATGAGAAAATTGTGGCCCTTGAGGAAAAAGCTTCACAACTGGAGAAAACCGGAAATGATGCTAGCAAAGCCACCCTGAGCAGGTCAATGACCACCGTCTGGCAGCGCTGGACACGCCTTCGAGCTGTGGCCCAAGACCAGGAGAAGATCCTGGAAGATGCAGTGGATGAGTGGACGGACTTTAACAACAAGGTAGCTTCCACTGTCCATGGGCTCACCTTTCTTTCTTCACTAATTATAATGTATTTTGAAACACGGTATTTTGCCACTTTTTGAAGTCAGCCTTCTGAAAGTAATAAAGGCTTTTTCAAATCTCTGTTTCAATGACATAAAAACTAAGTTATGAAACAAAGTACAAAATGCAATGTACAGTTTAGTCTCAAGTCACAGTCAAATTATTTCAGTGAGAAAAACCAAGCAAATAAATTTTGAAAGGAGAACAAGCCCATTTGGCCCCATTTGCTTTCTTAACTGGCCTTGTAAAAGAACGAGATACTTTTTCTTTACCATGAAACCTGAAAATGAGCAGAAATTTAACTCATTACCAAAAATGTATATTCAACGTTTTCCTTTTGGGAGTCTTGCTCTGTCGCCCAGGCTGGAGTGCAGTGGTGTGATCTCAGCTCACTGCAACCTCCGCTGCCTGGGGTCAAGCAATTCTCCTGCCTCAGCCTCCTGAGTAGCTGGGATTACAGGCACCTACCACCACACCCGATTAATTTTTGTATTTGTAGCAGAGATGGGGTTTTGCCATGTTGGTCAGGCTGGTCTCAAACTCCTGACTTCAGGTGATCTGCCTGTCTCAGCCTCCAAAAGTGCTGGGATTACAGGCATGAGCCAGCACATGCCTGCCTGGCCACTTTTTCCATCTTTTAAAGGTTTAATGTTTTAAGCCATGTGTTCCTTTATGATTTAAAGGTATTCATTTATGTTACCTTAAATATTGGAAAGATATTTTGTTTTCTTAGTTTAAAAAAAAAAAAAGCTTTTTCTGTATTAAGTATAGTTTCTGATTGTCCTAATATTATTTTGAGATTAAAGCTTTAAACCCAGAGGTACAGAGGTGATATCTCCTTTCATGTTAAGAAGGTGGCTCAGGTTCCAGTTTCCTAAAATATGGAATTTATACCATCATCTTTAATTGGCTTCATACACTAGTGTGTGGCTTTTATGGGAATGACCCTTTTTTTTCAGTTTACTTATTATTGAACTTCATAGTATGTACATTTGTCATCAGGTTAAAAAGGCCACTGAAATGATTGATCAGCTGCAAGATAAGTTACCTGGAAGTTCAGCAGAGAAGGCGTCGAAAGCGGAACTCTTAACTCTTCTTGAATACCATGACACGTTCGTTCTGGAGCTGGAGCAGCAGCAGTCGGCCTTGGGCATGCTCCGGCAGCAAGCCCTCAGCATGGTCCAGGATGGAGCCGCCCCAGTCCCCGGGGGAGAGCCGCCACTCATGCAGGAAATCACCGCGATGCAAGATCGGTGCCTGAAGTAATTAAGCACCTACTTTTATTCTGTTACTAAACTTGGCCTTGACCCAAAGGGATAAACAGGGTACATGAGTATGAAGGTGCTCCTTCACACCACCTTAAAAATGTGGGGATCTCTTCCCATCACCCTTGCTTTTCGGTTTCTTTGACTCTTCAATCATTTGTCTGACAAATACATATCTCATAGTACTTAGAGATACGATGACGAACCATGCAGACTCAGTGTCTATCTTCATGCTGTTTACAGTCAAACAGCAGAGATAGGCAACTAAGGCAGCCTTTCAGTCAAGTGTGAAAAGGGAGCTGAGGGAATCCAAAGCAGAGACAAGCAGTCGAGGAGAGGAGTCAAAGAAGGCATCCCTTCAGAAGGAGAATTTAAGCAGAAGCCTGAGCAGCCTGGAGCTAGGCATTGAGTTTTGCAAACAGGGGAATGATGTGTAAGAAAGGAAGAAACATGTCACTTTCAAGGAGCTCCTTGGGTGATGCAGGGAGAGGAAGGGTGATTCAAGAGAAATGAAGCATGAGAGGGAAACAATTGAGAGCTATTCAGAACTTAGATATTTGATAAAGCTTGAGAACTCATTGGCTATCTGGGGTGACAGGGATGTAGGAGCAAAGATGACACCACAGTCCAGGTAAATAGTAGCCACTGACTGGCAGTGAATTTAGTAGAAAGAGCAAGTTAATGTTGATATATAACCAGGCCTGATTCACTTCTTGGGCCAGCGAAAAAATATTCATAGATAATTTAATTTCTACATTTACAAATATTACCTCATTCATGTCCTTGCATTCACCTCTTTCCCTTATAGGTGATGTGGGTGTAACCTAATACTTATCAAATTTACATCAATTCAAATAAAGACTTGAAATTTGGACATTATTAACATGATTAATTATGAAATTTCCAAAGCTTGATTTTTTTTTCTTTAAAAACTACTTTCTAATAGATAGCCATATATATTCCAGTTATACATTACTTTTAAATGTGCCATTTTAGTAGATTTCCAAAGAGGAAGTAAATAATGAAATAATCTCCAGGCTATGTTAAATAGGAAATTAATTGCAATTCAGTGGCATGTGAGACAGTCAACTCTCAATTTTTGAAGGACAAATTATTCACTTTATATGACATTTATACATGAACTGAAGTGTTATTTGACAGTGTTGAGGAAGTGTCTTTACTTGCAAAAAAGATATTAGATTTCCCATTTCTGTATATGTATTGCATAAAATGTTGTCAAGTATTAGGGGGTTCCTTTCACGTCACATCACTTCTGTTTTATCCCTGTAATGTTTCTGAAGCATGCAGGAGAAAGTGAAGACTAATGGAAAGTTGGTGAAGCAAGAGCTGAAGGACCGAGAAATGGTGGAGACTCAGATCAATTCTGTGAAATGTTGGGTTCAGGAAACGAAAGAATATTTAGGGAATCCAACAATAGAAATAGATGCTCAACTTGAAGAACTTCAGGTACAAAAAAATCTCCTCATTCTCTTTACCCCTCATTTCAAAAACAGTTGCCCTGATTTTAATTGAACATACTTGTTTATATTTATTGAATATTGAATTTAAAAATTTCAGAAATGTGTTCTATAGAAGATATTTAGTATTACTTCATGGGATTTTCCTTTGTTTTCTAAAGTGAACATGCTTTATATTCAGAGACAAAAGAAGAGTGTTGTATTATTTTAAGATATTTCTCTAATTCCACACTTAATTATATGTTGATGAAAAATGTACAGCCTTGTCTATAACAGTCTCCTTAGAAGGTTCCCAGAAATTTCTTATTTTGATCTTTTCTTCAGATTCTCCTAACAGAAGCCACAAATCACCGACAGAACATTGAAAAAATGGCAGAAGAACAGAAGGATAAGTACTTGGGTCTTTATACCATATTACCTTCTGAACTCTCCCTTCAGTTGGCTGAAGTAGCATTGGACCTAAAGATCCGTGATCAGGTAAACCTATGATCAAGAGTGTCTTTCTATTTTCTTGTGTCAAATATTTTTGTTTCTTTAAGAAGAAATACATAGTCCTTTTTGGTGTTGAGACCAGAGCGAGATTTCAGTCTCTGGTCTCATGAAGAACACAATTTCATGTAGTGAAAATAGGCTCAAATAACATCTGTATGGAAATATAATAGATTTTTTTTTTTTTTTTTTTTTTGAGACGGAGTCTCGCTCTG
>NC_045438.1:53424340-53480954 GCF_002776525.5 Piliocolobus tephrosceles | reverse complement strand
TTTTGAGACGGAGTCTCGCTCTGTCCGCCAGGCTGGAGTGCGGTGGCGCTATCTCGGCTCACTGCAAGCTCCGCCTCCCGGGTTCCCGCCATTCTCCTGCCTCAGCCTCCTGAGTAGCTGGGACTACAGGCACCCACCAGGGCGCCCGGCTAACTTTTTTTTTTTTTTTTTTTGTATTTTTAGTAGAGACGGGGTTTCACCGTGGTCTCGATCTCCTGACCTTGTGATCCACCCGCCTCGGCCTCCCAAAGTGCTGGGATTACAGGCGTGAGCCACCGCGCCCGGTCGAAATATAATAGATTTTTAGGACTCTCTTGGTGGCTTAGTGCTAAAGCTATTAAAGTTTAATTAAAACCATTCTATATGAGACAAAGAGAAGACATACTAAAATTCTAAAGTGCTACATGAAACAGAAAGTAATATCCCATTTGTACGAACTGTCAAATTCATACAGTTGGGCTCTACTTTGGAAATCTTCAGTGTATGATGCAAAGTGTTTTAAAAATCTCATCAAGGCGCGGTGGCTCAAGCCTGTAATCCCAGCACTTTGGGAGGCCGAGACGGGCGGATCACGAGGTCAGGAGATCGAGACCATCCTGGCGAACACGATGAAACCCCGTCTCTACTAAAAAATACAAAAAACTAGCTGGGCGAGGTGGCGGGCGCCTGTAGTCCCAGCTACTCGGGAGGCTGAGGCAGGAGAATGGCGAGAACCCGGGAGGCGGAGCTTGCAGTGAGCTGAGATCCGGCCACTGCACTCCAGCCTGGGCGACAGAGCAAGACTCCGTCTCGAAAAAAAAAAAAAAAAAAAAAAAATCTCATCAAAATCCGATCCTACTTTATCATGACTTTGACCTAAACTACTAATATGTGCTACTTACTGTTTTAAGTATTTAATTGATATATTTGGTGTTTCTTCTTAGACATTGGAAGATCTATTGGGAAGGATGACTTGGCAAGTTCATGGTCTTTTTATATTTTTGAGACAGAGTCTTGCTCTGTCCCCCAGGCTGGAGTGCAGTGAAACAATCTCAGCTTACCACAATCTCCACCTCCTGGGTTCAAGCAATTCTTATGCCTCAGCCTCCCAAGTAGCTGGGATTCCAGGCATGCACCACTACACCCAGCTAATTTTTTGTATTTTTAGTAAAAAGAGACGAGTTTTGCCATGTTGGCCAGCCTGGTCTCAAACTCCTGGCCTCAAGTGATCTGCCTGCCTCAGCCTCCCAAAGTCCAAAGTGTTGGGATTACAGATGTGCACCTCTGTGCACAGCCATGGTTTTTTTTTTTTTTTTTTTTTTTTTTTTGGTTCAAATGTAAGCTTTTCTCTGGATTAATTTTCCTATCATAGACTTATTCATATGTATTTCATTTACTTTGACACTCAATATAATGAAGGCCAAACACACCATTAACACTCTTTTAATGGTGTGTTTTCTCCCTACTAAAGAGGTTTTTTTAAAGATCTTTATATAAAGAAATGTTTCTTCTCTTTAACATCTTTTCTTCAGCATTTTATTCTAAGCAACAGTGTGAATGTTTTTTTATCAAATCAAACCGAAGTCATTGGAAATTTGTAAATACTGTCTTTTTTCACCTTCCTTTGCATTGGATGTGCTTAATACTTTGTTGGCATACTATAGAGTTGTAGTTGGAAAGTTACAAAAAGAGTTAACAGATCATTAACAGTCATTGATTAAAAGGTGCTTGGAGACAAATCAGTGTTCCTCCAACTATTTGGGAGGATTTTCCATCCTATGAAGAAAAAGGCTTAGAGGAGTTTGTGTGCTCAGAGTCATTACGTTAGTTAATGGAGAAGATAGGATTCAAACTCAGCTGTCTACACAACCATCGATAATGAGTATTCTGTAAATATTTAATAAGTGAATTCCTCTACACACATTGCTTGTATCTTTGCTGGAACACAAGGAGTGCAGTAAATACATAAAGATAGTGAAGTCGGGGAAAGCCAGGAGAGCTTGTAACTAACTGCACATCTCTGGTATGACCAAAGGTATCAATGCCAAAGCAGTTAAAATGTGTCTTGTCAACATCATTTGAGATTTTTAGTATCTATTATACAATTTTAACCATGGCTTGTTTTGTTGTTGTCACTGATTTTTTAGATCCAAGACAAAATAAAAGAAGTTGAGCAGAGCAAGGCCATGAGCCAGGAACTCAGCCGGCAAATTCAGAAGATAGCTAAAGACCTCACAACTATTCTAACTAAGCTGAAAGTGAAGACAGATAATATAGTTCAAGCTAAAACTGACCAAAAGGTAAGAAGTAGAAGTTTAAAGGGTGCTACTGAATGAATTAAATAGTTTTTGGAGTCAGTTTTACTTGAGGATACAGGAGAAAAACCTTTTAGGAACCTTTATTAAAGCCAATTAGTAACAGCAGGCGGTAAAGAAATGTTATAACTGAATCTACACAGATCCTCTTCCATAACTTATCATTATAATTGAACAGTGTTAATAAATATACATGCACGAGTGTGTAAGAAAGAAGACTGTCAAAGGACTAAGTGATGATTTAGGAATGCAAGTATATAAATTCCAAAGTGAATTGTGTCCTTGGTAGCTAAATCTGTGTTCTTCCTCTGTTGATGAGTTCAGGGACTGTAATCCTTTTTGGGTGGGGCAGAAGGAAAATGTTAGCCTTCTCACTCAGCCTCATAGGAAACAAACACCAGGATTACAACATATCCTGCTCTGCCTTTCCAGCCGAAGAAACAAAAATGACCTGATCATAGCAGAATTATAGTAAAATTATTCATTATAATATTTGGCTTTGACAAAAATCAGTCTGATCTTGGAAAACCTGAAGAAATTTATTTTCTATTCTCTAATGTTCTTTCATTTTGATGACCATCAAGGTGCTGGGAGAGGAATTAGATGGTTGTAATTCAAAGTTAATGGAATTAGATGCAGCAGTACAGAAATTCTCAGAACAGAATGGCCAACTGGGTAAGCCACTGGCCAAGAAGATAGGAAAACTGACTGAACTGCACCAGCAGACCATTAGACAAGCTGAGAATCGGCTCTCCAAACTCAATCAGGTATGTGTTCCGGATCAGAAATCCAAAGCCTCTAAGGCAGAAACTTCCCCAAACTCAATCAGGTATGTGTTCTGGATCAGAAATCCAAAGCCTCTAAGGCAGAAACTTCCATGTTCTGCTTTTCTCTTTTGAAAATAAATAAACATAAATAAAAAGATAAAATGGACAATGAGAGAGTAGTTTAGGTATAGCTTATTTCATGCTACACTTGTGTTCCTAAGACTTAGCTGTAAACCAGCACTTATTTTATATCCAGTCATATGATAAAGTCACTGACAAAGGTGGTCCTATAAACGGACTTTGGAGTGAATATTTTGTAAAATGGAAAAGTAGTTTGTGAAATGAATATTCACCTGTTAACATGTTTTATGAAATCAGTTTGGGGTTAATTCAAGTACCTTTAAGTAAGCTACATATATATTAGCTTACATTGACTTAATAGGTTCAGTTGCACATCTGTAATAATTGTTGCATATAGACTAGACTTTTGAAACCGATTAATATAATCAGTGACAAGTTAAAACTAGGAGTTGGCAACCCATTGATTATAGTATTGAAAGTTTGCCTGCTGTAATCCCCACTTGCCACCTCCTTACCCAGGGGAGGGTGAAGGAAGGGATAGAGGAAGGCCTGGCATGGTGGCTCATACCTACAATCCCAGTACTTTGGGAGGCTGAGGCGGAAGGATCACTTGAGCCTAGGAGTTTGAGACCAGCCTAGGCAACATGGTGAAATCCACAAAAGATGCAAAACATTAACTGGGCATGGGGACACGTGCTTGTGGTCCAGCTACTTGGGAGGCTGAGCCCGTAAGACTGAGACTGCAATTAGCCATGATCCTGCTACTGCACTCCAGCCTGGGTGAGAGTAAGACCCTGGCTAAAAAAAGAAAGAGAAAAAAAAAAAAAGAAAGAAAGAAAAAGAGGAATAATTCAATCATATTAAGAATTTGAGCTTTATCCCAAGGTCACTGAGAAGCCTTTGACAGATTTTCAACAGGGAAACGATTTTTTGATACCATTGAATATCATCGATATTATAACTATCAACCCCTAAGATTGTTGTGTCCAAAAAGAGAGAAGACTGATTTATAGCTCAAGAAACAGAGTTTACATTTGTTATCTTAATGTTATGGGTTTTTCAGGCAGCATCACATTTAGAAGAATACAATGAAATGCTTGAATTAATTTTGAAGTGGATTGAGAAAGCTAAAGTCTTGGCTCATGGAACTATTGCATGGAATTCTGCAAGCCAGCTTCGGGAACAATATATTTTGCATCAGGTAACCTTAGGAAAACTAATTTTTAAAAAGTAACCAAGGGCAATTGGATTTAACTGGGAAGACTGACACAACACTTAGAGGGCCGTGTTGTAAAATTACTGGAGCTATCAGATAAAAAGAATGCTAAGATACCCCTGAGTTGTTCAGTAGTTGGACAGAAAGGAGCTTCTCATGAAATTTCATGAAATTGAATAAATAAATATCCTTGATCTTCCCATAACCTACCTTACACCAAGACGCAAACCAATCAGCCTTGTAGAAATCATTTTCTGTAGCTTCTATGAAATAATTATTTGCAGGGATCTGATGGGAAATTCTTTCCTGTGAAGAGATGCAATGAAGTGTGGAAAGATTCTAGACTCCACACTCAGACTGGCAGGAAAATCAAGCTCCGCCCTGCAGGGTTGTGTGATTTGGAGCAGAATGCTTTGCCTCTCTGAATTCTGTCTTCTCATCATTTGTATGAAGATGTAAATAATATTCGTATTTCAGACTTATCATGAGATCAAATGGTTTAAGGTACATATGTGTAAACATCTATCTGGCACATACATCTCCCGCCTCCTCCCTCAGCCCTCACCCAGGCCTGTCGTCTGGCCTTCCACAGGAGGTCAGGCAGCCCAGAGCAAGCCACGAGTCTACGTCCACATGCTGGCTATGTTACTTCATTTCCTCTGAAGTTACATGAGAAAAATGTTCCTTTTCTCTCAGTCACGTCATTCAGGAAATTATTTCATCCTTTTGTAACTTAAGCTTAAATTAGACCCAGATAGCTAATAGGCTAGTTATCTTATAATAAAATATAGGGGGACTTCTATTAGAGTTACATGGGTATCCTTGAGTATTCTAGATTTTTCTCTCTTACATTATTTATGTATCCTTGTGGCCTTTAAATGAATCCCCGTATCCATTCTTGCTTACAGGGTTCTAGATAAAAGCCTCATTTTTCCCTTTTTGGAATGCTTTAACAGCTCCTAATTTTTCCCTATATTCACAGTCTTTCTTCTCTGATCAATCTTGCGTATTCTTCCCACAGTGTCTTTCTTAAGCAACTCCAATCTTTTGCTTTAAGATATGCTTAGATATGAAAAGACAGGACTTAAGTTACCACTGATTTGAAAACAATGAAAAAAGCCAACATCCTTAGAAGTCTAGAAATGCAAATTTCAGCAAAAAAAGAGAGGAAGAAAGACAAAGTTAACTGTCAAGTTCATAACTGTTTCTTTCAAGTTCATATTTATGGAAGTGAGAGCTCTCAAACATTGCTGGTATCCTGGCAAAATCGCTTTGAAAAATAATTGGCAAAATATATGATGATTGTCAAAAATGTTACTACTCTGGGGCAGGCATGGTGGCACACACCTGTAATCCCAGCACTTTGGGAGGCCAAGGTGGGCGGATCACAAGGTCAGGAGTTCAAGACCACCCTGGTCAATATGGTGAAACCCCATCTCTACTAAAAATACAAAAATTAGCTGGGCGTGTTGGCGGGCACCTGTAGTCCCAGCTACTCGGGACCCTGAGGCAGGAGAATGGTGTGAACCCAGGAGGTGGAGGTTGCAGTGAGCCAAGATCATGCCACTGCACTCCAGCCTGGGCAACAGAGTGAGACTCCATCTCAAAAAAAAAAAAATGTTGCTACTCTGACCTGTTGGCTCCTTTTGGACTCCTTTTAATGGCTATAATCCAAGTATAGAAAATATTTTCCACAGTATTAATAACTGTATTAAAATTTTAAAGAAAACTTAAATCCGAAATAACCTTTTTCTGAGTAAGTATTTGCATATAATAAAATACAATGAAGTCTTTTAGGTGATCATGCCTTTTTTTGTTTTTTTTTTGAGACAGTGTTTCGCTCTATTGCCCAGGCTGTAGATCAGTGGTGTGATCTCGGCTCACTGCAACCTCCACCTCCCGGGTTCAAGTGAAATCTTGTCCCTCAGCCTCCTGAGTAGCTGGAACCACAGGCATGCGCCACCACGCCTGGCTAATTGTTGCATTTTTAGCAGAGGTGGGGTTTCGCCTTGCTGGCCAGACTGGTCTCAAACTCCTGGCCTGAAGTGAGCCCCAACGCCTTGGCATCCCCAACTTCTGGAAATACAGGCGTTTGTTTATTTATTCAACAAACATAGAGTCTTTTCCCAAACCAGGACTTTGGGTAGGTATTTAGTGTACAAAGAATATATCCTGTCCCCACCCCAGGGAGTTGATTATTTAGGGGAGGGGACAGATAGAAGGAGACAGTACAATATAGTGTGATTAGTGCAGAGACAGAAGGCCCAGGTGCTAACGGAGCCCACAGGAGGGTCCTCAACACAACCATCCACCAGGAGTTTAAGAGAAAAGTGCAGAAAGGCTTCTTAGGAAAAGGTGATGCTGGGATGAGTCCTGAAAAATATGACAGCCTACTTGTGGAATGTATTTAGATAAAAATGCATACTGAAATCCTAGCAGTAAACGTGAGGAGTGTTTTTTGGTGCTGGTACAAGGGATAAGAGATAAGAATAGAGAGATAAGAAAAAGATCCTAAAAGTCTCTTGGGAATTTGAACCTTATCCTAAAGTCACTCTGAAGCCTCTGAAACGATATTCTGCCTGCAAAGGATAAGTTCAGACTGTATTTTCAGAAAGCAAATTTAGCAGCCTTTGGAAAACACATTGAGGAAGGTAAGACAATATAAAAGATGGTTTCAGTATTTCAGTAGATGACAAGGCCTCTCTTTGGAGATTAGGAGGAGAAGACAAAGTCAAGAGATACTAAGCAGCTAGAATTCTCCAATTTGGAGACTTGAATTGGGTGAAAGAGAGGGAGGAGTCAAGGATGATTCCCAGGTTTCTGTGACTTGAGCAGTAGGGTGGGTTGACTACATCATGGGGCACAGTGAAAAAGACACCAGGTCCTGAGATGATCTGGCTCAGAAGCTGAAGAAAGAATGCGGACTGTAGACTCTATTTTGGTGAGTTCTTACGTGCACCCTTTAGGAAGTAAAGCAGCCTGTGTTTATTTAAAAAGAATGCACTGTGAGAAAAGCCCTTGTGTTTTTTGGGAGGCCGAGGTGGGTGGATCACTTGAGGTCAACAGTTTGAGACCAGCCTGGCCAACATAGTGAAACCCCATTCTCTACTAAAAATACAAAAATTAGCTGGGCGTGCTGGGGAGCGCCTGTAATTCCAGCTGCTTGGGAGGCTGAGGCAGGAGAATTGCTTGAATCTGGGAGGCGGAGGTTGCAGTGAGCCTAGATCGCGACACTGCACTCCAGTCTGGGCGACAGAGCAAGACTCCATTTCAAAAAAAAAAGAAAGAAAAGAAAATCTATTGTGTTTTTCCTAATGTCAGAGATGTGAGAACCAGGGTGACTTTATAGGGGCCTGAATAGGGGCTGGGTAAATGAGGATGAGGTCAATGAGAATGGGTAGCATTCCCAGGTCAGGCATTCTTATGCACAGAATAATTATGGTTAAAGAGACAGGTTGATAATGTTTACCAAAGAGACCCAGGACTTAATAGATCTGGGAAATAACAGACTCAGGAAATGTCCTGATGTCCTGGTATCTTACGAATAAAAGCGTTCTTGGATCTATATTAAAAAAAAAAATTTAACATGGATTCTTGTGGAAGACAGCAGTTACACAAAGATTAACAATCTTTTGTCGCAGGCCCTTGTAGAGCACATCTCCGCCGATTTTTTGCTTTGTCTTATGTGTAAGCAGACATCATGTCTAAGGTGGATGCATTCCTCTTTCTGCTTTTGGGAACACCCTAGTTTGTCAGTGGAGTAGCCGTTCTTTCATCCCTTTACTTTCTTAATAAACTTGCTTTCATTTCACTCTGGATTTGCTGCAAATTCTTTCTTGCACAAGATTCAAGAACCCTCTTTTGGGGTCTGGATTGGGACCTTTTTCCAGTAACGCTAGTGTCAGGTGAAAAAGAAAGATGGAAAACTATAGTTATGTTAGGACCTCAATTATTAATACCTAAAAATATGCCCAAATGTATCAGCAGTTAACTCTTAAAGTTATTTCTGGGTTATAAGACGATGAGATATTTTGTTTTCTTCTTTATATTTTCAATATTTTCCAAGTCCTATATTTTCTATTTAACATATTTATATATTAAATATATATTTAAATCATTTATTAATAAATATACTTAAATTATACATTTACATTAAATATATATTTAACAGATTATATATATATATGTCTCCTTACTATATATATTTATCTGTAAAAATAAATATATCTTGTATAGGGGCTGGGCATGGTGGCTCACACCTGTAATCCCAGCACTTTGGGAGGCCAAGGCTGGCAGATCACAAGGTCAGGAGTTCGAGACGAGCCTGACCAACATGGAGAAACCCCACCTGTACTAAAAATACAAAATTAGCTGGGCGTGGTGGCACATGCCTGTAATCCCAGCTACTGAGGAAGCTGAGGCAGGAGAATCACTTGAACCCAGGACGTGGAGGTTGCAGTGAGCCAAGATCGTGCCATTGTACTCCAGCTGGGCAACAAGTGCGAAACTCCATCTCCAAACAAAATAAAAGATAAATATATCATGTGTAAATATGTATCTTATTATATATCCTATACAGATAAATATTTATCTGTTAAATATATATATTTATAAACATTTATTGTGAGAAAAGAAAGTACTTCATTAAAATAATACAGTCTATTGCCTAAGAATAATATCCTATTCTTCATTTCTCCTCTTTACACATTACACACCCCACTAACTGCACATTCTAGGTTCACCCACCTCTGTACCTATGCAGATGCCGTTCTCTCTGTGTGAAATGTCTTCCCTCTTCCCCCTCATCTGTCAGATTGCAAACATCCTTCTGACTGGGCTCAGATGTGACTCTTCCCGGAGACCGTCTCCCAATCTTCCCCAAGTCGCAGTCATCTCTTCACACTGGCTTCTGTTTCATTCTACTTTTCATGAAATGTACATTGTATGGTTACCTATCCATTGTATTTCTGCTAGACCCAGTCGATGATACCATTCTGAATGATCAGGGCTGTTTTTTCTTCTCTTGATATTTATTGCACGTATCTTCTACCCCTTTGTCTCACTTAAAGCAAGTGAGCCAAGGTTTTTGCTTGTAATGCTCTTGTTCTTATTTTCATTTCTTAGATAAATATGAACTTCAGTCTTAGCTATAGAATATGAGAGCTGAAAAGTAATTCTTTAGTTTAAACATGAGAAAAGGTAGACCCAGAGACGCGAATAAGACACCGAGTATGTTTGAGCTTTTCACTGCTAGAATTCCTGCATTCTGGCCCTCACGAGGGTGCAGCTTGGGTTTGACAGAGCAGGAGCCCCATGGTCCCACGTGTAGTATGACATGTGACCTCTGTACATTGTTTACACTTCCTGAACTGTGATTTCTTTTTCTGTGAAATAGTTACAATAGTAGGTGGCTACCAACTAGAAAGTGGTCACAGGGGGGTCGAAGGTTAAACACAATAACGGACACACAGAACTTACACAGGGCACTTTATGCCATGCCATATTGAATATCTATACCCCTCTACCTATGTGTCAATGTCATGAATGTTGACAATTCACCCTAGACCCTGCTGGAAGAATCCAAAGAAATCCACAGTGACCTGGAAGTAATGACTGAGAAATTACAGTACCTCACTAGCGTGTACTGTACAGAAAAAATGTCCCAGCAAGTGGCAGAACTGGGACGGGAGACTGAGGAGTTGCAACAGATGATCAAAATTCGTTTGCAGAACCTCCAAGATGCAGCTAAGGTAAAAAAAACAAACAAACAAACAAAAAAAAAACCAGAAAAAAAATCTGTCATTAAAAGAAATGCCACTGTGGAAACAGTGCTCACCTGTGATGTGGTTTCTTGGCTATGATGTTATTCTTCACCTATGACTTTGGACTTCAAGTACAATATATTGATATTTACTCTCTAGGATATGAAAAAATTTGAAGCAGAGTTGAAAAAGTTACAAACTGCCTTGGAGCAAGCCCAGGCAACCCTGACTTCTCCGGAAGTTGGACGTCTCAGTCTCAAGGAGCAGCTCTCTCATCGGCAGGTAAGCCGAACTAACTTGGAGTAAATAGGGACAGGGACCTATACTTTTAAAAGAGGATAGCAAGAAAAAATGCCTCCTAAACTCAACACTGTTTTTTTTTTTTAATTTATTTTTAAATAGAGACAGGGTTACCCTATGTTGGCCAGGCTGGTCTCGAATTCCTGAGCTCATGTGATCCACCCACGTCAGCTTCTCAAAGTGCTGGGGTTACAGACGTGAACCACTGTGCCCAGCCCCTAAACTCAACACTGTTTTAAAAATGTTTTTGCAAAATGTTTGTAACTTGCAACATAACTGTAATTTAGTAAGTGCCTCTTGCTTATGAAATAAATGATTTAAATATTAAATTTTTGAACTATGAAATCGCATTTTCAGCATCTGTTGTCTGAGATGGAGTCACTGAAGCCGAAGGTGCAAGCAGTGCAGCTCTGCCAGAGTGCCCTCCGGATCCCCGAGGATGTGGTCGCCAGCTTACCTCTCTGTCATGCTGCTCTGCGGCTGCAGGAAGAGGCCAGCCGGCTGCAGCACACCGCCATCCAGCAGTGCAACATCATGCAGGCAGGTGAACGGTGCCCACGCCAGCAGAGCAATTGCTGATGAATCATGGGCTTCTTTTCTTAGCATTGTGTGGGCTCAGCCATCAAAACACATCCAGGGTGTTGAATCTGACAGGCTGTTGTGGTTTTATAAAATAAGGAGATTAAAATGCTGTCATTTGGGTCACCCACAAAAGCCCGGGGAATGCTATATAAAAAATATCCTTGGTGAAAATTATCTTTTAGTGATATTTTTAAATAAAGAACTTGTAAAGATTTATTTCTATGCAATGAAATGTTTTTATCTCTTATTATTCACCTGAGAATCATCTACAAACTGATAATACAGGTTTACTGTTACCTTGTGTTACAGAGTTTTTTCATATTTCAGCTTATCGAGGCATTAAATCCATTTTCTTTTGAGTGCCTAAAAAATGCACTCAAGTATAATTCTTAGTCTCTTCACCTAGTAAGAGAAAATCATTTACCAGGAAGAAATGACACTATTTACCTTATATTTCCCTTCAACTAATAATTCTTGCTTTATCCAAAAATTGTATCAATAGCATCTCATTAAAATAACTAGTGGCTCATTTGGTCAACTATCCTTTTCCCCTGTTATCTTGTAATTTGTTGGACAGAAAATTCCTGAGGGTAAAAGTCATGCATAATTCATATGTATATATACTTTTGTTTGGTAGAGATGGGGGTGTCACCATGTTGCCCAGGCTGTATTGAACTCCTGGGCTCACATGATCCACCCACCTGGGCCTCCGAAAGCGCTGAGATTACAGGCTTGAGCCACTGTGCCCAGCCCATAATTCGTATTTTTATTCCCTACCGTAGCACTTAGTTAAGTGTCTTACTTATATATTCAATATTTGTTAGATGGAAAAATGAAATAATGTTTCCCACACTGCTTCACCCTTTCTGACTACCATGTTCCATCTTCAGGATGATATCGATAGAGAAAAGAGAGAAAGAATCCTAACCACTTAACTATTTTGATTCCGTCAATAATTTTGCTACAATATTTTAGAGAGAAAGCTCTGAAATATCTAAGTAAAGTGAAGAATTCAAACCATTTAGGAATTTTACCCATCATTTCTTTATTCCCTACCCATACAGGTAAAAAAGGGAGTTAAACTACAGAATCACTCACCTAGCTATTGATCGAGAAAAAAAAACTGTCTATCTTTCTATGTTTTTTTTTCAAAGGAGGCTGTGGTGCAGTATGAACAATATGAGCAAGAAATGAAACATCTCCAGCAACTGATAGAAGGAGCTCACGGAGAGATTGAGGATAAACCTGTTGCCACTAGTAACATACAGGAGCTGCAGGCTCAGATTTCTCGGCATGAGGTGAGAGAGAAATGTAGGCAAAATACCGAGGGCAGGAAACTGGATTGATGAGCGTTTACGTTTGGTTTCTAGTGAATGGAAGAGAACAGTTTCCCCTGTCCTGCACTTAATGTATTCAGCTCTTGGGAGGCCTCTTTGACTATCTAAGCATTGTGAGTGCCGTTTTTGCTGATTCAGTAACACATGGCTTCCCCTTGATTCCACCTCTCTACACGTTGTTCACATTATATGGGACTCACGGATTGTCATCTCCTGCACCCAGAATTCTCACAGTTAATACACTAAAACACAGTTCCATACCCTGTTTTTAATGCCTGCAAAAACAGCAATGCTCAAAGCTTTGCTGCACTGATCGCTCTCTTGGTGGCTCACGCCTGTAATCCCAGCACTTTGGAGGTCAAGATGGGCAGATCACGAGGTCAGGAGATGGAGACCATGCTGGACACCATGGTGAAACCCCGTCTTTACTAAAAATACAAAAATTAGCTGGGTGTGGTGGCACGTGCCTGTAATCCTAGCTACGTGGGAGGTTGAGGCAGGGGAATCACTTGAACCCAGAAGCTGAGATCGCACCGCTGCACTCCAACCTGGCGACAGAGCGAGACTCGGTCTCAAACAAACAAACAAACAAACAAAAACTTAATATTTTAAACATTTTCTTCTTTGAAATATTACTCATTTCAGTTTCTCTTCCCAAAATCAGAGGATGGTTCAGGTTGTTTACTTTGCTAGTTTTCAGATTGGGCCAGCTATCATGTGCCTCTTTTTCAAATGTTCTTCTTTGTTTGTTCCTTTGGCACATTATGACTTTAGGACTTGGCCACTCCTTGTGCTGTCCCTGTCCCAGAGATCATGGTCCTTGAGTGATTGAGCTTAGCAGGGAATTTCCTTTCGTGAACTGTCAATTCCATATAGGTCAAGTTCACTCTTTCCCTTAGGGACTGGTTCATAGCACTGTGAATTTTGGTAAATAACCGGGAGGAGGGTGTCTTATATTTTCTGTACCAACAATAGAGTATATGGAGTATATCCTTCCATATGCTCTTATTTTAACTTTGTCATGACAACAACGAACAATTTTTCCAAACCACTCACGTTGAGATTCTCAAAAGATTCAAAGCATTGCTTTGTAAGGATGAAAAATCTCACCCCCTTCTCCAAATGCAATTAATTCTTTAATCTCTTGACATACACAAACATTAATAATTTTCATTTATATATGATTTACAAAATCATTTAAATATCCCACCTACATTTACTCCTACAACTATAGACATCATCTATGTTAGTGATTTTTCTTATGCAATGGCTAAATAAAAATGTAATGTAGATTTTTGAAACCACTGTTTATGTTGGTCTGTACATTAGACTATATATTACATGTTTATTTTGAAACTATTTTTAATCCCATCTAGGAAGATCCAAAATTTTGTTGTAACAACTCTTCTATCATGGTACAGATATTTTTTAAATCGTTTCTGGAGTAATAATTATTGTTACTACTAAACATTTTTGTTGTATGGTTTTTCTTCCCCAAGAAACTTGTGCTTTTTTTTTTTTTTTGAGACAGAGTCTTGCTGTATTACCCAAGCTAGAGTGCAGTGGCAAGACCATGGCTCATAGTGGGATCATGGTTCATTGCAGCCTCTACCTCCTGGGCTCGGGCAGTCCTCCCACCTCAGCCTCCAAGTATTTGGGACTACGAGCACATACCACTACCTCAGGCTAGTTTTTGCATTTTTTTGTAGAGACAGGGTTTCGCCATGTTACCCAGGCTGATCTCAAACTCCTGGCCTCAAGTGATATACCTGCCTCAGCCTCCTAGCATGCTGGGATAAAAGATGTGAGCCACCATGCCTGGCCAGCTTTATGTTTTTTAAAGTAACTTACAAAATTTTACATCATTTTTTTATATCAACCCTATAAGGTAAGAATTTATATATATATATATTTTTTAGATGGAGTCTTGTTCTCTGTTGCCCAAGCTGAAGTGCAGTGTCACAATCTTGGCTCACTGCAACCTTCACCTCCTGGGTTCAAGTGATTCTCCTGCCTCTGCCTCCCGAGTAGTCAGGGTTACAGGTGCACACCATGATGCCCTGATAATTTTTGTATTTTTAGTAGAGACAGGTTTGATCATGTTGGCCAGGTTGGTATCGAACTCCTGACCTCAAGTGATCCACCCACCTTAGTCTCCCAAAGTGTTGGGATTACAGGCGTGAGCCACCATGCCCGGCCGACATAAGGATTTTTTAAAAATCATTTTTATTTTACTGACAAAAAAACCGAACTTAGAAAAAAGTGACTTCCTGAGCTCCCAAATCTAGTAACTGATTGAAATTAGACTCAATCTCACTATCTTTGTCTCCCAATTCTGTGATTTTTCTTCCACTGTAATAGAAACTATCTGGGCTACTTAATGAAACAAAAGAGAATAACGAAGTCCCTGGAAAATAAATGAGTCCCCCAAGGTCACAGAGTGAACTCAGCTCAGCCAGCACTGGACTAGGTCTTGCCAGCTCTTGGTCCAGTGAGCTGTTTATTTTGTCGCATTTTCTTCCACAGTTCTGAACATCCATGTTACGTTTGTTAGTTTTAAACCAACTGTGACTTAGAACACATTTTCATGTAAAAAATAATGCAGTCCTGTGTGAGCTTCATTGTATGTATAAAACAAACACAAGAAGGAAAGTGCTGAGTGGAGAAAGCTTAACCAATGATAACATACAAATTGGGAAGAGGGTTTCTTCCTGTATTTTCTATCTTGTTTTAATTGAATTTCAATCTTATGGTGAATCTAGTTTTCTTAGAAATAACTTTAAAAATAACTGATCATTTATTTATGGCTAAAGAATTCATACTTTTAAAAATAATTTTTCGGCCGGGTGTGGTGGCTCACACTTGTAATCCCAGTACTTTTTGGAGGCCAAGGCAGGTAGATCACAAGGTCAGGAGTTCGAGACCAGCCTGGCCAATATGGTGAAACCCCGTCTCTACTAAAAATACAAAAATTAGCCTGACATGGTGACAGGTGTCTGTAGTCCCAAGTACTCAGGAGGCTGAGGCAAGAGAATCGCTTGAACCAGGGAGGTGGAGGTTGCAGTGAGCCGAGACTGTGCCACCGCCCTGCAGCCTGGGCAACAGAGCAAGACTCTGTCTCAAAATAATAATAATAATAATAATACTCTTGCAAAGGTTGCATTTAATTTGAAAAAAATCATCCTGCCACTTTTAAATCATAGGAGAGGATACTCAAGCCTCTTTTCTTTCCACCTGATGTGGAAAGCCTGCTCCTGAATACCAGAGACTGGCCGCAGAGGGTTGCTTGTCTTTTAGTGGCCACTCTACCTGAAATTCCTACCTTTATAAACATTTTCAGAAATTTTATAAAGAGAATGGGTAACATTAAACCAAGTGTTCCATTTTATTTTAGTGGATTTGACCACAGCTTGAATAACCAACCCTCTAAGGTAATGAGATTACAGGAGGTTTATACTTACAGAAGTAAGTCGTAGAGTACTGTTTCTCAGTGGAAGTCACATGCATTGGAGTCACATGGGCTAATTGTGAAATGCAGACTCTCATACACCTAGTCAATCAAAACCTTTGGAAGTGGTGACCAGAGTTGCATTTTTTAAAGAAACAATCCGAATGGGTTTTGTATACAATAAGGTTGAGAATTGCAGCTTAAGAAATGGTCACTTGCTGTCAGTGTGGGCACATCTTTGCAGGATACTGCAGTAGGGAGCTGTGCCCAGCCATGTGATTACAAAGGGTGGAAGGCCTAAAACTAACTCTGTCTATTTCATAAAGATTCCTCAAGTTGCCAGGTGCGGTGGCTCATGCCTGTAATCCCAGCACTTTGGGAGGCCAAGGCAGGCAAATCACTTGAGGTCAGGAGTTCGAGACCAGCTTGGCCAACATGGTAAAACCCCATCTCTAATAAAAATACAAAAATTAGCTAGGCATGGTGGCGCAGGCCTATAATTCCAGCTACTCGGGAGGCTGAGGCAAGAGAATTGCTTGAACCCAGGAAATGGAGGTTGCAGTAAGCCGAGATTGCGCCACTGCCCTCTAGCCTGGGTGACAGAGCAAGACTCCATCTCAAAAATAAAATACAATAAAATAATAAAAAAGATTCCTCAAATTTTTGTACAATGGCAAACCATTGTATGAAAGCTTGGTGACTTGAAATTCAAGGAGTCCAATAATCTGCTAGATCTGTCTTCTAGTATTAACTAGTTACAGTAAATGGCATTTATTGAGTACCCACATGCTAGCCACTAGACTAGATATAGTAAGTAGCTATTCAATCACTGCTTTTAAAAATCCTATTAGGTTTAATTAACTGCATCCCCAGAGGTAAAGAAGCAATGATTTCTACTTTTTAAGTCCTTGTTTAAAAAATTCCTGGCCAGGCGTGGTGGCTCACGCCTGTAATCCCAGCACTTTGGGAGGCCGAGGCAGGCAGATCACGAGGTCAGGAGATCAAGACCATCCTGGCTGACACAGTGAAACCCCATCCCTACTAAAAAATACAAAGAAAAAAATTAGCCAGGTGTGGTGGTGGGCACCTGTAGTCTCAGCTACTCGGGAGGCTGAGGCAGGAGAATGGTGTGAACCTCGGAGGCAGAGCTTGCAATGAGCCGAGATAGCACCACTGCACTCTAGCCTGGGCAAAAGAGCAAGACTCTGTCAAAAAAAAAAAAAAAAAAAAAATTTTTCCATACTATTATGAGTCAAGACGACTGCCTGCTGGCTGAGTTCTGCTGGACTGTTTTTCCCTCCATTCGGCTTTGGTTGGGTGGGAAGAAACAAACAAAACAACAATAATAACAATATGCGTGTGTGTGTTTGTGTGTGTGTGTGTGCATGTGCACGCATGTGGTTTGCATACAGTCAGCCCTCCATATCCATAGGTTCTGCATCCATGAATTCAACCAAGCATGGATGGAAAATATTTGAGGAGAGAAAAGGATGGTTGCATCTGTACATGTTGATCTTCTTTTCTTGTCATTATTCCCTAAATGGCACAGTATAATGACTATACATAGCATCTACATTGTGTTAGATGTTATTAGTAATCTAGAGATGATTTAAAGTATTTGGGAAGATGTGCATATGCAAATACTATACCATTTTACGTCAGAAACTTGAACATCTGTGAATTTGGGTATCTAATAGGGTTCCTAGAACCAATGCCCCTCAGTTACTGAGGGATGACTATGTGTACATATGTGTGTGTTCATGTGTATATGTGTGTGTATATATATGAATGTGTGTACACAATTATTTTAAAGATGTGATTTAATATTTTTGTCACAAAATGTGTTCTTTTTTTTTGAGGCAGAGTCTCACTCTGTTGCCCAGGCTGGAGTTCAGTGACACAGTCTTGGCTCACTGCAACCTCCATCTCCCGGATTCAAGCGATTTCTGGCTAATTTTTGTATTTTTAGTAGAGACAGGGTTTCACCATGTTGGCCAGGCTGGTCTTGAACTCCTGACCTCAAGTGATCCCCTTGCCTCAGCCTCATAAAGTGGCATGAGCCACTGCACCTGGCCCACAAAATGTGTTCCGTGTGTACAATAAATGATAGTCTCTCAAACAAAGAAGCCAAATAAAAAAAATTAAAAAGAATAATAGTTTTGTACTTTTAGGAATCATGTTTTGAAATATGTATTTTCATTTTTTAAAGATGCAATAAAGTATAATTTTAATATTTGATACTTAAAATATTTAAGCAAGAAAGTAAAACTTTAATATTTTAGAATTACCATACTCCTAAAATGAATCTATAGTTACTTTTTTAAGGGCTATGTGCTATCCAGAATATATTTCCAATAAGCTCTTAATAAAATATTTAAAACCTCTATCTGTCATAATAAATTTTTTTCATTCTTGTCTGCTCAAAAACAAAAAAAAATTATTTTTTCAAAAGTAAATGAAATTAAAAGCCATTAAATCTGAATTGCACTTCAAGTGTAAAGTTCTAGTTAAAGCCTCAGCATCATGATGAAATGCGCAAGAGAAAATTTGATGAATATGCGAAATGTTATTTGGGGGTCAATCTGCATTAAAAATTAGGATTTCCATATGCAATATCTAGCTTATCTAAAAAAAATTCCTAGGGACATAGGAACAGATAGGCTATTGACTATGTGACCCTATGTAAAATAATGACTGTCAACTCTGTTGAATGTACTCAGTAGGGTAAGAGCTGAGCCTTGCATTTTTTTGGTGTGGTTTTAGCCATCACATGACCTAATTTCCATGGCATGAACCATCTGGTAAATTTCAGATGCTTTCCGCTTTTTAAGAAAGTTTTCAGTTCCTACTGTTGCGGAAGTTCATGGTTCCATATGGGGCCTCTCTCGATTAGAAACCATTCATTCGGCCTCCTCCCCTCATTTCTCCTTTTGCACGGACGCGAGGACGCGGGCTCGGGCCCTTTGGCTGTGCCTGCGCTGCGCCGCGCAGCCTGCGGTCTGGCTCGGTAGCGAGATGCTGGAGGACTCGCCGCCTCCACATCCTTCCTCTCCGGCCCGCGCGGCTCTGCGCGCTCATTGGCCCGCCGTGCAGGAAGATGAACGCTACTACTTCTGTTTCCTTTTGATGCTACTCTGACACCCCGGTGGGGGAAATGTTTCCTCAGGAGCTGGCGCAGAAAATTAAGGGCTACCAGGAGCAGATCGCTTCTTTGAATTCCAAGTGCAAGATGCTGACGATGAAAGCCAAGCACGCCACCATGCTGCTGACGGTGACCGAGGTCGAGGGGCTGGCGGAAGGGACAGAGGACCTGGACGGGGAGCTCCTCCCCGCGCCTTCGGCCCACCCCTCTGTGGTCATGGTAAGGATCCAGTAGGTCCCCGCGGCTTTGCTCTTTGACTGGAGCCTGGCGAGTGGCTCCATGTTCCCTCTCCGTGGCTGATTTCAGGGACCAGCCTTCGATCTTGCAGATGAAGAGGGAAAAACAGTTTCCTTAACTCTCTTTGACTACCATTGGGCCGGGCCAATCTTTGACACTGTAAACAATGACAGTTAAAATGAAACTGTGTGCTCGAGACAGCTGAATTACTTAACTGTCAGCTGTCTGCTCTGTATTTGTTTATAATTTCACAATAATACTGAGAGGCTCTGAGCTTTAAACAGTAATTTATTTGCACAATGTTTTAGTTGTCTGGGGGATGGGAAATTCATGGCACATATATTTAGTTGTGTTTTGCAGGCTAACTAGCTAACTACCTATGTGCAAGTACTCTACTGTATAAATGTTTAATACAATTTAGAAGAACAGCTATTGTTAGAAAAAATATGAAAACAGACAATCTAAAGCTTGGCTTTGGATTAAAATAAATCAACTTTGTTATTTTCTGTTCTGCACCACTATTTTCCTATACACTTGATATCTAAACTGCATTGAGTATTTTGGTGACTGTAATGTTTTCTACTGCTGTGTATTTTCCCTAATATGTGCTGTACCTCAGGTAATGAGTAACCATACCTGGGCCCATTTGGCAATATACTACTTTGGGTGCATTTATCTCCCTACGATATTTGAAACTTGAGATGTCCGCGAAAGACCAAGCTTTATTTCATAGAACTTTCCTCACTTGTATGATTCATGATTTTTCCAGTTATTTATAAAGCCACAAACTCTCCAAAGAAAGGAAAATAATGAAGTATTTAATCAACAACCAAACTTCAATGTCATATGCACCCCCATCCCTGATTGTTTTACAAATGATTACTAGCATCATATTCTCTTGAAAACACAACTTTTAAATACTAACACAGGATTAATATGTGAATTTGGGTCCCGGTAATTCTAACCTTTGTTTTATAATTAACTCTGTTTTGGCCTGTGCCTGAACAGGACTTATGTTAACATAGCTAATTGATTTTCATGTCCTTTGGGCTACATTTTACGTGGCAGATGACTGCAGGTCGCTGTCACACTTTGCTGTCACCGGTCACTGAGGAGTCTGGGGAGGAGGGAACCAACAGTGAGATTTCCTCTCCACCTGCCTGTCGCTCCCCTTCACCTGTGGCTAATACAGATGCTTCTGTTAACCAGGTACCTCCCACTTGGCATTCCTCTAGCAATATTCTCTGGGCAGATGCAGGACTCCATTCTCTGATTCCATTAGACTGTGGGTATGAATCTCAGACTTTGTTGCATTTGGTTCCAGGGACACACCAATAGGTGTTATAGTTGCACAAACTATGATTGTCATGTGTCTCAGTAGGTCATCTCCTCTCCTGGGCTACAGAAAATGGCATGAGCAAAAATTAGGTCATGGGAATGATAGCCCAGAAGGCCCTATTTTAAGACATTATGGTCTTAGTTTCTAGCAATCATCTGGAATTGGGTTCTGCATCCAACAGAAAATGAAAGATCTGTGTCACCATTGTAAAATAACATGATTCGATGGCTTTATAACATGCATTGAATATAGTGTTGGCATTTACCAGCTCAGGTTTTGAAGATGGGAAACTTCTGTTCGTTATGTCAGACTTCTTTATTTACAACTTGTGTACCAATTTAAGGAATGTCTGCCATATTTATACTAGAATGCCTAGTAGATTTGAGTGTTTAACTTATCTTTCAATAATCTTAAATTTTGTTTTCTGTAAAATGGGGAAAATAAAATAACCATTTTGTTATAAGAAGCCTTTTACCATGTATTAAATGTAGATAATACTAAAATTAAATGTCAAAAAGGTTTTATGTCAAATATTAGATAGAAATCAAAAAGATGCCTTTATAATAAGTAACCAAAAACTTTTAATGCATGTTAAGTAATACTTTATTTTTTAGTGAAGACAACTAGAAAATGTAAACTATCCTATGAAATTATGTTTTTTCAAAGAAGTTGATATGTATTATTAAGGGAGAAGCATTAAACAGAGCAAATGTTTTATAACCTGTATTATAATTCAATATAATTCAGTTTTATTATTTTTATTTTAAAGCAGAAGCATTCAGACTATCATAGGATTTCTGTGATGAAGAGAATCCTCCCTCATTAAAAAGAAAAGGAACGTCAAAATGATGAAACCTTTAGTTAATACAATTACACATTCTCTTGGTAAAAATCAGGATAGCTCTAGGGAAACTACCAACTCATCCATTCATCAAACACATTCTGACACCTGCTCAGCATGAAACCTTGTGTTGGTTCCTGAGGATGCAGCTGAGAAGGAGTCAGCATGGTCCTACCTGCAAGGCCCTGACAATCTAAAGAGAAAGGCAGATATGGGACAGATAATAACAACGTGATCAGAGGAAACTAAAAACAGCAACAAAAAAGGAGAAGTTCAGGGAGCCATGGGGGATTGGGAAAGTGTTCTTCAAATTCTGATTTAAAAATATGTATTACTCATTCTTTGATGATTTGTCCTTCCCTATGGTTACAGATGTTATTAGAGAAATTGAGCCATAGTCAGCTGATTATTATATAGAAAAAAGTTGTTCTATGTAATATGGTCTAGGTTCTCAAAATTTTCAAACTGAATAGTAAATACTTATTTGAGACTAACTTTGTGGAAAGAATATACCTTTTCTAAAATTGTAAATCTCCATGCTACTTCTTGTAAAGTGTCGAAGTATACATGAAAGTGCCCTAAAAATGATGAAATATGCAAACATTTCTATTATTATTTCTTGACATTAACCACAAAGCTTCATCAGATCCTAACCCTCAGTAAGATTAGGCTTTAATTCTTCCCTCTCCCCTAGACACAGGAAAACATCAATACAATTGCATTGTTAATCTAAAATACTTACATGTGATGCTGCAAAGTAGGGGGAAATGCCTTCACTTAGTTTAAGGCAGACAGGTTTACTCTGAGGGAGCTGTTAAAAAGAAATGTAGTACGCTTGGTGTTCATCAAACAAATCAACCCCATCATTATGTTATTTTTGTGTAATAATATAAGTTAGAAGACAATTAAAAAATATGACACCGTGACCAATGATGCACTGGATTTATAATATTGTCTCATGAAACTGAGGAGGACATGTAGGATACCCGTAAGTTTCAGTTTTCAGATTAAAAACCCTGAGTTTTGTGCACAGAATGTGTACAACTGTTTCAGGGAGCAGCCAAATAGAACTGCTTTATAAAATCACAGTTGTTAAAAAAAAAAAAAAAAAAGGTTTTGTGCCTGCTGTTCCTGCAAGTAGATCTCCGTTATATAACTACCTAGTCCCACTCACAGTCAGTGTATTCTGTCTCTGACAGTAGCTATTAGCTAAAACGTAATAACAATTTAGCTTACTTGAAGGTAGAAATACCGAGGCATTCCCAGATTTTGCTGCAGGCTTCTTGATTCTCCTTAGAAGCAAGCCAAGTCTTAGACTCTGCAGAAGAGTTGAGAGATGAATAGATTTGAAAAGAGCGAGCAAGAGTATAATGGGAAAATCATTGGCCTGCAAGTGAAAAGCTCACACTGAGTTGCAGCTCTTCCTCCTCTAAGCCGAGTGCACCTGGGAAGTCCCTTCATACCCTCATTTGTAAGTGGGAAGCACTACTACTCAATTCACAACGTTGTGAAAATGAAATGTGACATTAATCATGAAAGTGCTTTTTAAACTAGAAAATGCTGATCGAATAGTAGCTACAGTTGTCCAGATTTATTTCCTTAGGAATCTGCTCATAATAACTCTTATAACTTAGGCACATAAGCAATAAGAAATGTATTTTTAACAGTGACTCCTCACTACATCAAGTATTGACTTGAGTAGTTATTTATAGTACTGAGTGATTTCATCTATAAAAGGTGATGTATTTTCAAATCCTTTTAAGAAACCAGGAGTTGTCATTCCTATCCGTAGGCATGAGCCATACACACGTATACACACACACACACACACACAGCGAGAGAGAAAGAGACTGCCAGAAAAAAATTACTGTAATAAATTTATTCTAGCTCTTTTGGGGGCCTTCTGTATTTATAATAGAGTATCTAATGTAAAATGTTGACACCATTTAAAGCCATTCCTGCTTTTCCTTGTGGACAGTAATAGTATTACTTTACATGTATAGAAAATAATATAATTTATAACATAAAGTGCATTTACAAGCATGGTTCATTATGAACATATAGGTCAGCTTCTTATTTGCCAAACTCTCCGCAATATGCTCAGGATGAAGACGAAAAGCACTGACCCAGACAGCCCTTAGGGAGCTTACAGCGTGTGTGAGGACAGGCAAATGGTTACACTAGAGGGTGGCAGGTGGTGTGGCAGAGGGCAGCACAGTGTTGTGGGAGGGCCTAGAGAAAGCACCTAAACTAGCTGGGGTCAGGCAGGGGTCAAGATGGCCCTCTTTGGTTTTAAGTAGGGAGCACAGTTAGGCAGTTGGAGTGCGGTTGGGTCGTGTGAGATGAAGATTTTCAGGCAGAAGAAACCACCTGTGGGAAGCTGTGGAGGCGGGAAGCAAAATGGCCCATCAAGGCAACTGCAAATAGTTTCAGTATAATTGGAGAAACATTGGAGGAGGAGGAGAGGGGGAAGTGAGACTGAGAGGGATATGGGAACCACATCATGGAGGCCCTGAATGCCACAGGAAGGAATTTCAGCTTCCTCCAGAAGCTAATATTTAACCATTGAGGGAATTTAATGAGAAGCTGTGTATAGAACTGTGTTTTAGAACTGATACTTCTGGATCAATGTGGACAGGATAATAGAGGTGTGCAAATTCAGAGCCAGGGGAGCAGTTAGAAACAGAAGTTGCACAGTCTCATGCTTGGTCCACCCTGGTGATAAAAATGAGAGAAACAGGTCAGGAGGGACTACAGAGGCCTGGACAGCTCCTGCTCCACATAAATGAGGCAATGTCTCCTCTGTTAGCATTACTTCAACAAAGACACAGGGCCCAGTGTTACCATACCTTGTGGTTTGCAAAACAAGCTATGAATGTGAATTTTAATGAAATCTCTCTATCTTCATGAAGAGAGATTTTAAACAATTTAAATCATTGTAAAAGCCACACTAAATGTGTGCAGGTCAGAGGCAGCCCACAGGCTGCCAGTTTGCAACCTTTGAGTTAGGAAGTTGTTACTGTAATGAGAACTTGAACCAAGGCTGTGGCCAGGATATGCGTCGTTAGCACTTCATCCTCCCATAAGCAGTGGATGGTAAGGGGGAGGAGAAATCAGGAATAAATCCCAAGTTTATAGCTTAGGTGAGAAGACATTCCATTTATTGCGAGATGGATAATACTTCATTGTTTCATCCTCAATTGGTTCATTTTGGAAATGTTGACTTTGAAGAGCCTACAGGATATGCATGGATATGTGAGTCTGGAGCTTATCAATTCACCAGTATTGGTGAGTGAGTGGAAAACAAACTACAAAAGAGCAAGAGTTGAATGACTAGAAAGCTGGGAGGAGAACAGAGAGATTTTTTAGAAAGTGTTTCCAGAAAGGGGTTTTCAGTGCTATTGAATGCTAGAGGTCTGGCAAGGGAAGGGATGAAAATTCATCATGTTTTGTCATAGAAGCTGGTGAGAGCAAGCTCTGCAGTCATCAGGATCAAAGCCCAAACTGGAATTTAGAAGTGGATTGAGGGTGAGAAAGTCCCATGTGAAAATCACCCTTTTAGAAGTTGGATTATGAAATGAAAGGGAGAAAACAAAGAAATGAGGATGCAGCCTGTGCATGCAGGTGCATTCCCATGTGACGACCCATCACATTGTGAACTACGGACTTTTCAGAAAATGTGATCTCCTTCAAGAAAACAAAAGAAACAGTATGTGTAGGTGTTTTTAGATGGAAAAGTGAAAGTCAACAAACCAGGGGAGGATGTTAATAGACCAGGGTCCTTGAAAAGGCGGTTTATGGGATTCTCAGAGTCTGTGGGAGAGTCAGGTTTAAGCAATGAAACTGGTAAGCATAAGATAAGGGTGAGTGTGAATATACACAGACTTTTGAAAATTTGAGAAGTTGTAGTATCTCCGTGACAGCTTGGATTGCATGTGTATGTGTGTGTGTGCACATGTTTGTGTGTGTATTTGTGTGTGTGTGTGTGTGTGTCAATAACACACACACATGCATATATGCACCCTGGAAAGAAAAGCTGGATTGAGTCATGTTTGCGGTTTTCCAAGTGGATGAAGTAAAGGGTAAAAGAGCAAGAGAAACAAGAGTCTTGGCAAGAAAGGGGTTTAAGTAACTTTAGACATAACTACAAGTCCAAGTGAGTGATGACAGCATACAAGGGTGTGGAGGACTGAAGTGGGGTGGGAGTGAGTGAGGATCAATGAATCTAAACCTATTGAGGACATGAGGAGTAATCCACTCAAGACAGTGACAGGGTTAGGAATGAAGAGAAAGCAGTCTTCATATTCCAATGTCATCAATAAATGTTGGGGACTCATCTGGAGACCTCAGGAACAACAACAAAATGGGTAGAAGCTGTCATAGTCACTCAAATATTATTTCATGTAATCCTCAGTCCCACCCAAGGTTGGACCAAGGAGTGAACCAGTGTGCAAGATATATTATTTGCTCCAATTATATAGCTACACTAGAGGAGAATTTCGCTAGAATCTCAGCTGTCCCAGTCTGAATTCATTCTACTACGTGACACTGCTGCATTTGTTTCTCAGATGGCTGGAGCCTTCTTCAATACTTTTTACCAATACATGATTATCAATAAGACTCAGGTATTTTAAGCTGACATAATTCCCTTTAACAGTCCAACTGCACAAACAATGAACTTTATAATAGCAATTACTCCCCCAATTAAATTTCTACTGAAATACAGATAAATAACCATAGAGACAATTGAAAACCATCTTTACTATGTCTCTTGATATATCTTTACTATATCTCTTGATATAGTAAATTTTATCAATACAAATAAAATATGTAATGTTACTTATAACACAATAGATTCAAAAAATTGGAAAGCATGATATTTCATCATTCACTTTGATTTTGTGTGTGTGTATACTTTGAGGAAATGAATAGAAGAAAACCTTTATATTATTTGTTTCTTAGAGTAGTTGTAACTTCCCCATTACATTTTTCTTATTTAATATCAAAATATTTAAATTAATTCTGCAAATAATGAACCCACAAATAGTGAAGATCTGGCTACATCTGTAGATTTAATTTTATTTAAGTCAAGTAGTTTTTAAAATTATTTAAAACTAATGAATACATTTGGCAACATTTTAGGAACTAGATCATTAAGAGTCCCTTTTTTTTGCTATTGTAATCAATCTTTAAATACATGTGTACTGCTTAAATCCTTTGTATTTCCATTTAACAAACATAGAATAAGAATGAGTTTTGGCAACTTGAAGTATTGGTAAAGTTGTTTTTTGATGTATGTAAACAAAAATTCTGAAACAATTATAGTGTGCTTTGATACAGTCTTTAAATTTTTCTAGTCACAAGAGTTTACTAATTTACTAGTTTGTAGTGCTCCATGAAAGGTGTAGATCTGAAACCTTTCCTTGACATGACCAACAGTACCCAGAGCATATTAATCTAGACTTTTCTTTTTGTTTAATTCAGCACTGTGCTTTGCACTCACAGGACATTGCATATTACCAAGCCTTGTCTGCTGAGAGGTTGCAGACAGATGCTGCAAAGATTCACCCCAGCACATCAGCGTCCCAGGAGTTGTATGAACCAGGATTGGAGCCATCCGCTACTGCCAAACTGGGTGATTTGCAGCGTTCTTGGGAAACCTTAAAGAATGTGGTAAGTCTTCAAGGTGGACTTGTTTATGCCCACCAGACACCAGCAAACTTAGCGATTGTCTTATGAAATACATGCAGAGAGTTTACACATCCAGTCCACAGTTGAGTACCCCATGTTGGGCCACAGAGGTAAAGCACTGAAGAAAGAAATGTTGTAATCTGAAAGATAAGGGCCTGGGAAGCATTTGGTAATATCCCTTTTCTGGTGTAGATCAGTGAGAAGCAGCGCACACTCTATGAAGCTTTGGAACGCCAGCAGAAGTACCAGGACTCCCTCCAGTCCATCTCTACGAAGATGGAGGCCATTGAGCTGAAACTCAGTGAGAGCCCAGAGCCTGGCAGGAGTCCAGAAAGCCAGATGGCTGAACATCAGGTACAAATAGCCATGACTTCAGTTTCCTGCTTGATTAAATAAGTGCACTCTTGTGACTGTTTGGCCTGTCAAGCATGTGTTTGAGATAGCCAGTTGACTTTTTTTTTTTTACCTTATCAGTTCTTCCAGAGTAAACAAGAGTCCTAATGATGGTCATTTCTACTGCTGATTCAGGCAGGGATCTGAGAAAAAGAGAGAGAGAGAGAGATTCAGACCTTGAATCTAATTAAAGAAAGCTACATGCATTGATGTTGCTTTTTAACTTCGATTACACAAAATGTGTTTCCTTAGAGTTGCCAGGTTATTTTGGTTTTGTTGTGAGCCGTTGTAAGAAGAAAATATACTCCAAATCTACCTTTTCTGGATATTGTTGTTTTAAGAAACTTGGCCAGGGGGTGTCCCTCCATTATTACTTCAGAAAATATGTCTCAGGCTTCATAAGTTCTGAGTCTCATCTTGTAATTGTCCCTGACTTAAATCATTTTTTAAAAGGTTAGACTAGGCAAAATATTAGCTTTACATGAGAAACAGAGATGATTACATTAATGCAGAAAGATATTGTTAAAAATGTGTCCATTTAAAATGCATGCTAAGAAATGTTTAGAAATTAAAATCTGGTTAATACTTTGGCAGTCTGATGAGGTATGCTGTTAAAATTATATTTATTTGGTATAAGTAGGGTCTTAGGATACTGAGGCACACATTCTCCTACATATTCATCACCCTGATGTAGGAAAATACTGCCTGTCTGGGACAAGAACCCAGGAGCATGTGACAGTCCTTCAGAAGGCAGGAGGGAAGAAAGATATTTTTAGATGTTAATTAAGAGCTATGAAAGCATGGCTTTCCAGCATGTTTATCAAAGACAGGGTAACTTAACAGCTTTAAGAGTGAAACATTGTACTTTGTCTTTCTTCTACTTTACATCTTCCTAGTTTTGGAAGCAGGATAACCTTGGAATACACTGCTTGTTCATATGTATAGTCAGATAAAATTGCATTCTTTTGCAATATATATCTTTCAGTATAACACAAAAATGAGAACATTTCATCTAGAGACAACATATTGAGAAATAGTGGTTTCAGGTTTTTTACACTCTTGTAGCTTCTGAAGATAGAGATCAAAGTGCATAGTGTCCACTTTCAGGCCATATTTTGGTAAAAAAACAAAAAAACAAAAAAAAAACAAAACTATCTTCTGTAGGTCTTTCTGCTATCCCATAGTCACCCACCCTCAGCCACATTTGTAGAGGGTGCCATGAAAGCACAAAATGAGAATTAACCCTTGTTATCCAAGACCAGATCAATCAGGAGGACAGTTGGGGGCTTGGGGGACTATTAAAATGCCATTTACTTCTGAGCTTCCCCCGTTTTATCACTAGAGTGCTAGTCTCCCAAACCCCTCTCCTTTCTAAAGGGGCCTCAGTGTCTCCCATTTCTCTTTAGTTGGTACCCCAGTTTTCTGTTGCCAGTGGCCACCTCTTTCTCATCTGAAGGGGTGTCCCTATTGCTCCAGTGTGCCCCTGGGGCTCCTGGGTCTTCCTTGCTCCTGCGGTTCTGTCTGTCCAGCTGTTTCCTGCACCTCTGCTTCACTGTACTGGAAGGAGCCAGAGGACTTCCTTCAGGTTAAGTACGTGCTCCTCAGGGCAACCTCGATGGCTGTTCTGTAGGAGGCCCCCTTCTTCAAGCATTCAAAAGGAATATAGTGTACATTATGCAAGGGCTGGATTAGAATGCATTTGAGAGTTACTCACTCAGATTATCAGACGCTGATGTTGCAGAGTGTTTAAGTAGTTTGACCCTCTCTCCAGCTTCAGGACATCTCCACCTTTGTTCAAGCCCCCTATTCTTGTAGCCCAGCTGGCTGCCCACAATTGCCAAAGACCCATCACTGGCTCCCACAATATTTAGGAGCTGCATGAAAACAGGATCCTGGTGGCCTGCTCTGCCCTTCCAGAGTTCCTAACGGAGAATGCAAGTTAGCTTCCAATCAGCACCACCACCCCGTTGCTCAGGCATTAGGATGGAAACACACATAAACCGAATGTGGAGCAAAATGATGATTCTGTTCAAGGGATTTAATAGCGACAACTCAAAATTGCACATTAATTCTGAGAATTATAAATTAGAAGTGAATCTGTGACTTTTCTTGTCATTAAGGTCAACCACATGACTTTTTGTCCCTTTCTAAGTTGGCAGTAGCCATACTAGTCATCGCAACAGTAAGGAGGTACAACTAATTTAATGAAGATTACCAGTCACTGGGGCTTAATGTTTCATTAAGAGAGAAAATATATTAATGTTATATTAACTAATTCTATTAATATGTTATATTCATATAATTAGAACATATTAATGTTCTAATGGGAGGGAAAGAAAATAGCAATAATGTAGAATTTAGTATAATTTCATGTATCATTACATATTTACCATTTTTCATATGAGCTATTTTTGCTACCTTGTGCTATCTGTGCCTAAGTTCTACAAGTTCCGGAACACAGCTGCCTACATGAAAAGCTGGTGGTATCACAGTATCTAAATTTGTTCTTAGCTTCTGGAATGGTACTTTAAAAATTTCAAGCACTGTTATAGAATTACTATTTCTAAATTTCAACTGAATGGGCGTGAGGAAGTCCAGTATGGTTTTTTATATTTCCTAAAAATTAATAGAAATACTTTAGTTTTTACTTCTTTCCCAACACTCTTTTGGTAGTATTCACATTTTTTTAAGGAGGTAACCTAATTCCTGCATTTTCCCTTTAAACACTTGTCTAAACTACTGAATTTGTGTGGAATGCTGTGCCTTTCTGGTTATCCTCTCTAAATTGTCTGATAGATTTCATTTTTTTTTTTTTTTTTTTTTTTTGAGACGGAGTCTCGCTCTGTCGCCCAGGCTGGAGTGCAGTGGCCGGATCTCAGCTCACTGCAAGCTCCGCCTCCCGGGTTCCCGCCATTCTCCTGCCTCAGCCTCCCGAGTAGCTGGGACTACAGGCGCCGCCACCTCGCCCGGCTAATTTTTTTTTTGTATTTTTAGTAGAGACTGGGTTTCACCGTGTTAGCCAGGATGGTCTCGATCTCCTGACCTCGTGATCCGCCCGTCTCGGCCTCCCAAAGTGCTGGGATTACAGGCTTGAGCCACCGCGCCCGGCCCATTTTTTTTTTTTTCTAAGACAGAGTCTCACTCTGTTGCCCAGGCTGGAGTGCAATGGTGTGATCTTGGCTCACTGCAACCTCCATCTCCCAGGTTCAAGCGATTCTTCTGCCTTGGCCTCCCCAGTAGCTGGAATTATAGGTGCTTGCCACCACGCCAGGCTAATTTTTGTATTTTTAGTAGAGATGAGGTTGCACCATGTTGGCCAGGCTGGTCTCGAACTCCGTACCTCAGGTGATCCACTCACCTTGGCCTCCCAAAGTGCTGGGATTACATGCTGAGCCACCACGCCTGGCTGTCTTACAGATTTCATTTTAAGGCTTGAATGCAGTTCATGATCTGACTTGTGGCTGTTGTTCTGACTGTTAAGCCCTCTGTCATTGTGACCTTATTATCGTGAGCATCTGGTGCTTTGGGGACATGTGTTGCCACACTAAGCTCAGTGATAAATAGGACACAGAGCTCTGTGGTTATTTTGTTTTTTCATATATGTAACAACTAAAATAGAATGTGGGAAGAACTGTGGTCTCTCATCTGATCTTGGAAGTGAAGCAGTATTGGGCCTGGTTAGTACTTGGATGGGAGACTGCCCAGGAATACCAGGTGCTGTAGGCTTAAAAAAAAAAAAAAAAAAAAAAAACAAAAAAAAAAAAAAAAGCCAGGCGCAGTGGCTCACGCCTGTAATCCCAGCACTTTGGGAGGCCAACGCGGGCGGATCACGAGGTCAGGAGATCGAGACCATCCTGACTAACACAGTGAAACCCCGTCTCTACTAAAAATAGAAAAAATTAGCCGGGTGTGGTGGCGGGTGCCTGTAGTCCCAGCTACTTGGGAGGCTGAGGCAGGAGAATGGCATGAACCCAGGAGGCGGAACTTGCAGTGAGCCAAGATCGCGCCACTGTATTCCAGCCTGGGTGACAGTGCGAGACTCCGTCTCAACAAAAAAAAAAAAAAAAAAAAGGAAAGGAAACAGTCCAGCCTGATCAACACACTGAAACCCCATCTCTACTAAAACTACAAAAATAGCTGGGAGTAGTGGCGCACACCTGTACTCCCAACTACTCAGGAGGCTGAGACAGGAGAATTGCTTAAACCTGGAAGGTGGAGGTTGCAGTGAGCCAAGATGGCGCCTGGGTGACAGAGCGAGATTCCATCCCCTACAAAAAAAACAAAACAAAAAAATATTGTGTTCATGTAGATAGTTCTGAAAGTCACATAACATAAGGTCTGTGTTTCTTTTCACCCTTGGTATTAAAGAGTTTTTATGTTAGAGAAGTTCATGGAACTTCTCTAAGCTATGTAAGTGTCATACACATGCCAAGTTTGCAATTACAAATCAGAAACCCAAAAGCATGCATTTCATCTCTTTCTCCTTATCTTGAATCATATATTGTCAGGTAGGTGATGGCCACCAGCTCTTATACTCAGAGTTATGGGACTGAAGACATATTTGATGGCTGAATTTTTTTTTTAATTGAGGTGAAATTCACATAACATAAAATTAACCGTTTTAAATTGTACAATTTAGTAGTATTAGTACAGTGACAATGTTGTACAACCACTGTCTCTCTCTGGTTCCAAAACATTTTTATGACCCCAAAAGAAAATTTCATGCCCCCTGAGCATGGCTGCTAGATCTTGAAGTTAAAAACTCTAGCTACCTTCCAAAAATGTCCACTCACCTTTAAGAGTAAACTCAAGCATGAGTGGAAAGGACTGCCTCTAACAAGATTTAAGTGAGGCTGGGCACAGTGGTTTACACCTGTATTCCCAGCACTTTGGGAGGCCAAGGTGGGTGGGTCACTTGAGATCAGGAGTTCAAGACCAACCTGGCCAACATGGTGAAACCTCGTCTCTACTGAAAATACAAAAATTAGCTGGGCATGGTGGTGCATGCCTGTAGTCGCAGCTACTTGAGAGGCTAAGGCTGAAGAATTGCTTGAACTCAGGGGACGGAACTTGCAGTGAGCTGAGATCCTGCCACTGCATTCCAGCCTGGGCAACAGAGTGAGACTGTCCCCCAAAAAAATAAAAAAAGAAGATTTAAGTGAACAGTTCCAGATTTTCCTAATTCCTTCATTACTGACTGCAGAACATTCAGAGAGCTATTTTAGAACATTGTGAGTTTTAAATGGAAGCTGATAACTTCACTGTGCACCTGGTTGGTCAAATCCACTGAGATTTAATGAGGTAGTGCTCGTGAGAGTTACCAACACATCAGACAGAAAGCAGAAGTCTGATTGTGGGCTACATTTGGTGGAAAGTAGGTTAAACGAGATCTAACCAGGACTTTGAGGAGACAGTTTGAAAATTTGGAATGGCAACAGGAGTGGGTAGGAGGCACTATAAATGTAAATGTGTGTGGAAAAGCACAGAAGAGAGGATGAGAATGAACACAGTGTGAAATTGTTAGGAGTCTCTTCTTGCTTGTACAGAAGGATCAGTGTAAAAAAACAAAACAAAAAACAAAGACATAATAAGATCCATCTAATTATGGAGGAGCATTTAAAATCAGACCACATATAGATATGATACTTTTATCATTCAGGCACAAAACATTATTATGAAATAATAGAAAATACTGAATGGAAGTTTTTTTAATGTATAATAGTTTGAATGCATAAAAAATACTTTGAATATGTAATAAACAATATCAGTCTGTAAATTCATTGCAATCACATTTTTAAAATTGCAGCAAGTTTTTTGGTGGAGGCTGACGAGCTAATTCTAAAGTACACTGCAGGCTAGGCGCGGTGGCTCACGCCTGTAATCCCAGCACCTTGGGAGGCTGAAGTGGGCAGATCACTTGAGCTTAGAAATTCAAGACCAGCCTGGCCAACATGGTGAAACCACGTCTCTACTAAAAATACAAAAATTAGCCGGGTGTGGTGGTGCATGCCTGTAATCCCAGCTACTCTGGAGGCTGAGGCAAGGAGAATCGCTTGAACCCAGGAGGCAGAAGTTGCAGTGAACCAAGATCTTGCCCCTGACTCCAGCATGAGCAACAGAGCGAGACTCTGTCTCAAAAATAGTAATAATAATAATAAAGTATACTGCAAATGTGTGGGAAAATATGTATTAAAAATGCCAGAAGTAAAGAATAACCAGGACAGTCTTGAAAAAGATTGATAACGTTGAAAGACATATCCTACCAGATAGGGAGATTTATAAAGCTACAATAATTAAGATTGCGTGATATTTGCACAAACAGCCAAGTGAGTTGATGGGACAGAATTCGAGGCCAGAGCAGAATCACATTTATACAGACACTTGGCTTGTGGCAAAGTTTACACTGCAAAACAGTGGGCGAAAAGAAAAAAAAAAAGAATTTTCACCTCTTTCTACACTGGACATGAAAATTAGGTTTATGTGGTTTGTGGATCTAAATGTGAAGTTATTACCAAAGAAAAGTTTGAAAATAATATTTTAAAATATCTGTGGTGAATGATCTTTTTAAAAAACATTCTAATCCAGCACAGACTGATACTTTAGTAAAATTAAATCAAATGCTGCTTGGATGTCATAACTGTCAAATTACTACAAAAGTTTCTTAGCACTTGCTCTCAATATGTTTATCTTGTCATAAGCCAGTAACAAACATTTTGCAGACTGTTATTATTCCGTGGACCATGCTTTGAGTAGCATTGTTATAGAAGATAACCTATGAGATTGTATTCTATTTATGACCTTAGGTTAGGCAAAAGATTTCCTATATAGGACACCAAAAGCCCTAACAGTAAAGGAAAATATTGATTCTATTAGATCATGATAAAATTAAGAACTTCTTTTCATCAAAAGATATTATTAAGGAAATATTTCCCCATTAAGGGAAAACCATGCCTCAACATGGGAGCAGATTATTTGCAGTATGCAGAACCAAAAGAAACACAGGCACTCCTATCCAGAATATACAAACAACTCCATACCTTAATAAGAAAAGGGACAACTCTAGTAGAAAATGGGCAAAAGATTTTTAGCAGTCAGTCACAAAAGACACTCAATCTCATTAGTCATCGGGGAAATGGAAATTAAAATTACAATGAGATTGTACTAGTAAACTCACTAGAAAAGCTTAAAGTGAGAACAATTCATAGCCAGGTGACAGTGGAATATGATATTATGATAAAAATGGATTAACTCTTTCTACATGCAACAAAATGAATGACTCTCACAATCACGAAAGAAGCCAGACACAGAGCAGTGCACCGTGTATGATTCCATTTCTATAAAGCTCAAATAAGGGCCAAAGTCCTCTGACATTTATGAGTTAACACAGTGGTGATTTTTGAGGACAGCAGTAGCAAGAAAGAGGAGGTCAAAAGAGCTTGTAGAATCCTGGAAATGTTCCATTTCTTGATCTGGGTAGCAGCAGCATGGATATATATATATATAGTTGGTGTGCTTATAATCTGTTCACTTTTCTAGATGTATATAATATTAACAGTTTATGTAAAAATTGTCATGATGATATTTGATATTAGGAAAAGATAAGGGGTTTTTGCTGTTTAACATTGTGAGAGCCCACTCTGAGGAGGCACTGTGCTTACAGCAGAGCCTCCAGTCCTGTGGGAAAAATAGGAATTATGCAAATAAGGGCACATTGGAAACTATGAAATGCTGGCAAATATAAAGCCTATGTTACTTTACTTGAAATCATAGTTGCCTCTGTAGTGATAGAGCCTGTTTTTCCAACTTCATTGAAATCCTAAATAAAAATTTCTCCTGTGAGGATTCCATCTAAAGAGCAAGTCGTAAAATACCCCCCAAAAAGAGAAATAAAATCAAGTATAATTATGATAGACTGGAAAACAGGGCGCTATTGAGAGAGAATGATGGAGATTTTCTTAGGATTGGGTGGTCATGAAAGGCCTCTCTGAAGATAAGACAATTAACCTAAGAGCAAAGGATGAATAGAGCCATCACACACAGAGCGGGAAGAGTTTTCCGCGTTGTGGGAACAGCATGTTCAAAGGCCCTGAGGCCAGGAAGTGACTGAAGTGGGGCCCTGGAGTGGCTGAAGAAGGCAGGAATATGGTGAGCAAGAAGGGAGTGTGGCACATGAGGCAGGGAGAGTGAGACCACACAAGTTTGATTTATTTCACAGCAAGAATCCAGTACATATTTTAAAGAAGGGGAGTGAGAGGACCTTATTGATTTTTTCAAAAGGTTGCTGTAATTGCTTCATATAGACTGGGCTGGAGCAACTAGAGTGTAAGCAGATGGACTCATCAGTAGAACATTATATAGCAACTCAGTCAAGAGAGGAAGTTGACTTTGGCTTCAGGTGGGGGCAGAGGGGATATTCAGATATACATGATATAGTTTTGAGATAAAAGCCATTGGACGGCCGGGCGCGGTGGCTCAAGCCTGTAATCCCAGCACTTTGGGAGGCCGAGACGGGTGGATCACAAGGTCAGGAAATCAAGACCATCCTGGCTAACCCAGTGAAACCTCGTCTCTACTTAAAAAAAAAAAAAAAAAAAAACTAGCTGGGCGAGGTGGTGGGTGCCTGTAGTCCCAGCTACTCGGGAGGCTGAGGCAGGAGAATGGCGTAAACCCGGGAGGCGGAGCTTGCAGTGAGCTAAGATCCGGCCACTGCACTCCCGCCTGGGCGACAGAGCGATTCTCCGTCTCAAAAAAGCCATTGGACTGGGTGATGCATTGGATCTGGTAAGTGAAGGAGAGGAAGGTGTGAAGAGTGACTCCCAAGTCTCCAGCTTGAGCCATAGTGAGAGGTGTTGGAAGACAGGAGGGGAAGCAGGTTTAGGCTTAACACTATGCAGATGAACTAGGTAAGTTGAACACACAGCCTGAAACTTAGGGCAGGTGTTTGAGTTAGGGATGTACCTTTGGAAGTGCTCAGGATTAGAAAGCATTTGAAGTCTTGGGAATGGAAGACATCACCTGGGAGAGACCTTTATTTTTTTAGAGTTTGATAAATAAGAAAAAATGAGCAGTGTGACCACATAGAAATAGGTTACAGGTTTCTCCCATCCTGTGAGAAACGATGTGAGTTTTGGACTAGAGTTCAATGCTGTTTCAGATTTGGGGAAAGCAATAGGTGAGTGTGGGAAAATCATGTTAGGTAAGAAAGTAATACATTTTATTTTCAACATTGTACTGGAGACTCTTAGAAATGATTGAGAAATGTGGTGGCTCATGCCTATAATCCAGGTTGGAGTATTCCCTGAAGCCAGGAGTTTGAGACCAGCCTGGGCATCATAGCAAGATCCTGTCTTTACAAAAAGTAAAAACATAAAAATAAAAAATAAAAAATTTAGCCAGGTGTGATGGCACACACCTGTAGTCCTAGCTTCAAGCAGGAGGGTCGCTTGAGCCCAAGAGTTCAAGATTACAGTGAGCTGTGATCATACCACTGCACTGCAGCCTGAGTGACAAGAGTGAGACTCTAAAAAATAAAATAATAAGTTGGTATTACAGATGATCCTTGTATTACAGATGATCCTATTGAAAACTAGAAAGATTAATTAAGTTGCTCAAACTCACTTTGGTTAGTGATACATACATAAAATCAGAAAAGTCCTGGCCTTTCATTTAGAAATTTAGGTGAGTAGTCCCCTATTTGTTGATCGATAATGATTCCCAGGTGAAATATCTTTCGCTAATCCCAAAGGATGTGAGACTCAGCTAGTGCTAATGATCCCTCAGTGAAGAAAATGAATACATGAATGTGATTCCACAGTCTTTCCTCCAGGCACTGATGGATGAGATTCTCATGCTCCAGGATGAAATCAATGAGCTCCAGTCCTCTCTCGCAGAGGAGCTGGTATCTGAGTCTTGTGAGGCCGACCCCGCGGAGCAGCTGGCCTTGCAGTCCACGCTCACTGTCTTAGCCGAGCGAATGTCCACCATCAGGATGAAAGCCTCAGGGAAACGGCAGCTTTTGGAGGTAACCAATAACTCTAAAGTGGCCTCCTCACTTCTGAGTTAACTTTTAACATTATGTTACCAAGTATGTGGGTTACTTACCTATCTACATTTTCATTGCTTCCCTCTCCCAAACGGGGATTGTGTTTCAAGAATGGTCTTCATGGCTGGGCGAAGTGGCTCACGCCTGTAACCTCGGCACTTTGGGAGACTGAGGCGGGTGGATCACGAGGTCAGGAGTTCGAGACCAGCCTGGCCAACATAGTGAAACCCTGTCTCTACTAAAAATACAAAAATGAGCCAGACATGGTGGAGTGCGCCTGTAGTCCCAGCCACTTGGGAGGCTGAGGCAGAAGAATCGCTTGAGCCTGGGAGGCAGAGGTTGTGGTGAGCTGAGATTGTGTCACTGCACTCCAGCCTGGGCAACAAAGCAAGACTGTCTCAAAAAAAAAGGTCTCCTGAATAGAGTACAGTTGGTGTGTAGCCATGAATATGTCCTTTGACCCCTTTCTGACTCATTTCAGGCATGAAATATTGAGAATGTGGAAAGCAAATTATTGGTAGACATGAGCCTTGTGAAGAATAATTTTAGAAGGTCTGCATAATGGTTTGCTGTGTTTACATGACAGCATTTGATGGATGATATTACTAATACTATAAAGAATAAATCCTACTCAGTCACTGTTAGCCAATTCAAATATAGTAATTCATGAAAATACTCTTGCAATTCTGGTTCCCACATTACTTAATTTAAATATTATTTAATATAGAGACAAATTTGGGCAGCAGTAATATCTGTGTTAAAAATCAGCTATCTTCCTTTTTGTATTTGTTCTCTCGTAAATTCTTGGCCCTAAGCTTCTAGGCTACTTTTATTGTTGCTTCCATAATTTGGTTAGACTGGAGGCTCCCTAAAGACCTTTATAGTATTTATCATCTTATAGTACTTATCATCTTGTATCTCTTGGCAGCTTCTCTGGCACATAATGGGTTCTCAATACATTTCTTATTATATGAACCAAATATTATTTTATTTAGCTGCTAATTATAACATAATGCAATTAACCATGACCCTATTGTGGGGTGTGTAGTCTCTCTCTAGTTTTACCTATTATATGATTAGTCAAATAATCTATTCATATATTAAGTTGGTGCAAAAATAATGGCAAAAACCACAGTTACTTTTGCACCAACCTAATACTTCTTATATTGGAGAAATTTAAAGCCAGTGTGTCTGCCCTACTTATTAATTTCCATTTTAAATTGTTTAATACAATTTTAAAATAATGAATTATTCATTAAATAATTTTTAAAATATTTACTTTAAAAGTTAACTTTTATTTCATTTATATTGTCCCCAGTAACTCTATGAAAAACTTGTGGGGGTTTCAAAATGAAGTGATTGGCCTGATTTTTTTTTAACATGAATTATTTGCAATCATTGAAAAACTCAGAGAGCTAACCTAGAAATTTAGATTTCTGCCTTCACTTGAGATGAAAGTTAATATTGGACCACCCCTTCCCACAGGGATAAATTGCCTGCAACCGTATGTGGCTGCCGTTTTAGGCAGGCCACATGTTTTTCAGTTTGCCACAGTCTCCGTCACTTGCTACTCTTCCCAGCCATAGAGGTCCAGTGTCTACTGCCATTTACCAACTGCTTTATGCCATTGTTTTGTTCTAATCCTTGGCTGATTTCCACCATTTATATTACTGCCTGGTCATATAGGTATATTATTTGAGAATACCTTGTTCAACTCTAGGTACACATTAGAATCACTAGGGCGTCTTTTTTAAAATACCAATTTTGAGACTTACCCCTAGAAATTCTGATTGTTGTTCTGGGATGTGGTCTAAGCAAAGATAATTTTTTAAAGTTTTACCGGTGATTCTTATGTGCAGCCAGGGCCTGGAACCATCGCTTTACTATGTTAAATTCTCAAGATTTTACCTTAGCGTGATCTATGTTACATTTTACTGAATTCATTAGGAGAAGTTGAATGATCAGCTGGAGGAACAAAGGCAGGAACAGGCCCTGCAGAGGTATCGCTGTGAAGCCGATGAGCTGGACAGCTGGCTCTTGAGTACCAAGGCCACTCTGGATACTGCGCTGGGTACACCCAAGGAGCCCATGGACATGGAGGCCCAGCTTGTGGACTGCCAGGTACCAAAGGATGCAGAATTAAAGAATATAAAAACAATGATTTCTGTAGAAAGTAAAACATGTTTGGGTTTGTTTTTTTTTAAACTCTTTTTTATTTTTTGTTTTAAGTCTTATCTAGGGAGAAGGAAGACTATTTTTCTCCTTCTCTAATATAGTCTCCATTTTAGAGGAATCACCCTGTAGCACCAGAGACTTATTCCAGAACATGAAAGTAAAAATGTAGGGAAAACTTTTGGAAATGTAAGATTAAAAGTATATCAAATTTAAAAAAATATGTAAGAGCAGCCACCTGAAAAAGAAATCAATCCAAAGCAGTAATGTTTCAGAAAAGAGGATTCTCTTTAAATTAACAAGGAAAGAGTTGATTATGTGATGTCTTATTTTTATTAGCCATAGTTATCATAATCTAACACAAAAATAACATAATAATAATGGATAACACGAAGGCAGTGGCCTTTTCTCCTTATCTGTTGACTATATAAAAATGTTTTTCAGCTGGGCGCAGTGGCTCATGCCTGTAATCCAAGCACTTTGGGAGGCTGAGGCAGGCAGATCACAAGGTCAGGAGATGGAGAACATCTTGACCAACATGGTGAAACCCCGTCTCTACTAAAAATACAAAAATTAGGCAGGCATGGTAGTGCGTGCCTGTAGTCCCAGCTACTCTGGAGGCTGAGGCAGGAGAATTGCTTGAACCTAGGAAACGGGGGTTGCAGTGAGCCGACATTGCGCCACTGCATTCCAACCTGGGTGACAAAGGCAAAACCCATCTCAAAAAAAAAAAAAAAAAGTTTTTCATGTTTTTTTTTTTAAAATGTGTTTTTGTCATTTTATAATAGCTAATCTTAAAATAGAGAAAAATTGGCAGGGCACCATGACTCATGCCTGTAATCTCAGCACATTGGGAGGTCGAGGCAGGCAGATTGCTTGAGTTCAGGAGTTCAGCAACAGCCTGGGAAACATGACAAAACCCTGTCTCCACGAAAAATACAAAAAATTAGCCAGGTGTGATAGCACGTACCTGTAGTCCTAGCTACTTGGGAGGCTGAGGTGGGAGGATCACCTGAACCTGGGAAGTCAAGGCTGCAGTGAGCCATGATCCCACCACTGCATTCTAGCCTGGGTGACAGAGTGAGAACCTGTCTCAAAAAAAAAAAAAGAAAAGAAAAGAAACATTGAGAGGCTCAGGTAATTTTTTATAGACCCCTCTAATACCATAACAGACAATTTAAAAATAAAAGTCACCAGACACTGTGACTGACACCTGTAATCCCAACACTTTGGGAGGCTGAGGTGGGAGCACATTGTTAGAGACCAGCCTGGGCAACAAAGTGAAACCTGGTTTCTGTTGAAAAAATAAACAATTTAGCCAGGTGTGGTGGCACATGTCTGTGGTCCCTGCTACATGGGATGCTGAGGCAAGGGGATCCCTTGAGCCCAGTAGGTGGAGGCTGCAGTAAGCCATATTTATGCCTATGCACTCCAGCCTGGGTGACAGAGCAAGACCCTCCCTCAAAAAAAAAAAAGAAGGAAAAAAAAACAGTCTATAGACTACTCACTCGTCAAGGCCGTGGGAAAACTACAAAAAATCATGAAAGCCTATCTGTTTGGTAAAAGACTCCAGAGGTCTGTGTTGCACTGTGGGAAACAGTCTTTGCAGAGGCTGGGGAGATGTGTGAGTTCATCCTTATTTCTGTTGCTGCAGAACATGCTGGTGGAAATAGAGCAGAAGGTAGTGGCTTTATCAGAGCTGTCAGTCCACAATGAGAACCTGCTGCTGGAGGGCAAAGCTCACACCAAGGACGAGGCCGAGCAGCTGGCTGGAAAGCTGAGAAGGCTCAAGGGGAGCCTGCTGGAGCTGCAGAGAGCCCTGCACGATAAGCAGCTCAACATGCAGGTGAGGGTTCCAGCCGCTGGCCCACAGCTGAAAGCTGGCGCACTGTTCACGTGCTCCTTCTAAGGTGTGCCAGGTAAAGGAACAGGTTGGCGGTGACGCATACTCATGTATGTACCTGCTTTACGGTGACATTTTTGTGTGCAGTTTTAAGTTTACACTCTTGGACTTTGCAAATAGATTTTGTTAGGACTACTAACAACAGCAGTTCAGCGGAGTGGTGGAGGCAGAAAGCACTCTGACATGAAAGTGACAATGAAAGGAGAGGAACTGGAGAGGGAAAGTAAAGGCTGCTCCAGGAGTGTTGCTGTAAAGTGGTATACAGAGGAATGAGATAAGCTCTAAGGAGAAGTGGGTCAAAGAAAATTTCATCTCTTTTTTTTTTTCTTATATGTTCATCACAATGTGAGTATTTCATTTTAAGAGCAGAAAAATAGTAAGTTTACACGTTAATGGAAAAAACTCAATAGAGGAAAAATTGATGAAAAAAGAATGTGGGCAGGGCGCCGTGGCTCATGCCTATAATCCCAGCACTTTGGGAGTCCGAGATGGGCGGATCACTTGAGGTCAGGGGTTCGAGACCAGACTGGCTAACATGGTTAGCCAAAAAAAAAAAAAAAAAAAAAAAAAATTAGCTGGGCCTGGTGGTGGATACCTGTAATCTCAGCTACTCAGGAGGCTGAGACAGGATCATTGCTTGAACCCAGGAAGTGAAGGTTGCAGTGAGCCGAGATTATGCCACTGCACTCCAGTCTGGACGACAGAACAAGATCCTATCTCATAATTTAAAAAAAAAAAAAAAAGAAAGAAAGAAAGAAAAAAGAAAAAGGAGTGTGATTGCAAGAAAAATCTTGTTGGGGAGGGAACGGATAGGATAAAAAGTGCACTGGCAGGGTGTGGTGGCTCACACCTGTAATCCCAGCACTTTGGGAGGCCGAGATGGGCGGATCATGAGATCAGGAGATGGAGACCATCCTGGCTAACACAGTGAAACCCCGTCTCTACTAAAAATACAAAAACTTAGCCAGGCATGATGGCGGGCACCTGTAGTCCCAGCTACTCGGGAAGCTGAGGCGGAAGAATCTCCTGAACCTGAACCCGGAAGGCGGAGGTTGCAGTGAGCTGAGATTGTGCCACTGCACTCCAGTCTGGGAGACAGAGGGAGACTCTGTCTCAAAAAAAAAAAAAAAAAAAAAAAAAAAGTGCATAGTTTGGTCTTCCCTACCCTTCTTGCTAAGTAAGCCAGGGACCAAATAGTTGAGAAGCCCATTAGCTGCCTCAAACTTACAAGCATCTGATGGTATCATCTGCTTCTTCTTGTGGCCTAATCCAAACTGTGCCTTCCTTTACCGTTTACACCTTTCTCCTGCAATAATGGTTAAGACCAGGCCAATCTGTTCTCCAAGTAAAATGAGGAGCGAGGGAAAGCATCTATGTTGGAATACAAATACTGGTAGGAAGTAGGACATAAATATTGTCATGGAAACTTCATGGAAGGTCACTGTGATTGCTACTGTTTTCTCAGTGTGAGGATGATTGTTAGGACTAACCTATGTATTTTTCTTCAGCTTTTTGCTGATCATATGATGATATGATGTGAAAAACCAAACTTAATCAACTAAAAACTAGAAGCAATGGAGAAATTTAGGAAGATGACTGGCTTATTACAAAATATGAAGTTAGGTCATTGAAAACCATAAAATAATCCAACAAAAAATAAAAATTAAAAAATGAAATCGGCCGAGCACAGTGGCTCATGCCTGTATCCCCAGCACTTTGGGAGGCCAAGGCCGGTGGATCACCTGAGGTTGGGAGTTTGAGACTAGCCTGGCCAACATGATGAAACCCCATCTCTACTAAAAATACAAAAATTACCTGGGTGTGTTGGAGCATGTCTGTAATCCCAGCTGCTTGGGAGGCTGAGGTGTGAGAATTGCTTGAACCTGGGAGGCAGAGGTTGCAGTGAGCTGAGATTGTGCCACTGTGCTCTAGCTTGGACAACAGAGTGAAATTCTGTCTCGTAAAAAAAAAGAAAAAAAAAGTCGAGAATTTATAGTTTTTATATAGACAAAAAGCAAGTTAGAGGAATAATGTAATATTCCATATAAAATTTTGAAAAGAGTTTTGAGGGGTTATTAGTCTTATATATGTGTGTAGGTTTTGGTTTTTTTTGAGACAGGGTCTCACTCTGTCACCCAGGCTGGAATGCAGGGACACAATCTCAGCTCAGTGCAACCTCTGCCTCCCAGTCTTAAGTAATGTTTCCACCTCAGCTTCCCGAATAGCTGGGACTACAGGCGTGCATCACCATGCCCAGCTAATTTTTGTATTTTTTGTAGAAACAGAGGTCTCCTAATGTTGCCCAAGCTGGTCTTGAACTCCTGAGCACAAGTAATTCACCCACTTCAGTCTCCCAAAGTGCTGAGATTATAGGCATGAGCTACCATGCCTGGCCAACCTAATCATATATTAAAATAGAATATTATAATAATTAAAATAGTTTGGTGTTGGCACAATAAATATGTGAACAGAAAATTAAATGATAACTATTCCAGAAAGAGATTTGGTATATAAAGGAATTTGATAAATATTTTAGGTGGCATTATAAATCAGTAGACAAAATATGACTCACTCTGTAAATAATCACTTGAAACATGGTCAACTGTATTTTCTACCCCATATTTTACGGAAAAATGTATCACAGATGGATCAAAGATTTAAATATAAAAATTAAGTCTGCAAGGTACTCAATGTATGATTTTTTTTTTTTTTTTTTAAATATTAGGATAGGGAGAACTTTTGCCAGTATACCCCAAATCCAGAATTTTATAGCTTCTTTTAAACTAGTACATGGGCAGGGCATGGTGGCTTATGCCTGTAATTTCAGCAGTTTGGGAGGCTAAGAAGGGAGAATTGCTTGATCCCAGAAATTCAAGACCAGCCTGGGTATCACAGCAAAACCTCATCTTTACAAATAATAAAAAAATTAGCCAGGCATGGTGGCACACACCTGTGGTCCAGCTACTAAGGAAGCTGAGGTGGGAGAATCCTTTAAGCCCAGGCGGTTGAGGCTTCAGCGAGCTATGATTGTGCCACTGCACTGCAGCCTGCGTGACAGAGTGAGACACCAACTAAACAAATAAACAAATGGGCCATGGCTCCCACCTGTAATCCCAGCACTTTGGGAGGCTGAGGCAGGTGGATCACCTGAGGTCAGGAGTTCGAGACCAGCCTGGCCAACATAGTGAAACTCCGTCTCTACTAAAAATACAAAATTAGCCAGGCGTGGTGGTGGGAACCTGTAATCCCAGTTACTCGGGAGGCTGAGGCAAAGAATCACTTGAACCCAGGAGGCGGAGGTTGCAATGAGCAGAGATCATGCCGTTGCATTCCAGCCCGGGCAACAGGAGTGAAACTCCATCTCAAAAATAAATAAATAAATAAATAAATACATAAATAAATAAATAAAACCTACTACACAAAAATGAAAAAGTTCTGTATGATCCCTCTCCCCCGCCCCCAAAAAAGTAACCAAGTTGAAAGACGTAGACAAGGAGGGATGAGTAAAACAAAATAAAACAAAAGACATAGACAAACAGAGAAGAAACTATATAATTCACAAATCTTTTGTAAAACAATAAGGAAAGATCAAACAGTAGAATATGGACAAAAGATATGAAGAGATAATTCACAGGAAAAGAAATACAAATGGATAATGAACATATGAAAAGATGTTTGAACTCTGTGTTGGATAAATAGATGCAAATAAAAAATACAACATTTCACTTGGATTTACACCCTTGAAAATGCACATGCAATGTGACTTTGTAATTAAAGTCAAAAGAAAAGGTTACAGATACTAAAACTGAACAAAAGTAGAATGATTTTCTAGCTGTAAAAGTAGACAGCAATTCACCTAGTAAACAACTGTTATAGGTCTAATACGTAATGCTTTCTTCTGTTTTTAGTGGTGATCTGTGAATGAACTTCATTTCTAAAGAAGCTAAAATAAAGGGAAAGCCTTGAAAGTTGCCTAGCAATGGGATAGGGATAGGGATAGCAATCATTTATAAAGCTCTTATTACTCCCTTACCCCACCTACCTACCCCTAGAGGCAGGTAGTAAGGGAACGGGCGGCCTGATACTCCCAAGCACAGGAGGGATTAAACAAGGCAGGAACCACAAATTCCAAGGTCTCGTGGCCTGGGAAGGGCAAAATCAATGAGGGAAGCAGGCCCAGCCTGGCCCTTGGCAAGCTCGTCTCCTGTCTAAGGAGCAGCTGTTACTCAGCTCTAGCTATTATCACACAAGAATTTACAAGTGGCATTGCTGGATCTTCTAATTTTTCAAGAGATAGGGAATTTAGATTTATTTCTTAAGCCTCCCAATTTTTAAACGTTGACATTTAAATCTAAAATTTTTAAATAATATGTGTGCCAAAGAAAGCATATCCACAAGCCAGGATTGAAATCTGTTTATCTTTTTCTCATTCATTATTAACGAGGTGACCTGGGGCAAGATCCTTAAATTTCCCACAACTTTCTTACGGATCAGTTTTCTCATCTGTAAAATATGGATAATAATATTTAACTATAAAAAATTCTTTAGAACATGTGGAAAAAATAAAAAGGAAAAAAAGTAGTGAGGATTTAAATGCAAGTAATACAATAAATGCTCAAATTGTAGCAGTTAAAATAATTAATAACAACAACCAACTGTTTCCAAATCACATTATTTGAGACGGAGAAGCTTCTGCTATGCTGAAGGCCGGGCTTGAGACTTAGCGGGCTGGGCTGAGCATGCGCACACCGCTGTGGCGTCCATGACCGGCAGATGCTGCCCACCCAGGTCCGCGGGAATTGTTTAAATTGAGTAAAGTCCTGACTCTGTCCACATTGGGTGAAGTGTAAATACAGAAAAATGTGGTAGTGTTTTACTACATGGAAATTGGTTACTGTTTATTTTTGAACTATCTATAAATTCCATCGTCTTTCATCTAATGAAGTTCCCAGCATATAAAATATTAATAGATCTTTCAAAATAATTAGAGCTTCCTGGAAGATTGCTCTTCCATCTGTAGGAAGAAAAGGAGCCCTGTTTGCATTATTATTGCTATGAAAAGGATCGTGTCCCTTTATGTAGAAAACTAAAAATAATTTGGAGTTAATCTGAAATTAATTAAGTTAATTGCAGAAAACCAATCTTCCATTAAATGCAGCCGTCAGCAATGTTAATGCCCTTTAATTGGGGCTTGGATGATTCAGGAGGGTTGGAATACCTTCCTAAGTCTGTAAGCACACCATTACTTAGTGCTACTGAAGCTGGGAAATGGTAATACCTCTTACCTCCATTCTTTTTCACTAATTTGGCTTACATGGGTATCAGTGAATGACTACGCTTTTTTTGTTTCCTATCAAATAGACTGCTTCTCTATATGAAGAGCCACAGATCTTAAGGGTATGTAATAGGATCTCCTGAATTACGTGGTATCTTCATGAAGCTAGGTCTTTTTCACACATCATCATTCATTAAAGGAACAGAGAGATTGCCCCATAAAATAATAAAAAGCTTTATAAAGAAATGTTTTATTTAATGTTTAGCATTGCCCAGTCCTCATTCATCTTCCAAGGAATGTTCCTGGCAAAAGTGGTTACTGTTCTAGTATTTCCAAAATAAACAGTTTATATAGCCCCACCCAGTGGGGACTAATGATAGAAGTCGCTTAACCTCCCCATTCCCTAGGTATGGCAGAAAACTGTTATCACACCTCAGAGAAAGTAATTACCCTAATTACTTTCCTTCTGGTTGCGCCTTCTTATCCCCAGGGGAAAGAGAATGAAATTTGAACTGGATTCTTAATCATGGTTTGCTTCCTGTGGTCCAAGTCTTATGTTTCAAAATGACTAAATCATTCAGAGAAAAATTCACTCACTGAAAAACTGAATCTAACCACGTAGAATCTGAATATATATCTGTGCATATAAAAGTGAGGAAGTTGTTAAGACCTAACATTTCAATTGTCACTGTTCCAAACCAAATTTGGTGTAAGGAACTTGAGCCAACCTCTCTCAATCAGACCATAGTAACTGGCATAGAAGAGTGTGTTGGGCTCAGGGCTGGGAGAAGTTTCCAAGGGAGTCTTCAGGCCGGGCTCTGAAAAACAAATTTTTGCTGAAGAGAAAAGCAGAGAGGAAGTGGCCTGGATCCCACAAAAGCAAGTCAGCAGGTCATGGCCAGGGCCACTACGTTGGCAGCTGGAGCAGCTCTGATGGGGACAACTTTCAGTCTCATCCACTGATTTCTTGAGGTCATTCTCTACAGGTTCCTTTTGAACTGCTGTTTCAACTTTGCTTGGAAGAACCAGGTTCTTTTAGAGCTTATTCTTAGAAGATGGTGGATTCTTAGATGAGAGAGAATCTGTTTTCATGCAGAAAATCATGGGCTCCAGTTCTGGGAGAATGCCCATCCACCCAAACTTCCCATCTTTAGGAAAATCACTGCTTATCTTTGAGAAATTCTGCAGAAGGTGGAGAATTTAGTGTCACTAGTCACCAATTCTGAAGGTCTTTCAAAATGCAACTAGCATATGTTAGATCATTGCACCCCCGTTGTTCTACCTAAACTGCAATCTCTGGCTGGATCATCTGAAAGGAAAGGAAGCCTGAGCTCGGGTGGGCTCAGGATCTGGGAGAAGATTATGTATACTATTACCTACAGGTTTTACTGTTCATTTAGCTTCAAGCACCGACACCACCTTGCAAAGATAAAGATAAGGTCTATCATCTCAGACAATTTAATCATGAGATTCTAATGAAAAAAAGAAGAAACAGAAGGGTAAACAGATCCCATCTATTTCCCTAAAATTGTGAGTGTAAAACTCCGAAAATAAGAGAGAGAGAGAAGGGTCTCTGTGGACAGTTACGTTGGATGAGCTGGAATGGCTGGGTCCCATGTTGTGCTCAGACATTGCAAAGAGGAACCAGTGGGCAGGGGAGCAGCAGCTCCAGAAATAGGTGGTAGGAGGCTCCTCTGGAGAAACAACCTGTAAAATATCCTTCCTCTTCCCCGTGCTACGCCAGCCCCACAGTCCTCTTCACTGCTCTGTTCTCTGTGAAATGGCAAATTTCTTTCACCTTAGGGTCTTGTGCCAACTGTTCCCTGGGTCTGAATGCCCTCACTCTAGATCTTTGCCAGGTTGGTGGTCTCTCATCATGCAGAGTGCAATTGTCTCTTCTAAAGACGCTTCCTTAGACCTCCCTAAAACTTTCTATCCCATTATCTGTCTTAACATTCTCTGTAGGCCTTATCACCAGCTCGGTTATCTTATTTGTTTATAGTCTAACTCTTCACCAGGGCCCTCATCTGGCTTCTTTTCAGAACACTCCCAGCTCCTAGAACAGTGTCTAGTGAGTGCTTAATAAGTAGTGAATGAGTTATATTGAAATTATAATTTATCCGGTGACAGATGAATCTATGTGAGTAGAAAAGCTCTCATTCAGAACTAATCCCATTTGATGTGCAACATTTTAGGGCCTTTCAAATTCCATTAGAATAATCAGGCAGGAAGGATCAACTCTTGCCTAGGTGCTGAGTCATTACTTTGGTAAGCCAACTTAGCAATGGGCCAGTTTCTGGTGATGGTGATAGACGGGGTGAAGGGTGCTTTTTCAGAGATCTCACCTTTAATTATCATACCACTGACCTCTCAAGGCTCAATTCAGCTTTTGAATTTGTAAAATGGTAACCACATGTGCCTACAGTAAATGACTTTTTTTAATGTGCTAATTGATGGTTCTGAAAGAAAGACTCTTCAAGAGTTTTCATGTTTGAGTACAGTCTATTGATTATGTAGGTCAGTCTATAAATATTATCATATAATAGCAGACTCTCAAAGATAGAGAATTCTAGGAAGAATTTAAATCTATCGCCCTAGTAGGGTAGACACTGAAGGTTACACAGACCAGTATCAGGGATGAGGCTTCCTGCCTAGTTCATTGTCTTGGGATTTGAGTTACCTGCGGTGAAGCTGCGGCTCTGTGACACAGAGGTCAAGACCCTGGTCTGTGAAAGGTGGAACAGAGGATGTCCAGCCGGCCTGGGAAACCCTTGTTTAGACTCCTTGCCTCTATGCTGCAGTACGTTTTCTCCCATATGAACTGAGAATTCAATAAGTTCTTATTGAATTCCAGAGAGTATGATGCCTTACGGAACTGAACATTTTGCTTCTCAAAGATATTAAAATGTCTTTGATTAATAATCTTTTAGAACCTCAAAGATATTAAAATGTCTTTGATTAATAATCTTTTAGAAAAATTTTTAGGAAGATTATTCTAAAAATCTTTCATTGTCTGGACCTGGATTAGAGAAAGTGACATAGGGCAGGGTAATGCTTTCACGGGAAAGACACAGTTATTATGGGTAATGATCATTTGAGAAACAATTTACCTTTGTGTGACTTAAAAAACAATCTCGACTTACGTTTTTGTGGAAAAAAATTCTGGAATATCTGATGACCACATTGGTCAGCTAAAAGACTAACCTCTAAATACATGGGTTTTCTCCTCAAACAGTTCTATGTGTGATCATCTGTTTGTTGTTCTTGCGCCTGCAAATGCCATAACTTAGATGGGTTTTGTGTTACTGTTTTTTTTTTTTTAAAATGTGGTTTCACATCTCAGTGGAGCCACTTTGGTATCATTACATAGAACACACCAAAGTAGCCTTCTCTCCCTTTTGGTTAAGGTTTTCCGGTGTGTAGCATGACTTGATTTCTGCCTCGTTAAAAGCAGGGAACAGCACAGGAGAAGGAGGAGAGCGATGTTGACCTAACAGCCACGCAGAGCCCCGGCGTCCAGGAATGGCTGGCCCAAGCTCGCACCGCATGGACCCACCAGCGACAGAGCAGTCTCCAGCAACAAAAAGTAAAGTGTTTCCTACCTCTCTCTAGCCTGAAGATCTGCCCAGGGAAGAACCTGAGAGGCATGTTTCAGAAGGACAAGTTGCTTCTGTGCTAAAGACAGAGTGTCTCTTTATCTTCTCTTTGAATGAAGCAAGATGTGGCTGTTTCAATGTATTGACTCATGACCACTGGGATGATTGGTCATTTGAAAATCCAGTCTTTAAGAAAAGCTTGTGTTTAGGTTTACAAATAGTGTAACATGGCTATCATCTGCTTTACCAGAGATAACTACTCTGTTTTCAGATTTGCCCTCTGAATCTATTTAATTTTAATATAAATCTCAGGAAAGCCTTTGAGGTTTGGTGAAAGTTGCGAAAGTTGCATGTTTGTTTGTTATTTTTTTAATGAATGCAGTTTGTATTTTTACTTTCAAGTAGATGATATCACAAAATAGGATTGCTAATTGTTGCCTAGTGAAACAAATGAACTTTGATGAATAAGAATGATTTCTCATTGGTACCTTAACTATGTGTAAAAAGCATAATCAAATATTTTATTTTCTCAAATAACAAGAGCATTTATTATAAATAATGAAGAATTAAAGCCAAATCTATTGATAACGTAATTTATCAAGTAAGTGGAGAACTTAAGTCACTTTTCCCAAGGATCTATCCTGTTAGCATGACAATATTGATTTTAAAAAATGAGAGAGCATTTTGTACCACTTGAGGGCACCATTGCCTGGCAAAATTTTCTTTTCCCATGGGTTTTTTTCCCCCCAGATTTTTCAGAGGTATCCTGTATCAAAGCAAAAGAATACTACAGAGTACTTTGGAGACACATTTGAATATTTACATAAACCACATGCTTTATGCAATGTGCAAACTTAAAAGCTCACTACCAAAGTTCTCTGAGAATTTTATACCTTGAACTATGATTGTAGGCAATAATCATAAAGTAACACATGTGTTTGCGTTTGTCCTTTCCCTTGAGCAGGAGTTAGAACAGGAATTAGCTGAGCAGAAGAGTCTCCTTCGCTCGGTAGCCAGTCGTGGAGAGGAGATTCTAATTCAACATTCGGCCACAGAGACCTCTGGTGACGCTGGGTATGTTTCAACATGCTTCAATTTTCTCTTCATTGTGTTTTCCTAGCATTTGAAGACAAGTAAACATCTCACTCAAAATTTTATTTTAAACATCTTCAGCAAAATTTAGTCATCTCGTTTTTACTTTAGGGTAGTAAATGTACCTGCATTTTGAACGTTTTGTTGCATCGCCTGAACATAGCGCCTGTAGTAAGCTAACTTGTTTGCCCTCCTTCCAGTGTGCGCAGCCTATCTGTCCAAAGATGCTCATGAGTTCATTTTTTTAATCAAATGAGAAATGCATTATAAAATGAGATACATGATTTTCTAATTGAATGATTACATCTAACTGGAGAGCATTCTCTCCGTAAGAGCTTATCTTGCCCTAACAGTATTCTAAAAAGTAAGTGCATGGGCCCATTAAATATTAAATATTTTGAAATCTTGGTCTGGAGTGAAGAGTTTGAAAGTCTTCTACACAGAAAAGTCCAATGTTAAAAGAAAAATTAAGGAAGTTGGAGAATTTTCAAGTTGAAGACTTTTATTTAAAAGGTCATAGAGGAATTGCAGCAGTGTGGAAGCACCACTGTATTTTGAGTCAGGTCTGAGTTTTATTCTAGTTCCACAAAGGTCCCTTTGGAAAAGTCACTCAACTGTGAGCCTCCTCTGTAGAATTTAGAATAATAATCCACTAATGTCATCACAGAAGTTTTGTGAAAATTATAGTGTCAACTGAGAAGATATACAGGAAAACTTTCTTTGAAATCTAAAACATAAAAAAAAAGTTTTCATGCAACCTCTGTGTTTATGTATTACTAAAAGTTGGAATTCGGCAGTATCCTTTGGCAAATGACTTTGACTCCATTTCCCATTTCTGCATATTTATTTTTAGGGGAAATAACATAAAGGAGGAGATATGTATTATGAAGATGGTTTTGGAAATATTATTTGTGATACCAAATAATTAAAAAGGCATAAATACTCACTAGTATAAAACAGTTGAAGAAAATTTTATACATATATAATCTTAACCCAAAATGATGTAACTGCATCAGAAAATGTATGTATGATGCTAAGTAAAAATGTGATATCAAGTTGAAAGTAGAGTATGTGTGTAGATAAGAACTAGAATAGACCATCGATAATAAAAAAAATTTTTAGAGATGGACGACATAGGAATTAAAAAAATTTTTGCAGTTTAATCAGTGCTGACATATGACATCAATGTTGACTACATACAGTCTGTTACATACCCACACACACACATATATATATATATATGAATTCTGAGGGCAAATGATAGGAGAATAAACGAAAATGCAATGGCAGCAGATATATTGTGACAAAATACGTAGGAAATAGGAAGGCATTCAAGAAAATGAAAAAACAAAAATCTGTGAAAGTTTTGACATGGCTAATAAATATCGATGTAAAAGAATAGGAATGAATAGTATTATGGCATCTATAGGCAGGGATTGACTTTAACCATAAAACTGTAAAAATTGCCTTAAAAATATAAAGGAGTTTAAAAACTCTCTGTTGTGTATCATGCTTGAAGATGCTGATAAGACCATGAATATGTGTCTGTAGTAAACCCAAAATGAGACTGTTTCTTTCATGTTGATTGAGGCGAGACTTGCCTTCACATTGCGTTCCTACCTGTTTCCAGCTCCTCTGAAATGTTTACTTATCTTGCCTAGTTTTCTGAATATTTTTGCCAAACAAATATTTTGACGAAGAACCCATCCAGCATTGCCTCCTCTCCGTGTGTATCATCACAAAAGGAGCAGAAGGGATCTTCTGCAACTTTATTGCCATATATATTTTTTTCTTTCCTTGGCCTTTAGCTTTGGAAAGGACCTAAATGAAATACAAACAACTGTAAGTTGCTCTTTCAAATATAAAAAATACTTTAAAAATAAATTTGCAGTGCAGTGCTGGCTTTCTATATAAGATTCACTTTAAAGACTACTTATACATTCTTTAACTTTTATACAAATGTTTAAGAAACTTCACCTTTACATGCAGTTGATAACAGTTCAGCCTTTTTCAAGCCTTTGGGTATCAAGCAAACAATTAACCGTGAATTAATGATATCTACATTCCAAAGTACATATGTATGTATATGTATATAAACCTTGCTAGGAAAAAGCCTGATATTCAGCCCATAACTTGCTGGCTGCTTTTCTAAGACTATAAATGTGGCTTGGTTCGTGTAAGGAAACCCTTGTGGGAAGGACATGACCTACTTCATATAGTCACACATTTGCCATATGAGGATGAAGTACTATATTACTTGTAGAGGGTTGATGGAGGGTGCCTTCCAAGATTACTAAGGAAAAACAACTGGAAATTTGTTGAAGTAAGTATAAAAGGAAAGAAGAATAATTTTCATGGAGAACAAAAGGCTATGTTTTAAAATGTTTGCTACTGGTGGTGTACATTTGTCAATGATTAAATGTCAGAATATAAACATTAAATATTCCTCTGGTTTTATTACAGATTTTTATGTAAATACAAATGAATTAAAAGTGCTATGCTATAGGCTATTACCACAAAAGAAAAAAGCAATAAAGAAATTTAACCTCATAGGAACTTCAAAGCTTTTCAAAAATAATTTTTAAAAAGTAGAAAAATTCAGATACTAATATTATAGACACTCAACTAAAGGTATCAATTATGTTTTGGCATTTTTTTCACTTGCCATTATTTTTTCAGGTATATTCATGTTGATATATAGATGTAGTTCTTTATTTTAACTGTTTAATAGTATTTTATTTTGTGAACGTAATTTATTCACCCATTTTCTTATTGCCGGATATTGCCATTGCCATTATTACTATTATTACTATTTTTTTTTTTATGAGACAGAGTCTTGCTCCGTTGCCCAGGCTGGAGTGCAGTGATGCGATCTCAGCTCACTGCAACCTCCGCCTCCTGGGTACAAGTGATTCTCTTGCCTTAGCCTCTCGAGTAGCTGGGATTACAGGCACCCACCACTATGCTTGGCTAATTGTATTTTTAGTAGAGATGGGGTTTCACTATGTTAGCCAGGCTGGTCTTGAATGCCTGACCTAAGTGATCTACCCACCTTGGTGTCCCAAAGTGCTGTGATTACATGTGTGAACCACTGTGCACGGCCCTAAGATTGCTGCTTTTAGCATTGTTTAAATTAACTTCCTACATGTCTCTCATATGGGAAAGATTCTCTGCATTATATCCTAGGAGTGGAATCCCTGCATCACAGATTTAAAGAGTTTTACTTTTCTTGAGACAGGGTCTGACTCTGTCACCCAGGCTGGAGTGCAGTGGTATGATTATAGCTTACTGCAGCCTTGAACTCCTGGCCTCAAATGATTTTCTTGCCTTAGCTTCCAAAGTAGCTGGGACTACTGGCATGTACCACCATGACTGCCTAATTTTTACTTTTTTTTTTTTTTTTCTGTAGAGACAGGGTCTGGTTATGTTGCTCAGGCTGGGCTCAAACTCCTGGGCTCAAGTGATCCTTTTGCCTCAGCCTCCCAAAGTGCTGGGATTACAGGTGTGAGCCACTGTGCCTGGCCAGTTTACTGAAATTTTAAGTCTTATTTCTAGAGACTTATCTAAAGACACTGTTGTGCTTACATTTATTCTAAGAATAATTGGCTTTGGGGTACCATAGAGTATCATCCTGCCAACACACTTGTTATTCTTTTTTTTCACTTGAGCAAAAGGCCCTGTATCAAAATATTAATTAATATCTACTATTCCTTTTAGATGACATGGTTTTAGTTAGGACTTCAAAGGTCCTGAAAAATGAAGATCCATGGAAATTCAGCCACCCTAGGTTGTTCCTGTTTTTGTCTTTTTTCTTTTCTTTTTTTTTTTTTTTTTTGAGATAGAGTCTTGCCCTGTCACCAAGAAGAGTACAGTGGTGCAATCTTAGCTCACCACATCTGCTTCCTGGGTTCGAGTGATTCTCCTGCCTCAGCCTCCCGAGCAACTGGGACTACAGGTGTGCATCACCACGCCCAGCTAATTTTTGTATTTTTAGTAGAGATGAGGTTTCTCCATGTTGGCCAGGCTGGTCTCAGACTCCTGACCTCAGGTGATCCACCTGCCTCGGCCTCCCAAAGTGCTGGGATTACAGGCATGAGCCACCGTGCCCGGCTCATTTTCATCATTATTAACCTTCATTTACTGAGCGACCACTATTTCCCAGATAGGGTTATAGGCCTTATGCATGTATTCTCTTTCATTCTCATAATTATGCAAGGTAGATATTATCTTCATTTTAAAGATGAGAAGATTGAGGCACAGAGAAGTGAAACAACTTACCCAATGTCACAAATAATGTGCTCGAGTGAGGGTCATAATCCAGGTTCATCTCGCTCCAGAAGTCAAACTTGGCTAGCCATGGTGGCTCACGCCTGAAATTCACAAATTTGGGAGACTGAGGTGGGAGGATTGCATGAGCCCAGGAGTTTGAGTTTACAGTGAGCTGTGATCACACGAGTCCACACCAGGTTGGGTGACAGAGTGAAGCCCTGTCTCAAAAATAAATAAATAAATAAAAGCCATACCAGTCTCAGATGTCAACTGCTGCCTATCTTTTAAGGATGACACTGGAGGGTCTTCCTCCCGTATCCCTCTGTGTCCTGTACTACCTTTCCAGGTCCTGTACTGTCTCTCTGTGTCCTGTACTACCTGCCCAGGCTCTATACAATCCTTCCTGTGTCCTGTACTACCTTCCCATGCCCTATACAGTCCTTCCCATGTCATGTACTACCTTCCCAGGCCCTGTACTCTTCCTCCATGCTCTGTACTACCTTCCCAGGTCCTGTACGATCCTTCCCGTGTCCTATACTACCTTCCCAGGCCCAGTACTATCCCTCCATGTCCTGTACTATCTTCCCAGGCCTGTACTGTCCCCCCATGTCCTGTACTACCTTCCCAGGCCCTGTACTGTCTGGCCCAGGCCCTGCACTATTCCTCCGTGCCCTATACTACCTTCCCAGGCCCTGTACTATCTCTCCGTGTCCTGTACTACCTTCCCAGGCCCAGTACTATCCCTCCATGTCCTGTACTACCTTCCCAGGCCCAGTACTATCCCTCTATGTCCTGTACTACCTTCCCAGGCCCTGTGCTATTCCTCCGTGTCCTG
>NC_045438.1:53409470-53424330 GCF_002776525.5 Piliocolobus tephrosceles | reverse complement strand
GTCCTGTACTACCTTCCCAGGCCCTGTACTATCTCTCTGTGTCCTGTTCTACCCTCTTGTGTCCTGCACCGCCCTCCTGTGTCCTATATTTTCTCTGAACTCATAATAGCAACCCTCCCTAGACTAACACATTTTTAAGGTTTTGAACTAACTTTTCTGCTATTTGCCAAAGGATACTTGTCTGTAATCATGCTATAATTTTTTATTCCAAATGTTACAATTATTTTTATTCAATGCATTTTTAAGTATCACTTCTGCACATGGTTCAGTGTATCAGTGAGTAGGAATATAGTTGCTTTGTGATTGGCCTAAACATTTTTGTTATTTTTAAAGCGTAAGCTAATAACCAAGGTAATTTTATTTCATTTGAGAAAGCAGGTCTGGTATACACAATAAATTACCTATCTTATCACTTTTTTGTGCACATTGTAAACTAAGATTATTTATTCTTCTAATAGCGAAAAACCTGATGTGTTATCCCAGGAGTTGGGGATGGAAGGGGAGAAATCATCCGCTGAAGACCAGATGAGAATGAAATGGGAAAGCTTACATCAAGAATTTAGTACCAAGCAGAAACTACTACAGAATGTTCTGGAAGAGGAACAAGAGCAAGTGGTATCAAATATTTTGCATTGTATAATAACTAACATAAAAGATAATAGAGTTTATGCTGAGGGAGTATAACTGTGCAGTCATCTTAATTTTCATGATCAATTTCAAACTAAGACATGAAGCCAGTTTTTCACTCTACATTTTTCTTAACAAGTCTATTTCACATTTCCCTTCATAATTATATATTTATATGTGAAAATTTGATTTCTGGATAATATTTTTCCTCAAAGACGATTAATATCTGATTCCATATTAGCCTAAACCCTTACATTTTAAGTGCCCTGTTTTTGTGTGTGTTTTGCAAACTTGAAAAAGTAAGGGTGGAAATCAAGGATATGCACATCTAGGACAGAAGGATTTCCACAAATCTGGAACGCAATTGTGAGGCCATCTTATTTTCCATTGCCACTTCCAGTATTTCATAATTTCAGGAGATCTTAATGAGAAACACATTGGGACGTTGGTGGGTCTAGGGTAGGGAAGTGAAGCCAGTGGTCAGCTGGAATAGTTACGGACCCATCTGCGAGGCTGGTTCCTGGGAGGGATACTGTGTGATGTCGGGCTTGGTTCCACCAGGCATGCCAAATCCAAGGGAATTGAAGACAGCAACAGATGGTTCCAGGTAATGGCTATTACTTCACTCTAAGCAGAAGCCAGGGAACAACTGGAAGTCAGAGGAATTAGAAAGTTAGAGGGCAAATGAGGGAGTCAGGAACACAAGCCAGCCTGGGATGCCTACCACAGCTGTGGCCCAGAGAAATTCTTCAGATACAAGACTAGTCCCTTGTCCTGGGCCAGCAGCGTCCATCTAGGCTCATTCCAAGTCAGCAGTATTATCAGAGTGAATTCTAAAACCTTTCCTGTTGGTCTGAGGAAGCTGCTATTCTCTCTGCTCTGGCCAGAACTAGCTTAGGGGCTGGGAGAGGCTGAACTGGAAGCAAAGGGTGTCAATAACTGCAGTGAACTGGAGGAGAAAAAGGTTGAAGCTGACAAAGTAGGCATTAGAAAGCAGGCGCAATCTGCCAGAGTTAAGTGGAAGGAGACTCTCTAAAGCAGGGCTCTGCAGCTCCCAGGCTGCAGACTGGTACGGGTCCATGGCCTGTGAGGAACTGGACCTCTCAGCAAGAGGTGAGCGGTGAGCAGGTGAGCATTACTGTCTGAGCTCTGCCTCCTGGTTAGATCAGTGGCAGCACCAGATTCTCGTAGGAATGTGAACTGCACATGCGAGGGATCTAGCTTTCACGCTTCTAATGTGAATTTAATGCCTGATGATCTGAGGTGGAACAGTTTCATTCTGAAACCATCACTCCCGCCCCCAAGAAACCAATCCCTGGTGCCAAAAAGGTTGGGGATTGGTGGTCTGAAGGTCATGAGGTGTCCTGTCATCTGTGGGTAACTGTGCATACGTCTCTCCAGAGCCATGCTTTCTATTCTGTTTTTATAAAAGCACATGCTTTTGTGAACTTTCTGCCCCCTCACTTTCCCTCTTTGGCCAGGAGGCTTCTTTACCCCTGTCTGCGGAAATAGTCACCAGCTCTGCCCTGGGAAACTTAAAGCACTGTATTCCTGGAAGCAGTTGTCCCAGAATCATATCCACCCTGGCAAATGGTGCCGTATACTTTTTGTGTGGACCTCCTGCCTGTGTTTTAATTCATCCTTCCTCAAATCCCTGATAAAATGTTCCCCAGACTCGTAGCTCAAATTCCTTTTTCCTGATATGGATCTCCTGGACTTGACTGCTAGCTCTCCCTTCATGTTCGAGTATCCTTTGAATAGGAGAGGTATGTATAGTTCTGAATCAGGGACTGCAGTCTTTTCTGACTATCTTAAGTTAGAGAAATCTATGATATTTTCTAGAGTTCGTGCTTGCTTACTATTCTCCATTCATAAAGCACCTGTGTGATTCACTGGGCATCTACAGACCTCCTGGAGGTCTCATCCATTACCCTCTTTGATCTTCAAGAGCTGCTTTTGCTCTCAAGTGGGAGCCGACACTCCAGCGTCCTCCATGCTGGGCTTACTGAACAAACCTTGCCCTGCTGCCACTGACATTCCACAATACTTGGACTGTTCAAGTTTAGATTCACGTTGTATCTCCCTTGCCTTTGGATTAGAAATAAAAGCATTGAATGCTCTTTTTTAATGACATTTTTGCATTTGAGTGCTTTGTTTCAGCAATCACTGATCATTTGCACACAGTGCCTCACAGGTTGTTTTCCTCTCTGTGGTATGAAAAGGTGAAGGAAAAGGAAGGGAAGAAGCAATTTAGCTGTCAGTTTCCAGGCAGAAAGGGGGTGATCATATAATGAACACATTTTAAGTTCTAGGTGTTAACAGCTAACAACGTTGTGGTGAGGCCAATATTATCTCTACATTGTAGACCTGGAAACTGAGGCTTAGAGAGGTTGGATAATTTCTGAGGGTCTTAGGATTAAGAAGAAGTGAATCTGGAATCAGGAGGCCAATCTCTCTGTTACCTAAGTCCCTCCTCTTTCATACTACCTTAATGGCAATTTTGTACCCTAGAAATACTTACTACTTTCATATGTAAAAACAGGTACATTTTGTCCTAAAATTCTCTAGGTCAAAGGGCACTAATCTCTTAGAGCAATTTTTCTTAATCTGTTTACTTCCAGTGTATTTAGTGCTTCCATGCACAACAACCTTCTTGGCTTCAGGGTGAAATATAGCTCCTGCTTCTGGGAACCTATAACCCAAATAGGGAAATAGCGCATACATTTCTAAAAAAAATTAGGCAACTATGACAGGATCCATAAGCAGGAATTTAAAGGAAACAAAGGTTAAGAAAAAATAGTCAAAAGTTGCTATGATAGGTATGGAAATTAAAGTAGCAGATTTTAAGGGGATGCTGGGTGGTGGATATCCCAGCTGCAATGGGGAATGGGCTTGGCATATTTACAGGATCATGAGTAGTCAGTCTGAAAGGTGAAGAGATATTTTGAAAAGTCAAAAGAGACTGGTGGCTGGGCGCAGTGGCTCATGCCTGTATTCCTAACACTTTGGGAGGCTGAGGCGGACAGATCACATGAGGTCAGGAGCTCAAGACCAGCCTGGCCAACATGGGGAAACCCCGTCTCTACTAAAAATACAAAAATTAGCTGCACGTTGTGGTGCACACCTGTAATCCCAGCTATTTGGGAGGCTGAGACAGGAAAATCACTTGAACCCGGGAGGCAGAGGTTGCAGTGTGCTGAGATCGCACCACTGCACTCTAGCCTGGGTGACAGAGCAAGGCCCCAAAAAAAAAAAAAAAAAAAAAAAAAAAAAAAAGGAGACTGAGTTTGATTGAAAACATGATCAAAAGTTTGAATGCTACACTATATCATTGCCTTTATTGGGAAGCCATATGTATATGTAAAAGAGTTTAGGGGAAATAGGGCTAATAATGAAAGCAAAGAGATCAGCCTAGGTCTTGTATTTAGGATGGATTATTTCACTATAGGTATTGCTAAAACCAAGAAGAAAAGTTGAGAGGAAAGCTGTGGTAAGATTTTTTTATGATTGCTAATAACTTTCTTATTTAGTCAATTTTAAGAAAAATTACTCTTATTTTGAAAAATTACATATATTCATTATAATAATTCACATAATGCAGCCAAGTGCAAAGATGAAAATGAAAAAGAGCAATTAACAATTCCCATATACTGTAAATCAATTTAATCTTTAAGTTCCTTAGTGCTCATAACCAATCCTTTTAGCATATCTTTTTAATTCCTAAATTTTTAATTTTGATCCAGCTCTCAGGAATTAATTCCATTGTCAAGTAATTTTTTTCAAGAAAACTCAGGTTCTGTCATGTTTGGGAGTATCAGCCAGTTGTCTCTATATTTGATGGGCATTTTTCTGTCATACTTTTATCCCTTCAGAATTTGTATCTATATTTGTTTTTGTCTTCTGGCATTGAATGAAGCTTTAGAAAAATCTAACATCAGTCTACCATTTTTTCCCTTATTTATTTATTTTTTGTTGTTCTCTGTATGGATGCCGGGAGAATTACTTAGTTTTCTTTAAGTTTCAACAGCTTATCTAGGCTATGTCTGATGTTGAGTGTTCTCCAATCATATTTTTCCTGTGACACAATGTACTTTTTTATATTTAAGAATCAAGGTTTGCTTTTTTATTAATTGTAGGGAATTTTTTGGTATGAGATGTATTTTATGCTATATTTATTATATCTCTGCTTCAGGGACATCAATTATCCTTGTGTTAGATCATCTTTTTTCTATACCTATTGACTTCTTTTTAGTTGTACTGATCTTTGTTTTTTTAAAATTCGGATTCACTTTTCATCTGATTATTGCAAGTTTTTTCTCTATGCCAGTGATTCCATTTTCAGCAATGTCTGTTCTCATCCTTTCTGTTTCTAATTTATTTGTGCCTTAATGTTGTTTGTTTCATAAAATTTGCAAGCCACCTTTTAATTTAATTTTCTTTTTTATAATGTCACCTTTTGTTTGTTTTGAAACAGGGTCTTGCTGTGTTGCCCAGTCTAGAGTGCAGTGGCGTGATCTCAGCTCACTGCAATTTCTGCCTCTGGGTTCAAGCAATTCTCGTGCCTCAGTCACCTGAATTGCTGGGATTGTAGGTGTGTGCCACCACAACTGGCTAATTTTTGTATTTTTAGTAGAGACAGGGTTTCGTCATGTAGGCCAGGCCAGTCTTGAACTCCTGGCCTCAAATGATCTGCCCATCTCAGCCTCCCAGAGTGCTGTGATTACAGGCATGAGCCATCGTGGGTGGCCTGCTTTTTTTTATTTGTACATAATATTTGTACATATTTCTGGTGTACAGTGTGATGTTTAGATACATGTATATAGTGTGTAATGATCAAGTCATGGTAATTAGCAGACTCATCATCTCAAACATCTATCGCTTTGTGGTAGGGAGATTCAAAATCCTCTCTTCTAGCTATTGAGATATACAATATGTTATTGTTAACTATGTTTGATCTCCTGTGTAATAGAACACCAGAACTTATTCTTCCTATCTCTCAGGCCTTTTTTTCCCACTGCTTAAAAAAAAAAAAAAAAAATCCATCCATGGAAACATTGCCATTGATGCATCTGGCCACTGTGTTCAGTGGACATGGTATGTTGTAGAAGTTATATTTCTCTAGAAGAAATTTTCTTATGGACAGTTTTTCCAGCATCTATTTCAGTGTGCATTTCCAAATAAGAAAACTGGGACATAATGCATATGCTCTTCAACAAGCTGCCTTTGTTTGCCTACAGCTTTATAGCAGGCCAAATCGACTCTTGTCTGGTGTGCCACTGTACAAAGGGGACGTGCCGATCCAAGATAAATCTGCAGTTACGTCTTTGCTGGATGGACTGAACCAAGCCTTCGAGGAGGTTTCATCCCAGGTAAGGCCATGTTATCAGTATGTTTGGCTTGGTTTATAAGAGTCATGTTTTGCTTGTATTGATTTGCCTGGCCTCTGTGAGGCTGTTCCATCCACCCCTGAGCATGAATTGAGACCCAACACTGGGGATGAGTGCTGAAACAAGGAGTCACTGGACCCTGGAGGCCCATCCTGTTTCTTCTTTTATATTTTATTTTATGTTATTTTTTCAGACAGTGTTGTACTGTCACGCAGGCTGGAGTGCAGTGGCACAATCTTGGCTCACTGTAACCTCTACCTCCTGGGTTCAAGCGATTCTCATGTTTTAGCCTCCTAAGAAGCTGGGATTACAGGCACATGCCACCATGCCTGGCTAATTTTTGTATTTTTTAGTACAGATGGGGTTTCACCATATTGGCCAGGCCAGTCTTGAACTCCTAACCTCAAGTGATCTCTCTGCCTTGGGCTACCAAAGTGCTCAGGTTACAGGTGTGAGCACCGTGCTTGGCCCCATCCTGATATTTTTCCCGGATTTTCAAAAACTGAAATTGATTATTTGACCCTGTTGTGTGTTTCCCAGAGTGGAGGAACAAAGAGGCAGAGTATACACTTGGAGCAGAAGTTGTATGATGGGGTCTCAGCCACATCTACTTGGTTGGATGATGTTGAAGAACGTTTATTTGTTGCCACAGCACTTTTACCAGAAGAAACAGAAACTTGTCTCTTCAACCAAGAGGTAAGTTTAGTAGTTTCTGCCTGTGTGTGTATAACATTACAAAACACTTGATGTTTTGATGGGATAATTAAGTTTATGCATAAAGAAAGTCAAACATAAAACAATTCTAATAATGCAGAACATCATTGCTTGAATGCAGAATATTTCTAGTTTGCATTTTCATTCTTTGTCTTGTGTATGTAAGAGGGAAAAATGGGAAACTCTGTAGAAACACTATTATGTATCACAGATCTTCCAAATATGAAACACATACTTAAAAAAAGTACCAAATTCCTAAATAGCACTTTACAGTGTTCATTATTACTAGTGAATGAGGTAAAGTCCCTGAGAGCAACTTGCCTGAAATGTATAGAACTATTTGAAAGAGGTTCCAGTTGTCTTAGGTCTAATTATTACTAAGAAACCAGAGAGATTTAGTTGACTTTCTATGAGAAAATAACTTGATTTGCATATCAATTCATGTATCTAAACACTGAAAAATGTCCTTTTATCACCTCTAGATTCTTGCCAAAGACATTAAGGAAATGTCTGAAGAAATGGATAAGAACAAAAACTTGTTTTCGCAAGCTTTTCCAGAGAATGGTGATAATCGAGATGTTATTGAAGATACTTTGGGTTGTCTTTTGGGCAGGTTATCGTTGCTAGACTCAGTAGTGAATCAACGATGTCATCAGATGAAAGAAAGACTTCAGCAAATACTACATTTCCAGGTAAGTAAGACATTATCAAAGGAGACTTGGCCATTTTCTAGGTATTCAATAAGAGTCAGTCATGAGTCTGTGTTACGTACCTGGTTGTTGTTTTTTTAAATGCATAATGAAGAACGAGAGCTTTCTAGAAAATGAAGGGGGTTGAATTAAAGGATTAGAAACTAAAGATTTTTTGCTCCTAGAAATGAAAGGTTGAGAAAACCACTCACTTCAAACTAAGGACGGAATAGAATTATAAATTCAATCAATAAAAGTCAAATTTATGGCTCTTTATAATTATAATTTTTAGTTGCTAATACTGGAGCTTAAACACACTGGGAAAGAATATGCAGAAAATGGCCGGGTGTGGTGGCTCATGCCCGTGATCCCGGCACTTTGGGAGGCCAAGGCAGGAAAATCATTTGAGGTCAGGAGTTTGAGACCAGCTTGGCCAACATAGTGCAACCCATCTCTACTAAAAGTACAGAAATTAGCAAGGTGTGGTGGTGCAGGCCTGTAATCCCAGCTACTTGGAGGCTGAGGCAGGAGGATCACTTGAACCCGGGAGGCAGAGGTAGCAGTGAGCCGAGATCACGCCACCGCACTCCAGCCTAGGTGACAGAGCAAGACTCCATCTCAAAAAAAAAAAAAAAAAAAAAAGAGGCTGGTTGCGGTTGCTCAAACCTGTAGTCCCAGCACTTTGGGAGACCTAGACAGGCGGATCACGAGGTCAGGTGATCGAGAGCATCCTGGCTAACACGGTGAAACCCCGTCTCTACTGAAAAATACAAAAAGCTAGCCGGGTGAGGTGGCGGGCGCCTGTAGTCCCAGCTACTGGGGAGGCTGAGGCAGGAGAATGGCGTAAACCCAGAAGGCGGAGCTTGCAGTGAGCTGAGATCCAGCCACTGCACTCCAGCCTGGGTGACAGAGCAAGACTCCATCTCAAAAAAAAAAAAGAGTATGCAGAAAGTGTTGGAATATAGAAAGGGCCATAGACTGTAGTACCTAAGAGTCTTTGAAAGTAAATGTGGTCTAATTACTTCTACCTGTGTTAAAATGCATTACATTACTTTCCAATCCTAACTCCTCATACTTACTGCCTTTTAGCCCCATCTTAGAATTCTTATGTGTTCTTAGGAAACTTTTCCTATGGCTATATACTGGAACAAATGCAAAAGCTGCTGATAAACTTTTAGTGCTGATTTTTCCTTCCTAATAAAAAGCACCGTTTGGGAATACATAAGTTTTAATTGCATGTTATTTTTAACCATCATGAAAGATTTTATAAAATAGAGACATGTCATTAGGGCCAAGAGTTTAATGTAGAGTTTTGATTTGCAAAAATACCCAAAATACTACAAAATGTCAAATAAATGTAGCATTAACCAAGAAACATGGAATTTTTATGACATTCATTCAGAGGCACAAATTACCACTGCCTTCCGGTAGTCTACATTCTTATAACCACAGAGTAAAACTATCACAAACATATGAGTTTCATTTTTTTATTCACAAAATATTTTCTCATATTCCTTTAATCTTTGCAACATCCTGCAAACATTGTTCTAATATTAATTTTGCAAAGTCAGAACAGTAAAAATTAAACATGTAGTCTCCAAAGCTAGTAGTCTGGGTTCAAATTCTGGCATTGTCACTTGCTGCTGTATAACTTTAGCAGCTTGACTTTCCTGAACCTTGGTATCCTCAACTGTCACATCATACCCATATTAATTGCCTCATAGACTGTGGTGAGGGTGAAATGAGTTGAGTTGTGTTTAAAGTACTTTGAACAGTGCCTGATACATAGTAAGTACTCAGCAAGTGTTGTTATTGTTATTAATGATAGTATTATAAGAGATACAGGATTTAACACCAAGAGAAAGATTAAATTACTTCAGTGTTACTCAGTCATTAAGAACTACAGCCAGGATTTTACTCAAATAATTTTTTTTTTGTATTTTATCATATTAGGGTGATCTCAGGGAAGATGGAGAATGTGGGCCTTCATCAGAGTCTCTTAAATTTTATCCAATATCCTTTGCCAGTTGATGGTACCACCAGCAACTCAGTCTTGTCCCTGAGCCAGTGGCACTGCTCTCCAGCCGTCTTCCCTGTTAGTTACTACCTCCAAGATGGTCAAGCCAGAATCCCTGAATACCTCAGCAGTCCCTTTTGCTCTCATTCCCCGTATCTTTTGTGAATTGCATTTAGTATCTTTAGTACTTTCATACTTTTACATTTTATTAGTAGTTATCACCAATCACAGTAATATATGAATTAGGCATGAATGCTCTGGAACTTATTTTATTTGAAGGATCTAAGAGAATCATGGAATTCCCTTTAAATCATGTTCTCTATTTTTCTTCTGCCAACAACTTTCTATTTGTTGGTGGCCAGCTCATGAACAAAAAGACATTTCAAAATATTTGTGTTCCAATTTAGTTGAGAGAAAGTTTCCAATGTTAACGGTCAAGTCATAAACCATTTTCTTTTTTTTTTTAACTTTGCATCAAACACCTGGTATGCTGTCAATCCTCAGCAGTTACTGGAAGGGTATGCCTTCATTCTGCATTTAATCTTTGAGGATTAGCTTTTGCCAGACTGCTAACATTATTCTATACCAAAAAGGCTATTTGAGAGGATGCGTAGATGTTATGTAGATGTACATTACATATATAGAATCATGATAAAGTCAGTTATGAACTATTTTGTATTTTTAAAATTTTTACCGATGGATGTAACCTCAAATGAATTCCTCAAACATAAAACTGTGTATTGTAAATTATTTTAAAAACTGGAAAATGAAGTGAAGAATTCTTTAATGAATGAGTGAGGCAGCACAACTGATTTTATTATTTATTTATTTGTTTTTGAGACAGAGTTTTGCTCTTGTTGCCCAGGCTAGAGTACAATGGGGAGATCCTGGCTCACTGCAACCTCCGCCTCCCAGGTTCAAGCGATTCTTCTGCCTCAGCCTCCCAAGTAGCTGGAACTACAGGCATGTACGCCATGCCCAGCTAATTTTTGTATTTTTTAGTAGAGATGGGTTTTCACTGTATGTTGACCAGGCTGGTCTCGAACTCCTGACCTCAGGTCATCTGCCTGCCTCTACCTCCCAAAGTGCTGGGATTATAGGTGTGAACCACTGTGCCCGGACACAATTGGTTTGAAAGCCTGTAACTTTCTACAAATCTGTTTCTCAATGGCTAGAATCCTGCTCTTTTTTGCCCTGCCAATAATTCCAGTGACTATAAGAAAAAAAAAGTGATGTATTTTATGTTTGTAATATATGGATACCTTAATTATCCTGTTGTATCACAAGTGTAATAATATCAAAACAGTTAAATTCTTTACATTTTTATTTTTAAGAAAATGTCATTATCCATGTGATTTCTAGCACCTCTTAAAATTTTTATTTAGTAATTTTAAAGTCAATCATATTCTTTGCTTTACTATCTTCTTGGTTAGTCTCTCCCAATAATTAGTCTGACTTCCAGAAATATGAACTCTGTGTTTCCTATTACCCTGAGTAGAACATAGTTAAGAGAGAAAATATGCTATTAAAAGCATATAAATGGGCCGGGTGTGGTGGCTCACCCCTGTAATTCCCACTTTGGGAGGCCAAGGTGGGTGAATCACCTGAGCTCAGGAGTTCGCGACCAGCCTGGACAACACGGTGAAACCCCATATCTACTAAAAATACAAAAAGTTAGCCAGACGTGGTGGTGGGTGCCTGTAGTCCCAGCTACTTGGGAGGCTGAGGCAGGAGAATTGCTTGAACCCAGAAGACAGAGGTTCCAGTGAGCTGAGATCGCGCCACTGCACTCCAGCCTGAGTGACAGAGTGAGACTGTGTCTCAAAACAAAACATAACAAAGCATAAAAATGACATATAGAAAATCTATATATACACCCTTCATTTCTAACCCATGTTATGTTATATATGCTTAGCTACTCATTTAGATTAACTGGGCTAATGTCATTATACATACATATGTAGATAATGTAGGCTTCTATTCAAATGAATGCAGGACATCTTTTACTAGGCTTAAAAACAGATAAATGTGTGATGGTTTTAGTGGCCCACGTGACCTTACCCTGAACACAGTTGAATGATACAGACCTAGTAACTCATATGTAAAACTATTATTTCTAGTATTTTTCCAGAGCTGTTATTATAATTTCCTATTTAGCTAGTCACTAGGCTTGCAGATTGCTTTGAGTTTTGGTTAGTGGCAACTATTCTAGTTCTCATGTTCAGCACTATATTTTCAATTTTATATTTTTTACTGCATAATGCACCCATTATTTTGCTTTTAAGACCTGATTTTGCATTATAAAGCCTTCACGTGTTCTTATAGATATTTTTCCTGGTATGATTATCCTTCTCCTCATTAGACAGTCAGAATGATTGCATGTAGGTGATGTGTGTATGTGTGTGATCAGGCCCTGGTGAAGAGGTCCTGAGTTGAGCTTTAACCTCTGATGAATATATGTTTGCTGACTATTATAAAATAGAACTTATTTGTTGATATTTTAGAGAAAAAATTTTTTTTTTGAGATAAGGTCACCCAGGCTGGCATGTAGTGGCACGATCATAGGTCACTGCAACCTCAAACTCCTGAACTCAAGGGATCCTTCCACTTCAGCCTCACAAGTAAACAGGACTACAGGCATGCCACTGTGTCCACTTACTTTTTTTAAGAAAATCTTTTTGTAGAGACCGGGTGCACTTTGTTACCCAGGCTGCTCTTGAACTCCTGGCCTCAAGTGATCTGCTTCAGGCACCCAAAATTCTGGTATTACAGAAATGAACCACTGCACCTGGCCTAATTTTTTATCATTTAAATATTCTTCTAATTTATTATTCCCTCTGGAATTAAGTACCAACATGCTAATAGTTGTCTCCTTTTTGTACAAATCTAACTCAATATGAATATATTTGGACATTTAAATGAGTAATATTTTTGAACAAAATACCTAACAAGATCTTTTTGTGTTGTCTCTTCACATGTTTTTGGTCATCATGGATAATATTTATTTTCTAAACTTCTGAATGTCTTTTTAAAAACTTGTGCAAATTTTCCAAAAATAGAAGAAGAAACTGATAGAGTAATGGGAGGAGAGGAGAGAGCAAAGTGGAAATCATGATTCTTAGGAATCGTAGGCCGGGCGTGGTGGCTCACACCTATAATCCCAGCACTTTGGGAGGCCGAGGTGGGCGGATCACGAGGTCAGGAGATCGAGACCATCCTGGCTAACATGGTGAAACCCCATCTCTACTAAAAATACAAAAAATTAGCCGGGCGTGGTGGCGGGCGCCTGTAGTCCCAGCTACAGCTACTCGGAGACTGAGGCAGGAGAATGGCATGAACCCGGGAGGTAGAGCTTGCAGTGAGCTGAGATGGCGCCACTGCACTCCAGCCTGGGCGGCAGTGTGAGACTCCCTCTCAAAAGAAAAAAAAAAAACAAAAATCATATTACTTCCCAAATCAGGGTAACACCTACAGGTTATTTCCCTAGATAAGAGCCATTAACATAATATCTCTGTGCAATATTTGAATGTGCTCATTTATTTCAGATGTAATGAGATTAGAGTGACAAGCATTGCTTTTTACATGTATGATTCAACTTCATTTGTATTAAGTAGAAAATACTTTGGGGAACAGATTCTTCAGGAGTAAGTTTTAGCACATAAGTAAATTGTTAACCAGTTCCTTTTACCTTCCCATAGCACAGTATTGTTTCTCCTGGAAATTAAATTTCCATGCCTCTATTACAATTTCTTAGAATCTGTGTTATATTTATAAGTATTTCCAATTCCCTGTTACACATTTTGAGTTTTCCTGTTGCTTTCCTCCTTAGAATGATCTGAAAGTGCTGTTTACATCACTGGCTGACAACAAATACATCATTCTGCAGAAACTGGCAAATGTGTTTGAACAACCCGTAGCAGAACAAATAGAGGTATTTATAGCTGCCTTTTCCTAGAAGAGAAAATGCATCGAGGAGATATGACTTACTCTGAAATTTTAAATATTCTATGAAAGATTAATGGCTCACAGTAGCACTTTTGTTTGTAGTATTTTTGTTTTTGAGTACTGGGTTTGAATAACGTACCAGGTGACATTGACTCTGTCACTTACATCTGCACAGAACTAGGAAATGTGAGCTGGGAAAAGGTATCCATGGCAGATGCTGACCTGAAGGAGTTTTCCACCCAATGATGAGATTAGATATGAACCTCAATGACACAGGGCAGAAAGTCAAACTGTCCTGGGAGAGGTACTGACAAAGCACTGTGGATACTCAGACCCTTCTGACCTCCAGCAGGGGTAGGATTAAGGAAGCTTTGTAGAGGGAAATTTGAACTGAACTTGAGAGTTTGGACACACAATGACAGGAAAGAAAGTTATCGCAGTAAAGAGGACAGCAAGAATAAAGGCACAAATTGTTAGAGAATTCTGAGCACTTAGGGAGAAACACAGGTAATCCTATTTTAGCTGAATTTAAGATAAATGAATGTGACTGAGGACAAATAAGATTGGATATGTAAATTTAAGGCAGTTTGTAGGGCCTGTTGAATCTGAGACTTTGGACTTTATTCTATAAACTAGTTACCTGTACACTTTATTTGTTGCATGCCTCATTAGCTAAAAAAAAAAAAAAGGAAATAAATACGCAGCATAAATGTATGTATTTTTATTTATTTATAAATTATAAGCAATTTATGTTATAAATCATAATTAAATTCAGCCACATTTATTTTCAGTTTTTGTTTGTGTGCATGCTGCAACCAAAATAGAAAATGAATGTGGTTGAATATAAATGAAAGATGTAATGTTTCATCCTGGTAGATCATCTTGTGCGATTTTGGGTGTTTAGACTCAGCTGGGAGATCCCTGGCCATGTAAAGTTGTAGGGGATGTTTGCAGGTAAAAATGAATGGCAGTTCTAGATCTTGCTTCTGGATAGTTTACATGACAGCACCAGGGTCAGGAAACAGGAGATCCATCATGAGGCTTCATGTAGCTGTACTGAAGAGAAAGAATGAGAATGAAAACTGGCATGGTAGCATGAAAATGGGGAGGATAGAAGAAATGGGAGGAATGTTAGAATATCTCCTGTTTCATAAGCTAAGTAATTATGAAAAGGATGTGTTTGAATAGAATTTTCTGATTTGATTTCAGTGAACTTCCCAGGAATCTATGGATAGACTATAGAGAATCATCTGACATATAATGTGTGTGTGTGGGTGTGTGTGTGTTAACACCTCCCAAAATAGTTTCAAGGCCTTTTCTCCATTGTGTTCTAGCTCCCAGTGTTGTCTTAAGGAATCTAAAATAGTTTTCAAAATTGCGAGTGTGCATTTTTCTCTTTATTTAATTGTTTTAAAAAAAATATGTGTGTGTATATGTGTGTGTGTGTGTGTGTGTGTGTGTGTGTGTGTGTGTGTGTGTGT
>NC_045438.1:53360882-53409460 GCF_002776525.5 Piliocolobus tephrosceles | reverse complement strand
TGTGTGTGTGTGTGTGTGTGTGTGTGTGTGTGTGTGTGTGTGTGTGTATGGAGATAGGGTCTCACTTTGTTGCCCAGGCTGCTCTTGTACTCCTGGGCTCATGCAGTTCTCCCATCTCAGCCTCCCAAAGTGTTGGGATTATGGGTGTGAGCCACTGCATCTGGCTGTGCATTTTTCTTGACCATAATTTCATCTGCTTTTTAAAGAGATTTCTCATTTCCCCCCATTAAAAATCTCTTTATTTTCTGTCATATCTTCCACATGAAGGGACTTTTTTTTTTTTTTCTTGGCCTATAGTGTGTGATTCCAAAAAAGACTGGAGCAGTTGTAGTGCTGACTTGCTTTGGATTTCTAATATGAATTATAAGATATGTATGATCGCAAGCAATCATTTTCACTAATTTTTGACCAATGTAACTGAATGTCACAGTTGAAGAAATAACCAATTAGATTTTTTTTCTTTGAATAAATGGAACGCAACTAATGAACGTGCTAAATCCGTGCCCACCCAATTTAGATTAAAAAGGCAATAACAGCAGAAGGCATGGGGAAGACACACCTCACTCAATATAGTCATCTCTTGAGTCATGCTGTTCCAATCCAGAGCAGTTCTCTTGCCTCATAAGCCTGGTGCACAGTTGTCTTCTTGGATCTCCCTTCACCACCCTCCTGAGAATCCCTTCATTTCTTCCTATGTTGGATCTTCTCTCTTCTGAATCCCAAGTCTTTCTCTTTACTGCATTGCTTCCTTGTTTGGTTAGTGCATATCCTTTCTTAGAAAGGGTGTATGAGAAGTGTACCAAATGTATGTCTGAAAATGTTGTTATACCATGTTCACACTTTATTGATCACTTTGCTATTTTTATGTCATCCTTCAGGGTCATTTGTTGAATATGAATTCTTTTGGAGTTTCAAGGCTTTTTGTCCATTGTTTTCTAGCTCCCAGTGTTGTCTTAAGGAATCTAAAGACATTCTAGTCCCCAAAGGGTTCCAGTGTCCTGAAATTGCACAATCACACGCCTTGGGGAGGATCTATTTTTATCCACTGGGCTCGGAGCTCAAGGGGCTCTTCTGATTTGGCAGCTCTCATCTTTCTGTTCTGGAAAATGTTCTAATGATTTATTTAATATGTTTCTTTCCTCCATTTTACCTGTCTTCTTTTCTGGAAAACTCCTTTTTGTCAGATACTCTGGTTCAATCCTTGAATTCTCTTACCAAGAGCCCTTTCTCTGTGTTTTTGCTCTTCTTTTTGACAAACTTCCTTAATTTCAACTCCAGACCCTTATATGGAGTTTGGCATTTCTGCTCTCTTGTATTTAATTTTCCCAAAACTCGTTTTGGTTCTCTGAATGATCCTTTTTGTAGTGTTTTTGATTTTTTTTTAATGAATACATTATCGTTTATATCTTTCTGGATGTATTAATGGTTTTTATGTTTGAAGTTCTACTTTTCCTGTATAATCTGTTTTCCTCCAGCTTGCTTTTATTTGTTTGCTTCTGTTAGTCCCCGTCTTTCATGTCATCGAAAGGCATATTGAAATCTTTTGTTATCTATTCAGGTTTAGGATGGAGGACTAAACAGCTGAAAGGGAACTCTGTGTGTGGATGGAACATGACAATTTCAAGAGTTCCTGCAGGATGGTCTCTGTGGACCATTTATTTGTTAGAGAATCCTTCTGTCAAATTGTCAGGCCTGTCTTATTGGTGTTTTCAGATATTTTTCCCTCTCCTGTCTGGATACTAGAGCCCTGGCTGCAGCCCTTCTTGCTCCAGGAAGAGAAGACTCAGGGGCCCCACATTCAGCATTCAGGGAGCATCCAGTTATTTCATCCCTTGCTTTCAGTCCAGCACTCAAGCTCACAGCTGTGTCCAGTGTCCCTCAGTCTGTTTGACGTTCTCCAGAAAACAAACTTTCAGTCTTTTACACGGGAAGAAAAAGGGACAGTATGGAATAAGGAGGAGCATCTGTGGGTTAACTGTCCTTTAAGCAGCTCTTCACTAACCCTCCTTACTTAGCACACCAGCTCACTTCACCCAGAGTTCTGGAGATTTCTCTTGCTCTGAATTGGGTGGTGGAGATCCTCCACTGGTTTAGAATTCAGCTTCCCCAGATTTCCTAAGCCAATTATCATGTATTCTTTTGACTTCTAGCTCCCAACATATTGTTAGCATTGTTTTCTTTTCTGTTCCCCTGTCCTTTTAGATTTATGGGGAAAAATATGCCAAAAAACAAGCAAACAAAATACTCACTCTGGCTGTAGGGGGTTTTCAGGAAAGAGAACACTGGACACATGTGTTTCATCTGCCATCTGGAGGCTTGTTTTTGTCCTCCTTCAGGGGCAACCTCTGTTGCCCTCTTTCCAAATGCCTGCTCCAGGGTTTGTGGTCTGGTGTCTCCCTTCTCTAATCTCCACTAATGGGGATGAGTTGCATTATCGAGTTTTGTACTTACTTACAGTCAGCCTTGCTTTATTTTTCTCTGTTTACTCTGGCTTCCTAACCAGACCATCAGCTCCTTGAAGGACAGGATGAGATCTTGTTCTGCTTCTACAGACCTCACACTGGGAAGACAAGGCTTAGCAATAACTGCCACTTGAACACTTGTTGATTGATTTTCCACTTCACAACAAGGAGCACAGATTCCTTGACCATGCTGTAATATATTTTTTGTTGCCTCGCTGAATCTCTCTCCAAAGATGCTCACAACTACGTTTCAAGGGCAGCAGAACATGGTCCCTCAGAAAACCTCAGGCAAATACCTTTTTTTGACTATGTCCTAAATCATGCTCCTTTTTTTTTTTTCAAGTGTTGCTTTTCAAACACTCCCTTTTTTGTTTAAGCAAGACATCCTTCTCCCAGCCCTCTACCCTGACTTTCTCCTGCCTCATTATCTGTAAGATAACTGCTCTGTACTAATAAGGGGCCTTCTTCTCTTTTCTATATAGTCTGTAAACATGGCTTTTGTTTGTTTGTTTCATTGAAATAATTCCTTTTTGTATATATTGGGAATGTTTTATGTGGAGAGGAGGAACACAGAAAGAGGCACAATAATCACATCTTCTGTGGGGAAATTGTCTGTGGGAGTTTTAATAAAATATCATGGATCTTACCTAGGCAATACAACAGGCTGAAGATGGACTCAAAGAATTGGATGCAGGAATCATTGAATTAAAGAGGCGTGGTGACAAGTTACAGATTGAGCAGCCATCCATGCAAGAACTCTCCAAACTCCAGGTGCAGCCTTCAGCCAGTAGTATTCAGCTGCAGGGGTACATCGAACATGAAGTCGAGAAAAAATCACTTTCTTTATTTTTCTAGGCTTTTTTTAAAATAAAATTCATGCCACTTAGGTCCTAACCTTTCTGCCAAGTAACTCTTAGAAAATTTTCTGAAGCTTAGAAAATTTTCTGAAGGAGAAGATGGCAGTTTCTTGTACTTTTAGTACAAGAAAGTGAGTTGTTTTCATGCTTCTAAGATTTATATGTTTTTCTGACAGTTACTTTATTATTATTCTCATGGTTAAGCATTGCAAGCATTGCAGTATAGTTTAGTTGTGGCATATTATTTTCTACTGTAGAAAATAGAATAATTTTTAATCCTAGCTAGAAAAATTTAAGAAAGTGATATCTATCCTTGTATTGCACTGTCTCTTCAAATACTATTTTAAAAAGCAAATAATTAAAGTAATACTTTTTAGAAAGTGTTTTTTTCTAAGGTAAGAACTATAGTTTATCCTCCATATATGTTTGAATGGAATGGAAACATTGTTTCCATTCTAGAACTACAACAACAACAAAAATTAAACTGGAAGGTAATTGAAATCTAAACAGACTTCCTATCATCCTTTCAGGAATAGAGAATAATGCTTTGGGTTAATTTCCTTTCCTAGATCTGACAGTTAGGCAAGAATCTGATATTGGGGTAGGAAGAAGATCTTCGGATGTTAAACCAGCAAAATTTAGCAACAGCTAGGCAATGCAGTTATGTTCGATCAAGAAGAAATTGTGTACAATTATGTATGGTCACACAGACACACATGTTAGATTTTCTGTGTATGCAGAACTATTGAGAATTTGTAACCTCAGTCCAGTACAGGCTTATGAGTTCTTTCTTTGAGAAAACAAAATAGGCCTTATAAACAAAAGAACATTTTTATTTTAACTGTATCTCTCCTTTATCTAACATTTCATAATGTCATAAGCCCAACACCCCCACTTTGTACTTTTTTAGACAGTTTTCCGACAGCACTTAAGCATCAGGTGTAAGAGTCAAATGTCATTGCCGTAAATAGGCATTAAAATTGAACTTTTCCAGATCGAGCCATTTTGGCAGGCTAAACCTTAATGTGATATGTTAATCAGGTCCATATGCCTCAAATAAATTTTGTGTTTGGTGTGTCATCATCTCCTAAAATGTCTTTCCAGTTTAAATAGTTATTTACCCCACCACATTTGGCAAAAATATTGCCTTCTTAAGTTTGTGACTCTTTCTGCGCACATTAAACCCTCTAGCTCCTTGTTTGACGGATAGTCCCAAATATGATTGTTATTTAGCAGGAAAATGTTAAGGATACTATATTCAGTTGCTCTGAAATTATGTGAATGTTGAGAACACTGTAAAAATGGGAATTACATTTTCTATGATATGTCCCTCAGCCCCGTGGACACTTTTTCAACAGTTTTACCCCACATTTCATCATAAACAATTAATACCTTGAGAAAACAGTTGTCAAATCTACCTCATATGTCATTTCTAGGAAATACTTTTGCATGTCCTTTAAAATCTTAAAATATTAAGCTTATTTTTTGTAGACACATCTTTATTTCCTTTCACATTTTAACTTACTAAATTTTTATTTTGTAGTCAGTCTAAATTGCGTTTTGATATGTGCCATGAGATAAGACATTATTTTTCTTCAAAGAGTTGAGTTGTTTCCACATTATTTATTGAATATTTATTTTATCTTTTCACTCAGTCACTTCATACTTACATTTTTATCAATTCAGTTTTTTTCAGTTTCTCCATTGTGCTTTATTGTCAGTTAAAAATAAAATAAAATTTAAAACAGAAAGATAAGAATACTAAATAAGATTAATGAAAGAACTTGAACTACCAGGTATCACGACACTGTAAAGTCACAGCAAATATATCACAGGCATGAGAATAAAGGTCCAAAGGTTATTTTTTTGTGAAACATGTTTTCAAAGTAAGGCTCATAGGAAAGACAAGCAGATGGTCTACAGGCAGAGCATTTCCACAGGGCACATCCCTGAAGGCGTTTTCTTGGTTGGGTCTTGGGCTTAGTACGTTCATAGTTCATATGCTTTTAGAGAGTTGTCACAATATGAATTGAGAGTGAGTCTTGTGGTCTCTACCTGTTAGGACATGTATGATGAGCTGATGATGACCATTGGCTCTCGGAGGAGTGGCCTGAACCAGAATCTTACACTCAAGAGTCAGTATGAGAGGGCCCTACAAGATCTGGCTGACCTGCTAGAAACTGGTCAGGAGAAGATGGCAGGAGACCAGAAAATCATCGTGTCTTCCAAAGAGGAAATCCAGCAACTACTTGACAAACATAAGGTACATAACAAAAAAGAGTGAGAGAGAGAGAGAGAGAGAGAAACAGAGAGAGAGAGATTGTAATTGGAAAGCATACTCTCAAACCTTGATATATATTTAGTAAAACCTAATATTCTAGTATTTTATGACTTCTTACCTGTATAGTTAGTCTTTAAAATGGTCAAAAATGTATATTCAAACCAACTGGCTTTCAGTAGCGCAGAGAAATTACAGGGGATATGTTTCTATAATGTTGTGAATTAAAAAAGAAGATCAACTTACCTGTAATTTTACCTATCAGTTTCTCACTAGTATTAGCCAGGCTTTCTCCCTAGATGAGCTAAAATCAAAGGAAAACTCAGAGCCTCCCTTCAAAGGAGCCCAGCTTTGTTCTTAACTCCACCTTTCTCTGTATTTCCTTTTCGCCTATTTGTCCACCTGATCCTAGTTGCTCTCTCTGCCCTCCCTTGTCCTGGTCAGGGGCTCCTCACTCACTCCTTGCTCTCCTCTAGAAATGCAGAGCTGACTACTCAGGTCCAGGGTTGAGTCGGTGTCTTTTACATGCATCGTTTAGATCCTCTGACTTTTACACATATGCTCCTCTAGTTGCTGTAGACCTCAGACTTTCTCCCTGGGAACAGCAAGGCCGTTTACTATGTAATCAAACTTGGGGGGCCTGAAATCACTCCATCATTGTATGCCACAACAAAGCTCAGGTTGGACACTACTCCATGGTAAAAGAATGCCTATCACACACACACACACACACACACACACCCCTCTTGCATTATTGGCAATGATTACAGAAAGAGCAATTTTGCTAGTCCAGAAACCCAGCCTTCTAGACTATGGGAATTTCCAGTAGGGAAACTAAAAAAATCCCATTGGGTTATAGAAGTTTAAATCTTCTACCATTGTGTAGCTCTCTGGTGGCTTGTAAAGGTGGATTTTTTTTTTTTTTTTTTGTCTTTTTCAAATTGTTCTTCCTTTTTTTCCCCAGACGTTTTTGTCCAAAGCTTCACGATTTATTAAAGCCTTATCATTTGGCTTTGAAACCATTGCTTTAAAGTTCACAGCTGGTGTTTCTCAAATTGTTGACCATAGCAATAAAAGATCATTCTGAGTTATTCCAGAGGGGAAACTACGATCAATGAGTATAAATAACAGGGAAATAAACCTCAATAGAAAAAGAACTATAAAAGGAGTAAACTGCCATTGAGCAGACAGCCCTTCTGGCCATGAGAAGTCCAGCCAAGGCTTTCAGGGGAGATGGACTTACAAAAGGAATCTCAGCTTTCATTGCACGTTGGGTAGATGAACTTCAAAGTCTCCTCCAACTTTAGGACTCTGTGATTTGGTAATTGTTGATTAAAAATAATGATTGTAGCTTCTATTGACCAGCCCATTTTCTGAGGGAAAGTTCTGCAGTCCTGGTGAGAAGCACAGATAAAGCCGCACTGCCCTTGGGTTTGAACACCAAGCTCTGCCGTGACTAGCTGCCGATTAGGAGTCTAGAGCTCCCTTCTCTGTAGACAGCGACAAGTGCCTGGGCCAAGGGGGAGACCAGTGGGAGTGACCTTGGGCAAGCTACATAGACTGGGGGTGGGGGTGAGGCTCAGTGTTCTCGTCTGTAAAACTGGAAACAAAACTGCCTATCTCATAGAGTTATAGAGTTGTTAGGAGGATGAGATTAGTCAGATAAAGTATTTATGGAGTGCCTAGCAAACAGTAAGCGTACAATTAATGTTAACTGTCATCATCAGTTCCCAGTTCTTCCATTCTGTCATGGTACTGGGTACAGGAAATGGGATAAGGTCGATCTCTATCCTCCAGAGTCTGTTATACACAAGGAGTAACATTTCAAAAACATTTGTAGGATGGCGCAAGGCCTACAGTTCTGTTATGTGTAGGTATAATACAAGGAAAGCAAATCTTTAATATCAATCAATGCATATAAAGCTGTGCTTGACAACATGGAATGAGCACCCAAACATCCTAGAAGTTCAGAAAGTAGAGCCCAAGCCCAGCCATGGAGGAAGGAGATTCATCGAAAAGTGTCAAGTGAGAACATCTTAAGAACAGAGTAGAAGCAGAGGCCAAAGGTGGGGAATGGGAGCTAATGTGTCCAAAACACATGGAGGTACATGGAGGTGAGAGGCCAGGCCAGGAAAGTAAGGAAGGCAGATTGCGCGTGGACGAGGTATTACGAGGGCAGAGGTGTTTTCTCTGCAGCTGGCACACATGAAGATCCTTGTTCTGGGGACACTATGTTTGCAGCACAGCCAGGTATAGGATGCACTTGAGTGGAGAGGGTGGAGAGGCCGATTAGGAGTCTAGAGCTCCCTTCTCTGTAGACAGCGACAAGTGCCTGGGCCAAGGGGGAGACCAGTGGGAGTGAGAGGATATTGCTCATACATTAACTGAGTTCCGTCAACTTTCACGTTTAAAGCAATGTTTTTTGTTTGTTTGTTTGTTTGTTTTGAGATGGAGTCTCCAACCAGAGCTCCAACCTGAGCTTGGCAAAGGAAGACTCAGAGCCTCTGTTCAAAGGAGCCCACCTTCGTTCTCAACTCTACCTTTCCCTGTGTTTCCTTTTCACCCATTTGTCCACCTGGTCCTAGTTGCTCTCTCTGCCCTCCCTTGTCCTGCTCAAGGACTCCTCGCTCACTCCTCACCCTCCTCTAGAAATGCAGAGCTGTCTACTCAGCTCCAGGGCTAGGTTGGTGTCAACTCCTCTCCACCCAGGCTGGAGTGCAGTGGCACGATCTTGACTCACTGCAACTTTGGCCTCCCAGGTTCAAGCGATTCTTGTGCCTCAGCCTCCTGAGTAGCTGGGATTGCAGGCACATGCCACAATGCCTAGCTAATTTTTGTATTTTTAGTAGAGACGGATTCCACCATGTTGGCCAGGCTAGTCTCGAGCTCTTGACCTCAGGTAATCCACCCACTTCAGCCTCCCCAACTATTGGGATTACAGGCATGAGCCACTGCATCCAGCCCTAAACCAATTTTGATTCTAATGTAATACATGAATGAGTTGCTGACTTCTTTCTCCCTGAAAAATTGCAGGAATACTTTCAGGGCCTGGAATCTCATATGATCTTGACTGAAACACTCTTCAGAAAGATAATCAGCTTTGCAGTCCAGAAGGAAACCGAGTTCCATACAGAACTGATGGCTCAGGCTTCTGCTGTACTGAAACGGGCTCACAAGAGGGGTGTGGAGCTGGAGTACATTCTAGAGGTGAGACCATTGATGTCATGTCTTCCGTGCTGCAGACTTCCTGCTGCAAAATGGACCTTTGATGCAAGATGTATTGATCCATACATTTGCCTCATGTAACCTCAGAGCTAGCTGTGCACTCCGGCTCAAGACTGTACTTTTCCTATGGTTCTGTGTTCCTTGTTCCCCCTATGTTTTCTGTTTACATTTGGCTATCTGCTGTGCCATGTTGGAAGTAAGATATATACACACTGACTTCAGACTATGCATGAAGATATTTGGGGTTTTGATATTCAGACTGATAGCTTACTTAAGCGTATGAAAAATATAGAAATAGGCCAGGTGCAGTGGCTCACACCTGTAATCACAGCACTTTGGGAGGCTGAGGTGGGTGGATCACTTGAGGTCAGGAGTTTGAGACCAGCCTGGCCAACATGGTGAAACAAACCAACATGTTGAAACCCCATCTCTACTAAAAATACAAACAAAATTAGCCGGACGTCATGGCGGGTGCCTGTAATCCCAGCTACTTTGGAGGCTGAGGCAGGAGAATCGCTTGAACCAGGAGGTGGAGGTTGCAGTGAGCCGAGATCATGCCACTGCACTCCAGCCTGGGCAACAGGAGTGAAACTCTGTCTCAAAAAAAAAAAAAGAAAAATGTAGAAATACTTTTTTCTGTCCCAAATGCAGTTGCTCTTGGAACAGAATAGGTGCTCAGTGGTGGCTACTGGCAAGCTGTAGAACCCCGTGGAAATGTAGGACATTATTGATGGGATGGTGCCCTCCTTTCTTTCTTCAGTAACTGTATCAGTTGCCCTGAACTGTTCCTGCTTTCTCATTCTTCCTCTTTCCCTTGGAAGTTTTAGAGATTATAATCTCTCTCCGCTTTTTTGGCTTCCCCACCCACTCCCACAATATTACTGAATATTGCTGATCTTACCTGGATTGTCTGCAGGTCCTATTTGCATTTTTTTCCAAATGGGTTTTTCCCTGGGCCAACATTTTCATAGCTAGCTAACCCCCAAATCCCAGATGTAGAATTCCCTGATGTGGAATTCCCTGTATTTTGGAGAGACATCTACCTTTAACGTTCGAAATTTCTATAATAATAGTTACGCTTTTTTGACATGTCTGGCCCCTGGCAAGACTTCTTACACTTACATGAATCCATCTCATCTTTATCATAACCCTTTGAGGTGGTATTTTGAATCCCTGTTTCAGCAACGAGTCTGGGAGCAATGGCTTGCCAAGACACGTGTTAGTTGGTGGCAGAGTCAGTGATCACACCTTCATCTGTCTGACTTCACAACCTGAAATGTGTGTTTCTCCGTGAAACTTACCTGATGACACCATTTAAATGGTAGCCCCCCCAGGCACACACCTGGACACTCCCTCCCATCCCTACCCAGTTCTGTTTTGTTCTTCCACAGCACGAGAACTCTATTATACCATACAACTTATTGTTTGTTTTTGGTTTACTCTTTATTATTGATTACCTGTCTCTCCTCACTAGAAGGCCTGGGTTTGTGTCTGTTGTATTTACTCCTAGATCCCTAGGCATTGAAAGTACCAGGAAATAGATACTTGGTAAGTGTATTTAAAAAGCATGGGTTTCTACTACTGTGCCCTGTTGCCACTCCAACTGCACAGTAAAGTGAGCATACTCACACTGAGAAACTGCTGACCCACGATGTAAATTATTGGAAAAGACTTCAACTCATCTTTTTAAAAGTGTTTTCCAGTTTTAAATAAAATAAAAGTCTGAACTTAGGAATAAGTGATTTGCTATTTTTCTTTAATAGAATATATAGAATATATAGACTATATATTCATATTTATAGATATCTGTTTCATATGCAAATGTAATTGTTTTGCTTACTCGTTACATGAAAGGCAAACATCCCTATCTTTTTGACTTAAATCCTTACTGTGGTAAAGAATAAAGCCATGCATACCTGGGCTAGATGTGGTGGCTCATGCCTGTAATCCCAGCACTTTGGGAGGCTGAAACAGGAGGATCTCTTGATGTCAGGAGTTTGAGACCAGCCTGGACAACATAGTGAGATCCCCATCTCTACAGAAAAACATTTTTTAATTAGTCTGGTGTGGTGGAATGCACCTGTGGTCCCAACTACTTGGGAGGATGAAGCAGGAGGATCCCTTGAGCCCAGGAGTTCGAGTCTGCAGTGATCCATGATTGTGCCACTGTACTCCAGTCTGGGCAACAGAGTGAGAGCCTATCTAAAAAAAAAAAAAAAAAAAAGGCCAGGAACGGTGGCTCACGCCTGTAACCTCAGCACTTTGGGAGGCCAAGGCAGGCAGATCACAAGGTCAGGAGACCGAGACCATCCTGGCTAACACGGTGAAACCCTGTCTCTACTAAAAATTACAAAAAACTAGCCGGGTGTGGTGGCAGGTGCCTATAGTCCCAGCTACTCGGGAGGCTGAGGCAGGAGAACAGCGTGAACCCGGGAGGCAGATCTTGCAGTGAGCCGAGATCGTGCCAGTGCACTCCAGCCTGGGCGACAGAGTGAGACTTTGTCTCAAAAAAAAAAAAAAAAAAAAAAATGTGCATACCCGATAGAAGGTACACTGCACACATTATTCCATTTAATCCTCATGATGGAGAAGACAGCTGTTATTATCCCCGTTGGAATATATGGAAAAGAGGTACAGAGTTTAGTATCTTACTCATGGCCATAAAGGGGCTTAGTGGCATATTCCAGAGCCTATTCACAATGCTTTCAAGCGTCACCACTTGATTACTTGCCTTAAAGCCATCTTTTGCTTCCCAAAGCAAGCCCCAGTGCAAACATCTCTGATGTAACTTTAAGGAGAATCTGTCAAGCACGTATTTTGCACACAAGGAAGAATGTCTTTCCCTAATGAGGGTTTTTTTTTAGCTCACAGACAAGTGTTGTGTTTCTAGACGTGGTCGCATCTGGATGAGGACCAGCAGGAGCTTAGCAGACAGCTGGAGGTGGTGGAAAGCAGCATCCCAAGTGTGGGTCTGGTGGAGGAGAACGAGGACAGGCTTATTGACCGCATAACACTCTACCAGGTTGGTGTTAGAAGCCGCCACATTGCCTTTAGAACCTTACCAATAGTTTTAACAGAATGTAAGCAAATTTGTGATCAATTACTTTATTAGTACTTTTACTTTTCTTTCAAGTTATTGGCATTGAAAGGAGATAATGTTTCTGTTATTTATAGTTGGACATTATTAAAAGTCTTTCTTTTTTTTTTTTTAATGAGAGCTCTTTTTGAAGATTCAGCCTCCACCAAGCATTAGTTTATGCTGATGCCACACAATTCTTGAAATAATAATGATAATTTGAAAGTTTTAAATCCACCTAAAGTCACTACCAAAATAATAATAATAATAATAATAATAATAATAATGATAATAATAAACAAAAGGAGACCATCTAGACTTAAATATAGATGAAACATCTTGAAGTTTTCAGTGTTGCTTGAGTGAGTATAGTTTAAGTTCCAATAACTGGTAATGGGAACATTGTAGGTACTGGAGAAATTATAATTCTTAAAGACAAAAATTGCATATCCAAACTTGTAACCTAATAATTTCAATGATTTTAGCATTTAAAATCTAGCCTTAATGAATACCAGCCCAAATTATATCAAGTATTAGATGATGGCAAACGACTTCTGATATCCATCAGCTGCTCAGATCTAGAAAGTCAACTAAATCAACTTGGAGAGCGCTGGCTAAGTAACACCAACAAAGTGTCTAAGGAACTTCACAGATTGGAAACAATATTGAAACACTGGACCAGGTAATACAATGACTGTTTTGTATATTTTCAGATAAGTGCTACATTGTATTAATAAGGCTAGTGGGGGTGGGGGATGATGGCTCAAACCTGTAATCTCATTACTTGGGGAGGCTAATGCAGGAGGATTGCTTGAGGCCAGCAGTTCAAGACCAGCCTGAGCAACATAGTAAGACCCCAATCTCTGCAAAAAATAAAAAAGGACTAGGTATAGTAGCACATGCCTATGGTCTCTGCTATTGGAGAGGCTGAAGTGGGAGGATTGCTTCAGCCTGGGAGGTCGAGGCTTCAGTGAGCCATGATCATGCTACTGTACTCCAGCCTGGGCAATAGAACGAGAGTCTGTCTCAAAAATAAATAAATTAGGCAAGCAGATATTCACTTGAAAGTGACATGGCTCCTCTAGGAACTTATTTTATAGTTTGGAAAATAAAGATAAGCAGAGGCCGGGCGCAGTGGCTCACACCTGTAATCCCAGCACGTTGGGAGACTGAGGCGGGCAGATCCCCTGAGGTCGGGAATTCGAGACCAGCCTGACCAACATGGAGAAACCCCATCTCTACTAAAAATACAAAATTAGCCAGGCGTGGTGGTGCATGCCTATAATCCCAGTTACTTGGGAGGCTGAGACGGGAGAATCACTTGAACCTGGGAAGGGGAGGTTGCAGTGAGCCAAGATTGCGCCATTGCACTCCAGCCTGGGCAACAAGAGTGAAACTCCGTTTCAAACAAACAAACAAACAAACGTAAGTAGAAAGTCCCCACTTGGATTCTTGTATACTCATATAAACATATAATTAGAAGTGAGCAGGGAGGCAGGTGCATAAGCCACCTTGCCTTTGAGTTTCACCCTCCCTTGCCTAATGACTGTGTCTGAGAAATCACAGTAAAGCCTGAGAGGGAGAGAAAGAGAAAATGTGGATTGAGAAGTGGAAGCTTCTCAAGGGCAATGGGAAGCATTCAGCGGGGTGGAGGATTGATTTTTACACAATGACCTAGTCTGTGTTTAAGCTGCCTTTATTTCAAAGGACCTTTTGTAACCATCATCTGATATTTTCTAAGTAGCATCGATGTGAAGGAGTAGGGAAAGATATTTTTATACCCAGCTTAAAGACAGGCAAGCGGAAACCCAGAGAGACAGGCTTGATAAAGGTATCAGTATTAAGAAAATTTCAGAGTGCCAACCTCATGCATTTTTCTTCTAAATCTTCAGATCTCTTGTTTTAAAACTGTTGGCATTGGTGAGTAATGTAGGTGAGCAGAAGATAGGGATGAAATGTTTACTTAATAGACTCCGTAATGTGCTTACAGATACCAAAGTGAATCTGCAGATCTAATTCACTGGTTGCAATCTGCAAAAGACAGGCTAGAATTTTGGACTCAGCAATCTGTGACAGTCCCACAAGAGCTGGAAATGGTCCGGGATCATCTAAATGCTTTCCTGGTAAGTCTAAGAATCTAAGGCATTTGATTCAGGCCTGTAAGTTAGGCCTGACCCATGCACCAGTAGAAAAGTAGTCAGGCCAGGCATGGTGGCTCACGCCTGTAATCCCAGCACTTTGGGAGGCCAAGGCGGGCAGATCATGAGGTCAGGACTTCGAGACCAGCCTGACCAACATGGTGAAACCCCGTCTCTACGAAAAATCCAAATATTCGCTGGGCATGGTGGTGTGTGCCTGTAATCCCAGCTACTCAGGAGGCTGAGGCAGGAGAATCGCTTGAACCCAGGAGGCGGAGGTTGCAGCGAGCTGAGATTACGCCACTGCACTCCAGCCTGGGCAACAGAGCGAGCGACTCCATCTAAAAAGAAAAAAAAAAAGGAAGGAAGGAAGTCAACCATCAGTGAATATACTTAAAAAACTAAGCTATAGAGAATATATTAATGTTAACTATGTGTGTTCCATAATTATGCAAAATAATAGGGCTCCATGACTCAACATTGCCTCTTCAGAGTAGTTTTCAAGTAGGGGCTTCGTAGTTTGCTTTCATTCGAGGGCAAGGGTGTACTGCTGTCATTTTCTTTGAGTGTTCAGTATAACCCTCTCCAGGATGTAAAGGAAATTGTTTCATGCACTAAATTGATTGCTTTCCTTTTAATGAATGATCTGGCTATTTAACCCTAATTTGAACATCGCTACTTGTTTCAGGAGTTTTCTAAAGAAGTGGATGCCAAATCTTCCCTGAAATCATCTGTTCTGAGTACTGGAAATCAGCTCCTTCGACTGAAAAAGGTGGACACAGCCACGCTGCGCTCTGAGCTGTCACACATTGATAGCCAGTGGACTGACCTGCTAACCAATATCCCAGCCGTCCAGGAGAAGCTCCACCAGGTACAGAAAGGATTGCTTTCATGGGAAATAACTGACTTAAGCTATTTGACATGGAAAAATATATTCGTTTTTTGCTTTTGCTCACAAATTTAAATCAGCTTTGTCCCAGACACCTGACCTCCTCTCTCCCGTTGTGTTAATATTAAGAGTGAACTCAGGCCGGGTGCAGTGGCTGATGCCTGTAATCCTAGCACTTTGGGAGGCTGAGGAGGGTGGATTGCCTGAGCTCAGGAGTTCGAGACCAGCCTGGGCAACACAGTGAAACCCCGTCTCTACTAAAATACAAAAAAGTAGCCTGGCATGGCGGTGTGCGCCTGTAGTCCCATCTACTTGGGAGGCTGAGGCAGAATTGTTTGAACCAGGGAGGCAGATGTTGGAGTGAGCCAAGATCACGCCACTGCACTCCAGCCTGGGTGACAGCGAGACTCGTCTCCAAAATAAATAAATAAATAAATAAATAAATAAATAAATAAATAAATAAAATTAAAAAAGTGAACTACACTGCAAAGCCCTGCCCCGAAGGCATTTCCTCTGAGGGTTTCTTTCATGTATGTATGTGGGTGTGGGTATGTGTATTGTAATGTTTGTCTGACCTTGTTTAAACTCTGTTTTCTCCTGGATAAAATGTGGACAGTTACATACACTTTTCTCATAAAGTGAGTGGTTATGAAGATTTAGAACATAATACATGTAAAAAAAAAATAGTATGTATAGGAGAGCAACTAGCTTTCAGTAGATGTAAATACTCCTCTTATCTGAAAATACACCTACCTCCCCTGAAATTCCAGAACATTTTATCTTTATCTCTCTTCGACACTCATCACTGTGTTTCAGGCAGGATAGCTGTTTCATGTACATGCCTAATCTCTCCTAAGCAGCAGCTGTGCACCCCCAGAGGGCAGGAACCAACCCACGTTCATTGCTTTATCTTTCGGCACCACACAGAAGTTGATATACAAAGATTTTAAATGATTGCTTTTGTTCCTCCAAATCATCATAATGCACATATACATAAATGTATGATATGTTAAGTAAGATTTCGAATTGTAAGTACTGTATATCAGCTAAGGACTGAGGAAATTGGCTATGCTCTTAGGAATAAATATAAGAGTGCCAAAAAATCTAGAAAATGATAGCTTGTAGTGTGGTATTTTTCTTTCTTCTTTTAACATTCCTGAGTCAATATGCAGAGATTTTACAAGATAATTAATAAAATACATCTGTTGCATGTTTTATGGTTAAGTTTTTTTAAGCTCATAAAACTAGTTATAAAATAAGAATAATATTCTCTTCTTTCTGGTGTTTTGATTAATTAGTTAATGTTTATACAGTGTTTATAGTATTGGATGTCAGGTGAACGTAAAATGACTATTATTGTTCAGCATTTGCCTGATGTTTGACTTCAAGCTTTCAATAGGGGTAAGATCTCCAAATGTCATTAAGGAGTATTATCTCTTTCGGTACATTTTTAAGAATTATTGGAGGGTTTTTAAGTTAGCAGAAGTTGGGGTTTCCATTTTAACACTTGAGACTTGTTCTCTCCCTGACTTGGACAGCTCCAGATGGATAAACTGCCTTCCCGCCATGCCATTTCTGAAGTCATGAGTTGGATTTCTCTAATGGAAAATGTTATTCAGAAGGATGAAGATAATATTAAAAATTCCATAGGTTACAAGGCAATTCATGAATACCTTCAGAAATATAAGGTAATTAAAATTTTTTGTTTTTAACTTTTCATATGTTGAGACCATTTTATTTGAAAGAACTAAAAAATTCAAATTATAGTAATGAAGTCTTGGAATGTATGTTTCCTACACAGTGACCAGATAGGAATTCAAGAGCAAGAAAAATGCATTATCAGTTATAGAAATAAGAAGAAATATCTAGTACTAGGAATGATTTTGAATAATTTTATGTTATTTTTAAAGAATTGCAGACATTATAAAAATAAATTTATAAATATTTTATAGTGAGGTTATATAATTTATCTAGTTCTAAATCTTCTACCTAAAAAAAATACACACACACACACACACACACACACACACGTATATCTGTGTTTATGTTCATATAAACGTATACAAATATATATATTCGGCTTCCAAAAATAATGAGTTGTGTGAATACAGACAAATTGTGCCATTTTAGCTGAGTTATGGAAGTGATCATATTAATATTGAGGTTACTTAAGGCTTTCCAACTCATGGAAAAATAATGAGACATTTATTGTATAATCTTATTTTCTCCTCTTTTTTTTTAGGGTTTTAAGATAGACATTAACTGTAAACAGCTGACGGTGGATTTTGTGAACCAGTCCGTGCTACAAATCAGCAGTCAGGATGTGGAAAGTAAACGTAGTGATAAGACTGATTTTGCTGAGCAACTTGGAGCAATGAATAAAAGTTGGCAAATTCTGCAAGGTCTAGTAACTGAGAAGGTAAGCCATTGGCTTGCCACCATCCAGATTTACATGAAAACCCCAAGAACAGGCACACTCTGTAAGGAAGACTGGGTTCACGAGTAGTGTGGCTATCCTGGGCACAGAATGCTTCCAATAATACCGCTGAAGGTTAATCACCCTAAACTTCCTTTAACCTGTTGATGATTTCTCTTTTACACTCTGTGCTCTTTGTATATTTCATGATGTTTCAGTTTTCTAAAGATGCCTCTTGATTTATTTTGCCTTTGGTTCAAGTTGACTTTAGTCCTTTATTGCTTCCCAATAATAGTCATTGATTCATACTTTATGAAATTCATTTATTAAATCAAGCTTGTCCAGCCCACGGGCTGCACGCGGCCCAGGACGGTTTTGAATGCAGCCCAACACAAATTCGTAAACTTTCTTAAAACATTATGAGATTTCTTTTACAATTTTTTTTTTTTTTTTGATCATTGGCTATTGTTAGAGTTCGTTTATTTTATGTGAGGCACAAGACAATTCTTCTTCCAGTATCGCCCAGGGAAGCCAAAAGATTAGACACCCCTGTTTTAAATCATGTATACAATGAACTGTATTTTAAGAATTCTTAATTTGGAGAAAATGCTGACTGGAATAATTAGCCTGCCAATGATTTGATTTTATTAAAATAAAGTTGCAAATTTCATTTTATTGTGTTTGTTCAGATCCAGCTGTTGGAAGGGTTATTGGAATCTTGGTCAGAATATGAAAGTAATGTACAATGTCTGAAAACATGGTTTGAAACCCAGGAAAAGAGACTAAAACAACAGCATCGAATTGGAGATCAGTCTTCTGTTCAAAATGCACTGAAAGACTGTCAGGTAACTTGTCCAGATGGCTAACATGAACCGTCTCACAATTTCGTGGCATATGCTAATGTGTTTGTAGGCCTTGAGAGTTGCAAGTTAAATATTTTTTAAAAGTTGCATTTAGTAACAAAGTTTGCTGATTATGTGAGTTTATAGGTTTTTTAAAATAAAAAAATACATTAGAGTTTTTCACTTGTTTTTAAAAATTTGAAATTATGAAAATTTTCAAACACACTCATAAGTAGAGAGAAATGCTGTGACCCCTATATACCGAGCATCACATTTAATAATTATCAAGGTTTGCAACCTGGGTGACATGGTGAAACCCTCTCTCTACAAAAAGCTACAAAAATCAGCCAGATGTGGTGGTGCTACACCTCTAGTCCCAGCTACTCAGCAGGCTGAGATGGGAGGATTATTTGAATTCAGGAGATCAAGGCTGCAGTAAGCCATGTTTACACCATTGCACTTCAGCCTGGGTAACAAAGCAAGACCCTGTTTCCAAAAAAAAAAAAAATGCATAAATTATTTCTTTTTCTAAAATAGATTTCATAGTAAATATCAGACATCATGTCACTTTATTCTTACATACTACAATATATATCTTTGAAAACTAGACTTTTTCTTAATGCATCCATATTATTATCACCATCAAAAGTTTAATAATTCCTAATATTATTTTATGTTCAACTCATAGTCGTATTTCCTCAGTTGTCTTTAAAATGTCTTTTTCACATTAACTTATTCAAAATAAGGATGCAGACAATATCCATATGCTACATTTGCTTGTTAGATCTCTTAAATCTTTTGAATGTTTTTTTAAGACCATAACCTGTCGCAGAAACTGTCAATGGGTGCCGTGTTCAGGATTGGCCTATGAATGTCCTTAAGATGTTGTTTAATTTTTTCTTCTCTCCTCTGTATGTCCTATAAATGGAAGTTATCACTAGAGGCTTGGTTGGATTCCTGTTTACCTCCTCTGAGCAAGCACTTCACAGCAGACTTCCTACTATTAATTATTATTATTATTAATATCCTATTAATTAATAGAAAATGTCCATGTTACTTCCTCTTTTGTCACATGGGGAAGTACACAGAGTATGCTTGTTCTACTCTGAGCAATGAGGATTGAAAGTTCAGGTGAAGCAGTAACATTCCAAATGTTTTCCAGTGACTCAGGGACACACAGGTCTTCTTGGGTACCCAAAAGAAAAGTGAGCTATTGCAGTTAATGCTGTAATAAGATTTTTGAAAATAATTCATGAGTTCATATAATGTTACAGATTATGACTGTTCTCTTATAGTGTTTCCTAAAAACAATTGAAAACTCAATAGTGAAGTAATTCTACAGAAAAGCTTCTCTCTGCAAGTCTTATTTTTCTATTCTGGGTTTCAAAAAGAAAGAACTTTGGTAATGATCTCTCTTCCAATCATCATGTTTTCTGTTTGGGACACATATACAGAGAGGTATATTTAAGCACTTCATCAGAGCTTTTCGATTCTGAAAAGGAAGAGAAGTGCTGGCTCCCCAGCTGCTGGATTACAATTTTGAGAATGCATAAAATTGATAAAGAAAAACATCATGTAAAGAAATACCTTGAAATAATGATAGTTTTTTATTTAATTATAAAAAGCCTCGTGTCAGATAATGGGTGCTTAAAGATTGAAGATGAAGAATATGCATCAACTAGTCTCATTGCTTTTCCGATTTTCCAGAGGCCAGTGGTATTTCTGATTTAGGCCGTAAAATCTAAAATCTACAAATAATCCAGAATTTCAGCTCTTTACTTTTGAGGACAAAATGTCATAACTTTTGCTGAGTTCCTAAGTTAAAATATATCCATTGAATTTAAAAGGTAATTCTGCGTATTAGAATTAGCAAAGTGAGTGCCTTCTGGTTGCATGGTTGTGATAAACTTTGCTGTTGAAAGACTGAAATACCACAATAATATCATTTGCATTTTCTTTTTTTTTTTCCAATTCTTTTCTTCCATACTTTTCTTTTTCTCTTTCTAAGTATTTTTTTCTTCTCTCTAACATTGCTTTTTTTTTTTTTTGCCATTTTCCATTTTGTTTCTTTTCCTGTTCATGTCTTCTATTTAACAGGGAGACACCTTACCATCTGGAAAATATAGCAGCAGCTAGACCATGTTTTACCAAGTGTAGGACCTAAGTTTTAGTCTTTCAGAGAGTCAGGTCAGACAGTGTCAGGGGGAAAAGCTTAAAGTGTGGTTTAAAAAACTTTGTACTGATACTAATTCATGATTTCAAATGAAAAGTCATTTAGACAGAATGAAAGTAGCCCATATAATTATTTTGGGACATCACATATAAATAAATCACAGTGGCCTAACTGGAAGGTTCTATTTGGCTATACTACAAGTCTTGTTAGAATTGTCATTTTGGAGAAATTGGTTTTTGGACCCAATTCAAGCCAGTATACTTAAATTGGTGACTGGATTCCAGCTTTATTTTGTTTAAAAAATCTTGAGTATTTTCCCAGTCTTTAATAGGTGATTTATTAATTTAAACCAACATAAAACTGGTATTTATGAATTAACCCAAGTTAGGAATGTTTTATTGCTTTTAAAAATGGTAGATTTGGCATTTCCCCTTTTTGATCAAAAACAGAATCATCTTTTAATTATTAATGAAAGCAAGGGAAACACACCTTTATTTTTTACATAATATATATTTCAGCCCTGTTTCCCTTGTGGGTTTTGCTCTTATACCAACATACATGTGCAGGGCATTTTAGAAATAGTTTCTAAGCAATGGAACATTCATTTAATATTCCTCACTGAGAAAAAGTTAACATCATAGAATTGAATTAGAAACTCAATTTCTATGGTTTCCATAGAAACTCAGTTTGTAATGGTTGAATTTTAGAATCATATTAAAGACATATTGGAAGGATTGTTTCTGGTCTTTTAATCTCTTCACAGAAATAGAAAAGTTCTAAATAGTAAATTAATTATATTTTCTGTACTACACGAAGGACCTGTAACCCCAGTAATCACTATATTTATTCTCTGGTAATTATCAAAGCTGTCAAAATAGTGACAAAATTATAGAGTAGAAATAAGAGAACAATATGAAAAACAAAAATGATCACTTTAAGCTGCCAAATGTGTGAGTTTCTAACTAATTAACCAAAACAAAAATAGCTTCATGATAACTCAATAGAGAAAAATCAATAAATTCGCACTGAAGCATGGCACATTGCCAAATGGCTAAACATAATAATATCTTACATTTAGCTACTTTTTGACAGCTTAAAATATATTTTGTATATATTTATCTAATTTTATCCCTTTGGAGTAAGCAGAAAATGTCTTATTATTTCTATTTTTAAAATTAGGTAGAGAGAGGTTAACAAGTTGAACCACAATAGAAACAGAAATAAAAGAAGCAAAAATTATTTTTAAAGAGACATGACATTTGAAATTAATATAACAGAGACTGGACTCCTCATTAACACCTTAGCAGCAGCACTACCCAATTTCAATCTTATTACCTATGTATGGATCATGAGGGGGTATAAAAAATATTTTTTATACAATTGAGGTGTTATCCAAAGTTACAGTATTTGGGAATTTTCTCCATTCTAATCTCCAAGAACTACAAATCTATTCATACTTCTGAATATGGGACTGTAACCATGCCTTAATGCCTGACTTTTCATGCCACCCCAACATGAGATTTATATTCCCTCCACAGTTTGAGGTTCAGCCGACTCCCTTCTGGTATCAGGCTGGGAGTCCATAGGCTCCAAAGACTGGGTTCTAATCCCCACTCCAGCCCTCACCAGCTCTTTTACCCAAGACACGCCGGATTACTTGATCTTCAATTTATTTATTTATAAAATGCTGATAGCAGTCTCAGCCTGCTTCACTGAGCTTCTCAAATTTTCGGATGGCATTAAAATAGAAATTAGGGTTATGATACAGGTTCAATATGAGCTCCAGATCTTTTCTTCATTTTGCTTTTCGTTCTTGAACATTTTATACTGACAATTATGAATGCATATCCCAAAGAAAATGAGGATTGGATTCATCAAGGAAGCCTGAAATCTTTTAGAATCATGTAGAATTCAGAGTATTTTAGAGAGAGAGGATCATACAGATGATCTTTTCCCATTTGAAATCAGTCTTCTGATTTCCCATCTGAAGAAACTGAGACCCAGTAGAAATTTCTCATCTACCCAAAGTGTCATAGCTTTATAGTAGTAGAAATGTGACTAAATCTCAGATACTAGGACCCAGAATACCACATTCAATCACATTTCTTCCTATGGGGTAGGCAGCGTAACTTTTTGAATACCAACATATATGAACTTAATAATATAAATAACATTACAGTTTCTGACATGTATTTCTTTCCTCACGGCCTCTTGAGAAAATTACATAGTACCATTTCCTTATCTGGTAGATTATCAAATTTTACTTTTTTAAAGTTATGCTGATTTGCCATGTGTAAAAAGATGACTTTTTTTGCATTTGACTGTAGGAAGAAGTACTTCTGTGGAGTGCCTCTTCTGAAAGACATAAGCTTTTTGGATTAGTAAAAGGTTTTTAGGACATGAAACTATAATGGCTCAATTTCAGTGCACCCCAGAGTTCCATAATACAACAATTTAAAGTGACTATTTTTTAAATCTTTCAGGATCTGGAAGATTTGATTAAAGCAAAAGAAAAAGAAGTAGAGAAAATTGAGCAGAATGGACTTGCTTTGATTCAGAACAAGAAAGAAGACGTCTCTGGCATTGTCGTGAGCACACTGCAAGAGCTCGGCCAAACCTGGGCGAATTTAGATCACATGGTAATACTGCTTGCCGAAAGCCAGCTCCAGGACAGTGTTTGCCAGCTCTGTCCAAACTTGGGGTTTTGTTTTTCCTAAAGTAACAGAGGAAATAATCAAATCTATACATTATCTCTTTGTACTTTTAAGTCTGCTTCGTTATCCTCTTTTTTTTTTTTTAAGTCTAGTTTCTGGTGTTTTCTAGGATAAGCCTTTATTTTAAACATTACTCTTAATGATCTCATCCATTCCCATGGCAATAGATCATTCTCAAACATCTGTCTCCAGCCTAGGAAAGGATATACAAAATGGATATCTGTATCTAAGTGATACAGACCAAACTAAACACTTTTCTGATAGAGATAAATAAGTATAAGGAAGGAGTATCTTAGATGTTTTATCTGAGTGTGTGTGTGTGTGTGTGTGTACACATGTGAGATAGATATAGGTATTGATATTTATCTGAGTGTGTGTGTGTGTGTGTGTGTACACATGTGAGATAGATATAGGTATTGATGTAGCTATAGATATATTTCACTTTCGGGGACCTGACTACCTGGATTGAAATTGAAATCTCTCACATTCTAACAGTGTAATCTTGGCTAATTTTCATTACCTCCTAGTGTCTTAGTGTCCTCATCTATAAAATGGGGATAATGATTATACCTATCTGAGACATAAGATGTTGTGAGGATTATGAGTTAATGCATTTGAAACACTCATTTAATACAATTCTTAAACTGTTTTATTAAAAGTATCAACCTCTTATGACTTAAAAAAAATATATACACGTGTGTGTGTGTGTATATATATATATATATATATATATATATATATATATATATATATATAATATGTTACCCTTTTAAGCATTTCCACTTAGAACTGAGTGTTTAAAAGTGTGAAAGGCATAAATTTCAAAGTTGATACATTTTACCTTTGTAATATTTTTCTTTTAAGTTTTGTTTGTTTATGATATCTGAAACCCTGATGAAGTTCTTGGATGTTAATATTTTCCCATCAATTGAATATATATTCCATCATTCCAGATATTATGAAATTATAAGCAATAAGCAATGTTTGTCTTTTTCAAAAGGTTGGACAATTAAAGATACTGTTGAAATCAGTGTTTGACCAATGGAGTAATCACAAAGTGGCCTTTGACAAGATAAACAGTTACCTCATGGAGGCCAGATACTCTCTTTCCCGATTCCGTCTGCTGACTGGCTCCTTAGAAGCTGTGCAAGTTCAGGTGGACAATCTTCAGGTAAGGAATTAATTTAACACATCCTTAACATTCTTTTTAATTTCAGAAAACTGAAAAAAATGGAGACATCATCCGGAAAAATTGCCATATGTTGTTTACACTTAATTATTTTTTAAGATCTTTAAAATTAATTTTACCTGTGTTATTGTTACTTAAGCAAACTTGTCTGTGTGTGCCAAATTCTGGATTAGCTGGTATATAACTAAATGATTTCTAAGATCCTGTTGTAAAAAATATTCACATTGTCTTTTATACAATGATTTTATGGCCAACTCAACCTCCTTGATTCATTGTCGCTGCCTTTTGTTTTCCTTTTCTCTTCTTATCCTGCATCTCCAAACATATTCTAAGGAATGTTCAAAAGAAAACAAAGAGAAAAATGACAAAAGTGGTAAATGTTTAAACCATCCAATTGCTTCCATTCAGTAAAATATCAGTGGCCTATCCAGCATGTCCACAGAATCTTCCTTTCTAGCACTTACTGCTTGGTTTCCTGTGGGTCCTTTGTCATTGTGTCCATCTATAATGATATCCCTGATGTTTGTCTGCAGCATAGCACTCTCTCCTGTCTCAGGAGTGTGTGCAAACATGTGAGATAGATATGACTTTCTTAAGGAAATATATTTTTTAGGATAGGGTGGGAGGGAGGACAAATTTGTCTATATAATTTCTTAACCCTTCAATTGTTGTTACTAAAGGTCACTAAAACTTCTTTTGAGGATGGTAAATTTAAAAGCACATCTTATAACATTGAAGAGGTTAGAAATGCTTTTTAATTTAACATATGTTTAATACTTGCAAGAGCTGTCTTAAGACATGAAAGGATTAAGGGTCTTTTCCTTGACTGTTTTCATTTGAGGGTAATCAGATATTGATGTTAAATGATACTTGAGTTTTGTAGCCTACTTCACCTGTGGAGTTTTTTAAAGAACTGAGTCTGTCGCCTCAGCACTATTTCCAGGGAAACAACTTTCTTTCCGTTCCCTTACTGGTCCTTGGTAGAAGACTATTTAGATAGGCTTGGTAGAAGATGCCAAATCTGTCTTATAAATATTCTTTGCTTTAAACAATCTTGACATATACAATGCGTTATTATTAATTATAGTCTCCATTCTGTACAGTGGATCACTAAAGCTTATCCCTCCTGTCTAGCTGAAACTGTGTTCCTTTTGATCAACATCTTTCTTTTCCCCATCTAATTCCTTATCCCATGCGCTGGTAACTACCATTCTACTCTACTTCTATGAGTTCAACTTTGCTAGACAAAAATGGAACGTATTTGAGGTAATGATATGTTAATTAGCTTAATTTATTCATTCCACAGTATAAACATATATCAAAACATCATATAGTACCCTACAAATACATACAATTATTATTTGTCAATTGAAAATCATTTTTTTAAATTAAAAATAATTCTTGGCAAGGAAGAACACCCAGAGATAAAACTTGCCAAAGCTGTGCCTTGTTAGTCTTCATCTTCGGGAGTTTGTGGTAGAAGCACTCTAGGTATGCAATAAAATAGAGACATGACTGATTTGTTTTTCTAAGACCACCAGAGTGGGCACAAAAGAACCAGCGAGTAGGCAAGGCTAAAAGCAAAACTGCAAATTTATTCTTTGGTCATCTAGCTTCAGGGACCGGAGCTGGGGGGTGGGGGGGGGAGTTTCTAATACAGTCCTGACAAGAGTGGGGGCTGAGAAAGCCCACCCCGGACGCATCTGCTGGGAGTGACTTTTCTAGGAGTGGAAGGGCAATAGGCGGGGCACGGGCATGTCGGGGGAGGGGGGCTCCGCAGGTGCCACCAGGTAAATCTTGGTCTCCTCGGATTGACATCACCTGGTGCATGCCTGATTAATCTTCACCTTCCCGGGCATCAGCTGCATTCTTGCACACACGGGAAGAGTTGGTGGTGAAGAAGAACTCGGAAGTGAACCATCCTGCCTCCGTTCGTCCAAACAATGACTTTGGCTTTGAGTGCCAAAGAGATCCACAGTTTGGCAGATAGCACATTACATACACCATTGCTGTGGCTTTATTAGAAACAAGAGCTTAGCGTAGCAAGGAAAACGAGCACCTAAACAAAGGATTTCTCAGCAAGGCAAATTTACTTCTGCAGAAGGGTGCCACTCACACTTCTGGCCGCTGCAAGAGCACACTGAACAAAGAATAGAAGGAGTTTTTATCCCTAACGCAGTCCCGATCCCTGCATCCTTCCCCTGTTGGCTAGGGTTGAACCACACAATCTAAAATGACCCTGGTTGGCTAAGACTTAAACTTTTCCAATAAGGGTAAATGTGTGATTTGCAAGGGAGGGAGGGGGTAGAAGTGGTCCCTGTATTACAGCACATGGCATGTTTGGACATGTCTGGCCAAGTCAGGACACAACAAGAGTGGGAGGGCTGCTCGCAGGCCAGAAACAAGAAATTACAAGGAGGTGGGCCTCTGAACCAAGGACAAAACATTGCACAATTAAACCCTTTGAAGAGGAATTTACCATCTCTGGCAGCTTCCTACCAGCCAATGGACAAGGACACCCTATGTGAGCTTTTCCAGCAGAATCCAAATGCCAATAAAAGAAGGCTTCATTGCTAATAACCTCTTCTCATAGTCAAAATAACAAAATCCCAAAAAAGAGAATAAATGATTATCTAAAGAAAGCTGATAAAGCATTGATGCTAAGTCATGCCTGGTTTATACATGTATATATGCATATTTATGAAAACATATACAAATTCCTTTTAAACTTGCTTATTAGAATTTAGATCCTGTTATGTCATCTGTGGGTCTTTTTCTTTGGGCAGAATCTCCAAGATGATCTAGAAAAACAGGAAAGGAGCTTACAGAAATTTGGTTCTATCACCAACCAATTATTGAAAGAGTGCCACCCGCCTGTGACAGAAACTCTTACCAATACACTGAAAGAAGTCAACATGAGGTATGGAGTATGTTAATTTTACACACTATTTATATCACAGCCTTATTATAAATAATGATATAAATAAAAATGACATTTTGAATTTGAGCTACATAGATTCTGTCCTTTAAAATTCTCTTTCACAACATGAATTTAAGGATAAATAAATGTAGTGAAGAGATTTAGAAAGAATTAGAAGTACTGTACACCCAAAGATTGCCATCATCATCATTACCTACCCTGACACTATGAATATGAAACAGTAATTTTTATTATGTTAACTAGAAAGGAGTATGTCTATATTCACATGAACTAGGATCATGAAAAATAAAATAGCAAATATCAACATTTGGTGAGAGGTGGTAATCTGCTCATGAGTGTTGATTATTATTTCCAGATGGAATAACTTGCTGGAAGAGATTGCTGAGCAGCTACACTCCAGCAAGGCCCTACTTCAGCTTTGGCAAAGATACAAGGACTACTCGAAACAGTGTGCTTCGTCGGTTCAGCAGCAGGAGGATCGAACCAATGAGCTGTTGAAGGCAGCCACAAACAAGGACATCGCCGATGATGAGGTTGCTGCATGGATTCAAGATTGCAATGTATGTTCAAGAGCTATCTTGTTTTCCCAACATGCCCTTCTTAGACTGCCCGAGTTTAGCTTTTGGTCTCTGTAAGCTTTAGTATGTTTCTCTATATGAGACAGTTATCCAAAAATAATTGTCTTAGGATCAAAGAGCCTGCCTGATTTTCAGAACACAGGTGCATATGCATCAGACTAAGAGGTCTCCTCCCATTGTTTTATTTTTTAAAATGTGTAGTTTTCTATTTTTCCTAGTGGAATTTAGTCAATGTGAAAAATTGAGGCTCTCTGTGTTTTCTGGGATGGTCAGTATAAGACATGACCATATGGGGAATAATGTTCTATCTTTAAAAAAATCTTCTGTTCCAGATCTTGTCCATTTACATTCATTATCTCCTAGGTAAGCATCTACACAATAGTTTCATCTAAGATATTAATGGTAGAAAGAAGTCTTTCTCTCCTGATTTACTGTTATACTTCTTTTAATAGCTTTTTAATAATTATCTTTTTCATTATAGCTGCCAATAACCTACTTAAGGGTTTAAGGAACAGCCTTTCTCTTGTTTCAAGCATTACATGGCTCTTACTATTTGTCCTTATTTGTCTTTATTTTTAAGAGCTTGTTACAAGGATCTTTTAATAAACTTTTCCAAATCAGTTTATTAGAATTAGGCAAGCTATAAAAACTACATAAATAAAAGCTTAACCTAGTCTAATATCTTCAACCTGAATAATCACTTTAAAGCTAAAGATGGATATTTTAAAATAAAGATAATACAGTACTTTTTTCATCCATATAATTTATATATACAAGAACTGTCATTTTCAATACTCCTGAATTGAAATATACGTTGTCTGTTGTCTGTGTCAAGCTGAAGGAGCCCTTTGTTTTTCTTTCTCTCACAGAAGTCACTGCCTAGGCATAGCATGACTGGGTGGGATACCAGCAACAAGTAGAAGAAGCAGTCACTTATCATCTCTCAACGATAGGATAGAAAGCAGAAACAGGGAATTTCCATTGGCTCATATTTTTTTAAACTGTAAGAGGGTCCCACAGAAAGTGGAGGCAAAGAGATGCCATGGAAAAGAGTGGGAATACAGGCTACTCTTACCCCCTGCTCAACAAAATCATCACTGTGTTCTGCACCCTACTGAGATAGGAGGTTGTTATACTTGCAATAACATGGCCACACATATAGAAGATACCACTGACAAATTCCTGAATTCCTGGTGTGTATAATAATAATAGAAAAAGGAAAAATGTAACATTTTGTTTTCAATTTGATATGAATTATGTAGAGGCGGGAAAAAAACTGCCAAAATATTTCCAGTTATTGGCTGTACTCTTGGATCATGTTTTTCTTGTCTTGTTTATGTATGTTTTTCTGCATTTCCCCAAGGTCCTATAATGAACCTACATAGCTTTTACTAACAAAAGAGTAATTACGTATATATATCCGTAGGTTATATATATATATATAAAATGTATGTTTAAAATATTAATATGTATACATAGCATTTTTAAAAATTGCAGTGCGTGATCATTTTTCCACAGGTGAAGGTTATTTAGCATAATAATTTGATCAGTAGGAATTGTGTGTTTCTAGATGTATAGCCCTTTGCCAATTGCTGTTTATGATAAGGAGTATAAACATGCTTCAGAGTGGGCATATTTTCACCTTTTATAGGACCTCCTCAAAGGACTGGGTACAGTTAAAGACTCCCTCTTTGTTCTCCATGAGCTGGGAGAGCAACTGAAGCAACAAGTGGATGCTTCAGCAGCATCAGCTATTCAATCGGATCAACTCTCTTTGAGTCAACACTTGTGTGCCCTAGAGCAGGCTCTCTGCAAACAGCAGACTTTGTTACAGGTACGGAGCTCCTGTTTAGTATCTTCTATAAATTGGGTGTTCTCTAATACTGGGCACAAATACAGAAAAAGAATTCCTCATCGTTGCAACAATACCTCCTTCAAGACTAAAGAAAAAAACGAGTAAACAAACTTGGAAATTCTGGTGGGTACGATGAAGGTGGAAGTTTTGCGCTGTTCTCTGCAAAATAATTTAAAAATCGGTTTAAGATGCAAGTCCCTAAACCAATGCCTGCCACCATGGTCTGTTCAATTAATAAACACTAAGCGGCTTTAATATGAATATTCATGTTTATTTAACTTAGACTTTTACAAGAATCAGAAGATTTTTCAGACCTGTTGTTTGATCAAGTATTTAAAGAATAATTTTGATTGTTACTCACTTATGGTGCATAGAAATAATTCTAGTTTTTAGAAAAATTACATAAAGAAGATTTAAATTGTTATAGCTTTTTTTTAATAGGAATGATGTCTTGAGAATGGCAACGTGATACAAGAATATGAAAAATAATTTTAATATCCACTTGCCCTTTTACTAGACTTTATTAAAATACCATTTTTTTTTTTTTTTTTTTTTTTTTACTAAAATACCAAATTCTTTTGTGGAATAAAAGGCTGGAGTTCTTGATTATGAAACCTTTGCCAAGAGTTTAGAAGCTCTAGAGGCCTGGATAGTGGAAGCTGAAGAAATACTACAAGGGCAGGACCCTAGCCATTCATCTGACCTCTCCACAATCCAGGAAAGGATGGAAGAACTTAAGGTAAGTGTGTTAATCTGAGTCCCAGATCTTTTACCATCTGTCTTCAAAATATTTTTTTTTTTTTTTTTGAGATGGCGTCTCACTCTGTCGCCCAGGCTGGAGTGCAGTGGCATGATCTCGGCTCACTGCAACCTCCACTTTCCGGGTTCAAGCGATTCTCCTGCCTCAGCCTCCCGAGTAGCTGGGATTACAGGGGCACGCCACCACGCCTGGCTAATTTTTGTATTTTTGGTAGAGATGAGGTTTTGCTGGTCTTGAACTGATCACCTGAGGTCAGGCCTCCCAAAATGCTGGAATTACAGGCATGAGCAACCACGCCCAGCCCTGTTTTCAAAATCTTAGGGGAAACTAAAAACTGATGTAGACCTACTCTTTCTTTCAAGTGAGCTCCCAGTGAGACTTGCTATGGCAAACAGTGGACTGTGTGCTGGCAGTGGGCACAGGCTGATTTCCCAGCTCACTCCTGGAAACCAGCTCACTCCTCCCTCTTTCCACCGCTAGAAACCACCTCACTCTTCCCTCCCACTGCTGGGCCCTCTCCATGTTCCTGTGCCCAGTCCATCACCTATTAACTTTTGAACCTCTCCTCTCTGTTTCTAACGTCATCTACTCCTAGCTCAAGCTACTCCTCTCTCTCTGAGACTCTACAGCCGCCTCCCACAGATCTGCATCCACCAACCCAACCTCCCCTCCTGGCTCTCAGAATGACCTTTTTTTTTTCTTTTTAAGGATTTTACTTAATTAGCTTGATTTAATCATTCTACATTGTGTGAAAACATCATATCATACTCCATAAATATATATGATAATTTGTCCATTAAAAATAATTTAATACTTTTTTTTTTTTTGACACAGAGCTTTGCTGTGTCGCCCAGGCTGGAGTGCAGTGACACGATCTCTTCTCACTGCAAACTCCGCCTCTCAGGTTCACACCATTCTCCTGCCTCAGCCTCCCCAGTAGCTGGGACTACAGGCGCCCGCCACCACGCCCAGCTAATTTTTTTGTATTTTTAGTAGAGATGAGGTTTCATCGTGTTAGCCAGGATGATCTCAATCTCCTGACTTCGTGATCTGCCCACCTCAGCCTCCCAAAGTGTTGGGATTACAGGCATGAGCCACCACACCTGGCCTAATTTAATAATTTTTAAAAAGAAAAAACAAAAGATTTTACTTAATTGTGATTTTTTTTTTTTTTTTTTTTTGAGATGGAGTCTTGCTCTGTTGCCCAGGCTGGAGTGCAGGGGTGTGATCTCAGCTCACTGCAACCTCTGCCTCCCAGTTTCAAGCAATCTCCTGCCTCAGCCTCCCAAGTAGCTGGGACTACAGGCACATGCCACCATGCCCAGCTAATTTTTGTATTTTTAGTAGAGATGGGGGGTTCACTATGTTGGCCAATCTGGTCTCAAACTCCTGATCTTGTGATTCGCCAGCCTTGGCCTCCCAAAGTGTTGGGATTACAGGCATGAGCCACTGTGCCCTGCCAATTGTGAATGATTTTAAACATTCAATCAAGTAAGCAAAATAATACAACAGACCTGAAAATTTTCTTGTGTTATTCCTTTGGTTAAAGCCCTCAAGGGTTCCCACTGCTCTCAGTGAAAAGACCATGTGGCTTCTCAAGGCGGCATCCTGGTTCCACCTTTCCTAAGGATCTTACTCTGCTGTGCCATAGCCCATCTGCCCCTCCAGCCACTCCAGCACCACTGTGCTTCCCAACATCTGTGCATGTGATATTTCCTCTCTCTGGATTTGTTTTCTTGTCCTCATCAGCTTACTCCTCACTAAAAAGAGTAAAGTCCTAGTCATTTTGTTCAATGTCACTCTCTTAGGAAAGTCTCCACTATCTGTCCAGGGCCAGGCCCCCCAGTGACACGTTTTCATAGCACACTGTTGTTTTTCTTCCATGCTGTATCACCTCATTTAATTATATTCCTGTGAGTAGGGGACTACTGTTGCACTTTCGACTACTAGAATAGTATCTTACTCCCTGTAAGTGCCATGAGGGGAAGGACTGTGTCATGGCTATTTTGTCCATTGCTAATGTCTACCCATGGAAATTATGCCATTTAATAGTTATATTTTGGTTTCAATACTTGAGATTTATTCTTTCTTCAGAAAGCGTGAGTCTTTTGCAGAACATGCCAAGAGAAGACACACATATAGCCAAAAGTGGCCTGACATTTTTTCCTTCCTGTAACTAATTTCCTAGATGGAGATAAGAACACCCATGGGGAAACCAGAACCGACAAGGTTGTCCTGTGTTTGAAGGGAGAGAAGAGAGCTAAAAGAATAGATTGCCTTTTGGTTAAGTCTCACCAGCTGTGGGGTTGGGGGTCAGAGATCTAAAACTGGAGCTCTTACGGCAGTGTGTGGTCACTTCATAGCTCAAGTGAAATTTTATTTTCTCTAGCAAGAACCCAAAGAGGTTCGTTTACCCTCTTCCATTTACTAGCTGGGTGGTCTGGAGCAATTTACTTAGTTTCTGTGCCTCCCTTTCCTCCCTTGCAAAGAGGGAGTAAGCAGCATGACTTATCTCAAGTGATGGTTTTGAGGATAAAATGAGTTACTACTTGTAAAGCTCTTAACAATGCTTGATTCGTAGTAAATGCTCAATAAAAGTTAGCTATCACTGTCACAACTTTTATTAGTTGTGAATAATAAAGGAGGAAATTAACATGAACAAATTAAACATAAATGGTAAAAAGTAAGGCCTTTTACTTATCAGCATAATTTTCATCCTTAAGCAGTTCTATCAAGAATTACGTATGAGTAAATAAATCAAGAAAATAATATGATACATGTAATATAATTACATATGAGTAAACAAATCAAGTAAATAGTATATGTAATATAATATATGTAATAAAAATCAAGTAAATAATAGAATACATGTAAATAAAGTAAATAATATACTTGCATGTATAATCCATACAAGTAAATAATATATCAAGTAAATAATATAATACATGTAAGTAGTCAATAAAGGATAATGAGTAGCTTGAGTAGCAATAGTAGCAGCAGTATAGACTGAATAGGTGATTCTTCTTTTTGCTATTTGTACTGCTAGAGATTGTAAGTAAGTGGCCTAGAAATGCAGAGCCCACTAGACCGAAGACCAGCTACTTCCTGAAATCAGAAATTCACTGTGCACTTTGAAAAAGCTTTGCGTTTTTTGACCATGGTGCTAAACCTACTTTTAAATCTTCCTTCTAGGGACAGATGTTAAAATTCAGCAGCATGGCTCCAGATTTAGACCGTCTAAATGAGCTTGGATATAGATTACCCTTGAATGATAAGGAAATCAAAAGGATGCAGAATCTGAACCGCCATTGGTCTCTGATCTCCTCTCAGACTACAGAAAGATTCAGGTAGAGTAAACAAGAGATGTCTTGGTTGCTCCAGTCGTCTTAGTCTGGTTTGTGCTGCTATGTCAAAATACCACAGAATCGTGATTTATAAAGAACAGAAATGTTTAACAGTCTCACAGTTCTGGAGAAATCTGCTGTCTGGGAAATCTGCTGTCAAGGTGCTAGCAGATTCAGTTGTCTGGTGAGGGCTGCTCTCTGCTTTCAGGAGGGCACCTTTTTGCTGCATCCTCAGGAGGGGAGGGTTACTGTGTCCTCACACAGTGAAAGGCAGAAGGGTAATGGTGCTGAATGCTGTGTGAATCCTCTTTTATAAGACCCTTAATCCCATTCACAGAGGAGTCCTCATGGCCTAATCACCGTGTAAAGGCTCTGCCTCAGAATACTACGAACATTCACCATTAAGTTTCATCACCTGAATTATGGAAGGAACACATTCACACCATAGCACCAATGTGTCAATAGACTATAAGCCCATGACTTGTGTATGTTTCTAAATTCTGATCTTTCCCATAACACTGACAAAATTTGAACTAAAAGTGGGAAATTCAAATTGTAAAGTCGTTTCTCATGTTTAATGTACTAAATAGCACTTTAATCAGAAAACTCTTTTAAGTAAGAATATATTAAAAGTATATACATAACTTTTATCATTTTTAAAAAGGTACATTTTAAACTTTACATTTTTTCAACTGTCTTTCTTCTTCTTCTTCGTCTTTTTTTATTTTTATTTTTTTGTGATGGAGTTTCACTCTTGTCACCCAGGCTGGAGTGCAAAGGCGCAACCTCGACTCACTGCAACATCCGCCTCCCGGGTTTAAGCAATTCTCCTGTCTCAGCATCCCAAGTAGCTGGGATTACAGGCATGCGCCGCTGCACCCGGCTAATTTTTGTATTTTTAGTAGAGATGGGGTTTCACCATGTTGACCAGGCTGGTCTTGAACTCCTGACCTCAGGTGATCTGCACTCCTCGCCTCCCAAAGTGCTGGGATTACAGGCATGAGCCACCATAACCGGCCTCTTTCTTCATTTTAAAAAAAAAATTTACCACCTAACATGAAAGCTTTGTGGTAGTCCAATGAGAATTGAGCACAGAGATTATTTAATCTAGTTTTATATGCTAGAGATATAAGAATAAGCAGCAAAATAACCATTGTTCTTTGCCCTTTGTTTTTTCAGCAAGTTGCAGTCATTTTTGCTACAACATCAGACTTTCTTGGAAAAATGTGAAACATGGATGGAGTTCCTAGTTCAGACAGAACAAAAGTTAGCAGTAGAGATTTCAGGAAATTATCAGCATCTTTTGGAACAGCAGAGAGCACATGAGGTAAGTTGTATCAGTAGATTTGAAGGTAAGAAGAAATTTGTAGGCCCTTGGAAGATGCTATAAAATGCTGTGTGGGAGAATTAAAATCATGCCCTTTACCCTGAGTGTCCAAATGCATGCATCATTTTGCCTTCTTTCTTAAACTTGAGGTTTTGATAACTTAACTATAAAAATGTAGTCCTGTTTGCTGCTCTGATTGGGTATAAGCACATGTCAGCCTTCAGTTCCTTGTAAAGTATAAATGCCAGAGTTGTGGTTAAAGGTTACTTACTCAAGACAGGCAACGTTGGTGGAAAGTGTATAGATCGTTAGAAAATTTTCAATTGGGTTAGAGACTACTTTAATATTGCCAAGGTCAATTGCTTAAGAGACTATGCTTTGATCAAAAGTCTTTAAAAGTGTTGTGATCGTCAAAGAGCATATATGAATTTTATACCAGGAAATCAATCTATCAAATGTCTCTCCAGGTGTACCTCTTGATTAAATTGCATTATAATTATTTCTTAAGAAACAACGAGGGAGAGGAACTATATACAAAAATTAAATTAATAAATTTGCCCACTGTTAGTCTTTATGTTTACTGGTGTAACTAAGTTGGTCAGTGTGTTTATGAATTATATGCACATGGAGAGATAAGTCTTACCTAAGAGAAAAGAAAAACAATTCAGAATTTTTTAAATAGAGAATTTAAAGATATCTAAGGTATTTTTAAATCCAGTTTTATTGAGTTGACAGATGATGAAATAATAGAAAAAAACAGCAATGAGATTGCATCTCACTCCCACAAGGATGACTGTAATGAAAAAATAGCAAATGTTGGTGAAGGTGTAAAGAAACTGGAACCCTAATACATTGCTGGTGGGAATGTAAAATGGTGAAGCTGCTTTGGAAAACAGTTAACATAGAGTTACCATATAGAGTTACATAGAGTTAAATAGCGTGATCATATAACCCAGCAATTCCCAGTATATCCTAGGTATATACTCAAGATGAATGAAAATATGTGTCCACACAAAAACTTGTATAAGTACATTGTTTATAGGAGCATTAGTCATAATAGCCAAAAGGTGGAAACAACCCAAATGTCCATCAACTGATAAATGGATAAATAAAATGTGATATGTCTATGTAATAGAATACTATTCACAATGAAAAGGAATAAAGTACTGATATATGTTGCAACATGTATGAACCTTGGAAACATTATGCCAAGGGGAAGAAACCAGTCACAAAAGACTACATATTGCAAGATTCCATTTATATGAAATGTCCAGAATAAGTAATCCATAGAGATATAAAATAGATTAGTGGTTGCTGAAGGCTGGAGGATTGGGAGGAAATGGGGAATGACTGCTAATGAGAATGGACTTTCTTTTTGGGGTGACGAAAATTCTAAAATTTATTGTGGTAATGATTTTAAAGTCTGTAAATATAATAAACACCACTAAATTGAACATTTTAAGTGAGTGAACTGTATGGTATATAATTGTTGCTCAATAAAGCTGTTTAAAAAACAGTAGAAATAATTAGAAGGACCTGCTGTTGAGTTTTTTTAAATAGTGAAATAAATTTATTAACCTGACTGAAACTTAGAAACAGTGAGTTTTAAAAGACAGAAAAAGACTAGGCTATTTTTTTTTCTTTGACTTCTTTAAAGGCCCTAAGCTGTTCTCTAAGTTTTGAATATGGACCATATTTTATACACAAATTAAACCAGAAAACAAATTGTGTGTTAACTTACTTTATTAGGTGTTTTTGAAAGAAAGAAGAGAGATATAATTCTACTTTTAGTCACCTAGTTTTAGTAAACCAAACACTAAACTTTATCTTTGAGTGTATCTTAATTGATAATTTTAAAATAAATGATTCCTAAACTGCAAGATTTCACACATTTTCTGATTCAGCTGGTGATAGCTTTCATAGTCTTGCTAACACTAGAATATTTGGAAAGTTATCAGAGAACCGGTCACTAAAATTAGGAACTCTAAAGTATGTTCTTCTTTTTTTAAAATTATAGTTGTTTCAAGCCGAGATGTTCAGTCGTCAGCAGATTTTGCACTCAATCATTATTGATGGGCAGCGTCTTCTAGAACAAGGTCAAGTTGATGACAGGTAAGATCTTTGATAAATTATTATAAAGAAAGGTTCCAGTAAATTAATCATTTTATTTTTAATGAGCAGATTAGAGGGCATATATCCAATCTTCCTGAGGTGATTGAACTGTAGTGGAGCCTCAGTAATTGGAGGAGAAACTTGTCTCAATCTCTGAAATGACTGAGTATTGAATCTTTTTAGAGAACTGCTATTATATTATATGAAGGGCATAGAGTAATTGGAAATCACCTAGCCAACCTTCACTAGTCATCTGTAGGAAATGGAATTAATGAATAGATCAGCATGAGCCATATCAATGACCTGTCAATGGTTTGTAAACAGATGCTTCTAATATTCTCACATAATTACAGAATTTTTTTTTATAAAAGGAGCATAGAGATCACTAGCCCATCTTTCTTACTTATAGATGAAAAACCTGAAATCCACAAATGTGAACAGATTTGACCAAGGTCACAGAACTAAGTAGCAGCAGAATCAGGCCTGGAGCTCATGTCTGGTTTTCAGTCAGTACTGGATCATACCAGCCAGCTTTCTCATGCCATGAGAATTCTTCTGTGTTTGAAAATGGTTTGCTACCTTAAGTCAGATTACATGCCGCCTGAAATCTTTCTTCCTCTTCATATACAATAGAAAATTATCTCTTTATTAAAATTAGAGAGGTAAAAATTTATCTTCTCCCCAGATTTATGGCAAGTGAAATGACAATTTCATACTATATTTATATTTCCTAGAAACAATATTTACTTTATGTAATCTACTTTCCATGGTGATATTTGAGTATTAGCCTCATGTATTCTATTACATATGTATACCTTTCTCATATTTAGGAACCAGTAGTTGTGACTATAATTAACCTGATACTTTTTCAAAAAATAAAAAATAAATTATGTTTATTGAGAGTTTCGCCTTTAATGTTGTAGAAACAATTTCAGTTTTAAGTGGATATTTCTTTGGAAGTGCATAAAAGATCTTCATGGTTAAGCTTGGAACAACAAAATGTGATATCATATTTATTCTATTTTAAGTAAGCCAAACTTAAATATGAGCTTTCTTGAGAATTTAAGGCCTTGAAAATAAAACAAATACAAATACAATTAACTTTTATCTTTTGCTTTATCATTTCTTAGCCAACTCTCTAACAATATTATAAATGTTTGAGTCATTAAGTAAAATAAAAATTAAATACTCACATGCAAGCCAGCATCTACTAAATTTTAAATACTAACATTTAGGGAAAATACACCAAAGAGATGAAAATGGGAGGTTAGAACCTACTGACAATAAGAAGGCCCCAGATTGCAAGTGTATTGTGTTCTGAAAGTTAATTTGTGAGTTATGTTTTTTAGAGCTTCAAGTTCGGCACAGGGAACAATGTCATGTTTTAAGTAATTCCTCATGCTGGCAGGTAGTTTGGGACAGCTTGGTTGTATCAAGAGAGGGTGGGGAATCCTAGGAGACCTTGGATGGTTACGTGATAGGGAAAGCAGGATTATATGGTATTCTCAAGTCCTGGAGTTGTACATTTTCTGCAATGACAGATGCTTGTAACTTTTAGGGAAGTGTCATGAACCTAATTCATCACAATTGAATGCTACTGCATTGATTATATACAGCAGAATTTCCTTTCAAAAACAGAAGTCATCATCAAAATCTAAGTAGCTATCACATGAATTATTTCTTATTTTATTTTTTTTTTTTTTGAGACAGTGTCTTACTCTTTCACTCAGGCTAGAGTGAAGTGGTGCTATCTCAGCTCGCTGCAACCTCCGCCTTCTGGGTTCAAGTGATTCTCCTACCTCAGCCTCCCGAGTAGCTGGGATTACAGACACATACCACCACACCCGGCTAATTTTTGTATTTTTAATAGAGACGGGATTTCACTATGTTGGCCAGGCTGGTCTCAAACTCCTGACCTCAAGTGATCCACCCACCTTGGCCTCCCAAGGTGCTAGGATTAAGGCATAAGCCACCGGGCCCGGCCCTTTATGGATCTATTTTTAAAATGACAGGGCATACGACAATTTTGCAGGGGCTTTATTTAGTACATTTTATTTTTAATACTTGTTTTCTTGATGTTGACTGTATATTCATCTTTTGTTTAAGTTGAGTCATTAAATAAGTTTCTAGGACTAACAGCATATTTGGTTACAAAAATCAAAGTTTATAGTGGTTCTGGATAATAGGAAGTTTCGAGAAGATACAAGTTCAGAATAGTAAGTCCAATTCAAAGTTGCTTCTACCCTTAAGAGGATAAACGCAAAACTCTTATAGTAGAGAAGTGCAAGCATTTAGTATTTAGTATTAAAGTACAATATTACTTTCACTTTATGTGTGAATAACACTGTAATCTACATAGAAACTCATTCTGTTTGATATAGGACAAACCCTTACTAGCCAGTTCTAGAGCCATAAGTTAAATATTAAATAAAACTTAATAAAGAACTACCTATATTTTTTTAAAGCTAGAAAACAGAGAGGTAAGAACACATTAGAAGATCTGATATTCTTTAGCCTGAACTTGAGAAATCTTAAGGAAAATTTATTATTTCTAAATATATTAATGACATTTATATAGACTATGATAACAGGTTTTCATCTTTCTAAGAATAAAGGGAAGTCAGCCTCCAATGTAGAAGAGATAATTCAGATGAATGTGTGGAATGAGTTGCTAAAAGTTGGGGCTGTTTATTATGAGGGAATACTGAGAGAGTTTATGGAGTACAGTTTTTAAAAAATCTTTTTAAATCACATAGTTTGATTCCAGTGGCTTATGATTCGAACTGAAGACAGAGGTTCTATATAAGCCTTGTTCCACATGTTTTCCTGCAGTGCGGCCCACAAGACGACATCACCATCACTGGCTGCACGCGTTGCTATGGAGCTGCGTAGGATTTGCAGCTATTCCCATTGCACCTGCAGCTGTCCACTCCTCCCCTTTCATGCTTTCAGGGAGAGAGAGTGAAGGACAATGACCTTATTGTATATTTGCCTTCAACCTATGCTGAGACATGAAAACACTCACCATTTGCAAACACCGGTAGTTTAATTTAAAAAATTAATTACAGTAGACCCAATAACCCGATTATAGATCATGGCTTGATATTTGAAAACCACCATCCTAGATCACTTCTCAGGGCTTAGGGTTGTTGACAATGCATACATTGGCTGATTGCATAACTGCATCCAAGATAACAGTGTTTTTTACCATGTAATTGTTTCTTTACTAGGGATGAATTCAACCTGAAATTGACACTCCTCAGTAATCAGTGGCAGGGAGTGATTCGCAGGGCCCAGCAGAGGCGGGGGATCATTGACAGCCAGATTCGCCAGTGGCAACGCTATAGGGAGATGGCAGAAAAGCTTCGTAAATGGTTGGTTGAAGTGTCCTACCTCCCCATGAGTGGTCTCGGAAGTGTGCCTATACCACTGCAACAAGCAAGGACCCTCTTTGATGAAGTGCAGGTAAGATGCAAAACACAGTGTTCTCACACCTCTTAGGCATTTCCACCGCACTCTTTACCTTCGCCTCGGTTTTTCAAAAGGACTCTAGAGTGACATTGCAACTGGGACAAACATTGTTCTCAAATGTCAACAGAAATATACAAAATGATTGCAATACAAATCCCGTATCTAATGGTGAAATGATAGTAAGCCCCAGCCTCTCACAAAAGCTTCTCACACTTCACACATTATGGCCTGCCACAGCTCACTAAATCCCAGCGGGGATGAAAAGGTAATGGCAAGGAAAGAAAAACTTCATGTTGCTTGCATACATTTTATTCTTGAGCAATTTAAACACGTAACTTAAGTACTCCAAAGAAGACAGGAAGCCCTGTCCTGTTTGAGTTATTTGTTCATTTCCAGGTTGCCCCTTACCTTTGGGCTTCTAGCTTCTTAGACTGATACCTCCTATCATTCTAGTGAGTTCTTCCCAGTGTATCCAATGTACCCAGTCAGTGTACCCAGTGACTCTTCCTTTAAAGTCACTGTTCTTTGGTTCCTTTCTCCTCCAGATTTCTCTGGAGCCCTCATTTGCAGACATGACTTCAACTGCTACCAGCAGAGAAGGGGCATATCGGTATCTTCTGGTCATATTTACCTGCTGTACTTTCGACTCGTGTTTCCAACCACCTTTTGGGTTTATGTCTATGTACATCACAGATGCCTTGTACCCTGTGGATCCCAGCAGAACCTGTGATCTCTGGACCGACTATTCTCCCTTTCCCCTCACACTTCCAGGAAGTGTCATCAGTCTAGGAATCCTAGAATAATTTGAGAGCTATACTTCTCCTCATCAATCACCCCCTTATCTAGTCTCTCCAACTCTATATCCCTGCTGCCACTGCCTTGGTTAGGTGCTCATGATTTCTTGCCCAGGTAGACAATAACTTCCTAATCTTAGTATATCCAACACATATCCTTCTTCCATTCTACTTTCACTTGATTCCTGGGTGCTTTTATTAAAACTTTAATCCAAACATCAGTATTCTTCTGTGAACCCCAGTCACTTTTAGTATAAAAACCAAATTTCTGCAAGATGTGGTCTGGCCTCATCTCCTACCACTCTTTCACGTGCCGTCCACACTCCAGCCACTGAAAACCATACTTAGTTTCCTGAATCTATCGTATTTTTCTCATATAGTGAATGTGCGCATCCTCATTTCTCTGTGAGAAGGTGTCCTCTCCTCCACTCCTGATCACACTCGTCTCACCGCACCAGGTCCTTCTTAATCTGGTGAAGTTCGTGTCTCGCAAGACTCATTCAGCCTTTACTGCTTTGAGGAAGCCTCTCTGCCTCTTGATGCTCCCCCTGCTGGGTCAGATGTCCTTCTGTATTCCCAGGCATCAGTCTTAGAGAGTGGTTCTTATTGCATCAATTGTACTTACCTTGGAGACAGAAACTAAGCCTGCCTCTATTGTATTCTCACTCATTTATTCACTGGTGCATGCGTGTGCGAAGCACCATCACAATAAATGCTTGCTGGATGAAAGAGGGCATGCTATGCTCAGTTAGGGCCATTTAAAAAGCCTTATAGGAAGGAAACGATGAAAGAAAGAATGAGAAAATAAAAAGCTATGGTTCCTTTCAGTTCAAAGAAAAGGTGTTCCTGCGGCAACAAGGCAGCTACATCCTGACTGTGGAGGCTGGCAAGCAACTCCTTCTCTCTGCGGATAGTGGCGCTGAGGCCGCCTTGCAGGCCGAACTCACTGAAATCCAAGAGAAATGGAAATCAGCCAGCATGCGGCTGGAAGAACAGAAGAAAAAACTAGCCTTCTTGTTGAAAGTAAGTTCGGTTAGAAAAAATCGAACCAAAAAACTCTTTTAGTCGTTGTACTACTTCCTCCTATTGTTATTCTACAAATCAAATAGTGAAATTATGAAATAATACCCTGCAGCATTTTGATCCTCAGTGTTTTGTTTAAGACTTTGTCTTATCTTGAACAAACTGGAAAAGTTTCCCAATTTTCAGCATTTAATTTTTCAGGACAACCTCCCAACAAAGTAAAGTCTAATAAGACTGTCTAAGCCATGAATTCTGATTAATGGCCAGTGTGAAACCTTAGCCATGTGATGACTTTATAAATCCATACAGAAATTCAAAGGGTAGGTTCCACTCCCTAATCTGAGACTCTAAAGTGGTTTTCAAGATTGATATCTCTTCTTTTATGGAAGGGAAAAACCAATCCAGAAAGATACTCTTGATTTATCTTAGCTGATCCAAGCAAGCTGCCATGAGATAAAATCTCCAGGAGGTGTATTAAGCCCTTAGTTGGATGCAGATCACATACTGGTCACACAGTAAGTTTTGGAAAATGTAGATTTATCCGGATCTCCCACAATATACTTTTCTCTCTCACTCTCCAATTGCATGTATAATGCATAATTAAATGAGCAGTTTCAAAAGGACAGGGCCTCTAAAATAAGATAATCTCAAATTAAAATCATAGTAAACCAAATGACCTGGTTAACTTATCCTATCTAAGCCTCAGTTTCCTTATCTGTAGAGTGGGTGTATAATTTCACTATCTCCATGTGGCCATTGTGAGCACTTCATGAAATAATGACAGTGAATCATGTGGTACCTTACCTGGCTCATACTGAGCACTAAATGAAGGATAGTGATATCATAGTTGATGTTATTATGATCTTCAAAAGTAAAGACACCTAAATGTTATGGTCCTGTATATGTTGATAATTACCAACACTTGAGTGAGGGTATCTATTAAATTGGGCCTGTCACATGTTTGTATCGAAGGTAATGACTAAGATTTTGTTTTTTGTTTTTTTTTAATACTTAAAAGTGTGCACACCCACTGGATTTATATTGAATTTTATTTAATAAAATATTGCCTTCTGTGTAGGAAGCAATCCATCAAAAATGCCACTGAACATCTATAAAGAGCTATTATTTGCACACAGCACAATTTCATCAGTAATATAATATGCCGAGTTCATTTTCTTCCTTTTGCTTTTAGGAAAGGATTTAAAACATTGTAACTTATCCTGTAGAGAACATGTTAATCATTTTTTTTTAATTTGTGATGTGATTTTTGGAGATGTTTCCAAGACTTAATAAGGCATGATGTCTGAGTCACTACATTTGCTTTTCTTGTCTGTTTGTTGGTGTAGAAAACATCCACTTTAAGAGATATTTGCAGGCTCATGACATTACGTTATTTCCTTATAATTCATGTCATAAAAGGACTTGGTTATAGATTTAGAATCTAAGTCATCCTTGAAAAGAGGAATCCCTCTTCTCTTCTTGTTAAAGTTTATTTTATTTTGACTCTTAACACTACATCTTGTTTGCCTAAGAAGGAATTTATGAATCTACATTTTATTGTTTATATACCCTCATTTTAGTGTATTTTTTTACCACAGCTATAATATTTAGCTTTTAATACTGTTAGAAAGTATGCCAAAAATAGGCATTATAATTTCACATTCTGTATGTTCACCTTCTTCACTATCATCTCTTAATTTTGTTCTGAAAAGTAAGAAGCTGGTCTTTCTTTCTTTCTTTCCTTCTTGTTTTTTTAATTTTTGTTTTTGTTTTTTGTTTTTGACACAGAGTCTCACTCTGTCACCCAGGCTGGAGTGCTGTGGTGCAATCTTGGCTAACTGCAATCTCCACCTCCTGGGTTCAAGTGATTCTTAGGCATCAGCCTCTCAAGGAAGTGGGATTACAGGTGCACGCCACCACGCCTGGATAATTTTTGTATTTTTAGTAGAGATGGGTTTTCACCATGTTGACCAGGCTGGTCTCGAACTCCTGGCCTCAAGTAATCTGCCCTCCTTGGCATCCCACAGTGCTAGGATTATAGGTGTGGGTCGTGGCACCTGTGATGATCTTATCTCTTTTAGATCAATAAACCTGCGTCAACTGCATGTTGATTGAATTCAGGGTGTTTGATAGTTTTATTGAGAATGTTGTTTAATTTAAGCAGAAAGAGAATCTTTTTGTCTACTCTCACTATGGTTAGCATCAATGAGCTAATTGTAGCCTGGGAACACAAAGATATATATATATATATATATATATATATATATATCCTTACTTGGCATCTTTCTTTTCTTGATGAGACAGCGTCTCACTCTGTCGCCCAGGCTAGAATGAAGTGGCGCAATTTCAGCTCACTGAAAGCTCTGCCTCACGGGTTCACGCCATTCTCCTGCCTTAGCCTCCCGAGTAGCTGGGACTACAGGTGCCCACCACCACGCCCGGCTAATTTTTTGTATTTTTAATAGAGACGAGGTTTCTCCATGTTAGCCAGGATGGTCTCGATCTCCTGACCTCGTGATCCACCCACCTCAGCCTCCCAAAGTACTGGGATTACAGGCGTGAGCCACGGCGCCTGGCCAAGATATTTTAAAACAAAGGAGAATTTCAACAACTCTGTCCCTGGTAGACAATTTTGTTTGTTTGTTTTTTAAGGACTTTTTTTTTCTGGTAATTGGGAAGAGGGAATGTGGTTATGCACTCTAAGAAGTTCCATGAAGGAATTTTAAAGAGAAATGAGACTTGTGCCAAATTCTCAGTTCAGTTTTTTGAATAAAGATATTTTGAGTAAGGAGGCGCTTTAGTCAACACTGCTTCCAGAAGATAGTTGTGGTAATAACACCTCCGGGTTGTTATGCTCAGACTAAGGTGTCAGGAGAGAAGTAGAAAGAATCCAGATAAGAAAAGACTCCTGATAATAAAAGAGATATTGTGAAGGAAGATGGAACATGATTTGACACCATATTGACAACTAAAAATGATTCTAGCCATGATTCTAGTGGTCTTGCTTTGGAATTCTGTAATTCATGGTGTAGGGAGTGGCCACTGGGGAGATGAGTGGGGAGCGGAAAGCCCTGGATTGGAGAGTTTGGCAAACGGGCAGTGTTGGACAACATGAAGGAGACTTGTTTAGTTAAGTTTAATTTTCACTGGCACTAAGAAACCGGATATGAGTTAATATGTAGATAAGGTGCTATAAAAAAAATCAAGCTCCGCTTTGGTTCCTGTCATTTTTTAAAATTTCAATTTTTTATTACTAAATATTACATGTGTCTGATTTTTAAAAATTAGGTAATAATTGAAGTATGCAGAGTAAAAAATGAAATTTCCCTTATCATATCATCCAAATTCTCCTATCTTCTCAAGAGGTAACCATTGTTACCAGTTTGCTGTGTAACCTTTCAAAACATAACCACACAATAGATGTTTTATTTTGTCAGTACATGGAGATCTACCTCATTCCCTATACTGCCAATCTCTACCATCTGTCCTGGCCTATTCCTCTCCAGAGCACTTACCGCTACTTTGCATATTAGATATAGATTTCTTAAATTGTGCATTATCTCTCTTCTTCTACATCTTAATTTATATGGGTTTTTATGTATTACACATGTAATCCTTTGCTATGTATGTTTCAGCATGAACAAGATAAAACCAGTCAAAAATGCCTTGCTTTTGTAGTGTGTGTTTCTCTTTCTGTAAGACATTCCATATCCTCTTTTTTTTTTAATCCCTTATAGTACATTTGGGAAAGGGTAGATATCGGGTGCAGTTATGGATGGAGTTAAGAAAGAGACAAGGTACTGAGATTATAGTCCTACCTCTGCAGAGATAGATTTGGATTCAGATAACATTTTTGGGTACCTATAATATTCTGGTCATTGTGCGTGATGCCTTGGCACTCATTGCTTCCTTTGGGCTCCAATAAATATGAAGAGTTTGTATTTTTTGCATTTTCATAGGGAAAATGGAAACATAGAGCATTATCTGCTTAAAGCCACCCAGATCATCAGTAACAGAGTCAGTTTTCAACTCAGCTCTTCAGATGACAAGAGCATGTTGCCTCCCCTGGCAATGAGTGTGGGCCTACCTTCATATTGTTCATCGGGCGACTTCCTTTTTTTTCGTTTGAGATGGAGTCTCACTCTGTTGCCCAGGCTGGAGTTCAGTGGCGTGATATTGGCTCACTGCAACCTCTCCCTCCCGGGTTCAAGCAATTCTCCTGCCTCAGCCTTCCGAGTAGCTGGGATTATAGGAGCCTGCCACCATGCCTGGCTAATTTTTGTGTTTTTAGTAGAGATGGGGTTTTACCATGTTGGCCAGGCTGGTTACAAACTCCTGACCTCAAGTGATCCACCCGCCTTGGCCTCCCAAAGTGCTGGGATTACAGGGGGAGCCACCACACCCAGCCATCTGTGTAACTTTCATTCTTTCTCTGGGAATGAAGAAGAGTGTATCTTTTCTTTTTCCCCCAGCTTCCTACATCAAAAACATCTATGCTATTTGTTTTTATTCACATGATAGGACTGGGAAAAATGTGAGAAAGGAATAGCAGATTCCCTGGAGAAACTACGAACTTTCAAAAAGAAGCTTTCCCAGTGTCTACCGGATCACCACGAAGAGCTCCATGCAGAACAAATGCGTTGCAAGGTAAATTACTGAACTGCGATTTGCACTGTCATCTATCTGTGTGCCTCTGCTGAAATAATGTCTTTGAGGCTACATTCCAGTCAAACTCCTAGGTTGCCTACATGCAGATACAAGATCCTAGTATATGACATAAGGGCAGGCAACTCAGGTGAACCTTGTATTGCTGATTTATTGCAGTTCTTGAAATTATAGACTAGTTTATGGATTACTCCAAGGAAGCAAATGAAAGTTTAAAACACATTAAAAGATATTTAAAAGCTGAGTCAAGAGCAATAAAGTCATGTTTTAAAAGCATCCACACTGGGGAGTCATTCTACCAGAAGAATCTAGTCTACAAGAAGAGAGAAAAAAAGGATCAACAGCCTGGAAAATCTGCAGACAGCAGCCCTCCAAGGAATACACCCTGTCCTCCAGACCATTATGCAAGGAAAGGGGGAAAAATAGCTTATCTCAATGACTGCATAGAGACACACAATCCTTAAATTGCTCAGGGTTCTAAGTACTTAAAGATTATGATCAACACCTCAAATGGTACTTGAAAGCAAGTCAGTAGCTAATAATACAGACCACTCCCTGGATTATGAGCTCTCAGAGACCAACACAATTCAGTGGCTGTAAGATTCATGCCTTTCACATCTTTGTAGCCAAGTGAAATGCCCAAACAGCAGTTCTTTGCTGAGCAATAGGCTGATCATATCAAAAGTACCTTTAAAAAGGTTTTTCTTTCAAATTAAAAGTGCCCTTATGTTCCCCAGTCATTTGCAAATTATTGCTCTAGGGTAATTCTGTTAAAAATTCGCATATACTTAAATGACTTGGGTTTCAATTAGAAATTCTCTGCCTCGCTTTGGCAAAGAAATCCCAAGCATTTAAGAGATGATAATTGTTAAAGAGGTCTAGAAATCATGAAAAGTGCGGCTATAAGAATTTTTTCTTCAGTCGTAAAATCTAAGGATATTATTTGAAACTTGAAAAAGGCAAATTAAGGAAAATTAAAAGGTAGTATGTTTTACATCATGGATAGAAAGTGAAAGAAGTACTATCATGAGCTGTTACATTAAGAAGTATGCAATGGTTACAAAGATTAAAAAGTGCATTTTAAACCTGTGATTATAAATTTATTAAAAATAATTAAAGAAGCCAGCTGTGGTGGATCATGCCTGTAATCCCAGCACTTTGGGAAGCCAAGGCAAACAGATCATTTGAGAACAGAAGTTCAAGATCAGCCTGGGCAATATAGCAAGACCCCATATCTAAAGAAATTTAAAAATTAACCAGAGTGGTGCTGCTTGCCTGTAGTCCTAGCTACTGGGGAGGCTGAGGCAGGAGGATCACTTAGGAGTTTGAGGCTGCAGTGAGCTATGATCACACCACTGCATCCAGCATGACTGACAGAGTGAGACGCTGTCTCTGAAAAAATAAAATAAAATAAAATAAAATAAAATAAAATAAAATAAAATAAAATAA
>NC_045438.1:53349434-53360872 GCF_002776525.5 Piliocolobus tephrosceles | reverse complement strand
AAAATAAAATAAAATAAAATAAAATAAAATAAAATAAAATAAAATAATTAGAGAAAACTTCTGCAAAGCAGGAATGGGCATTTATGAGGGGCTGTGACTATATTGGTGTTATCTCAGTTGGCATTAACACCAGCTCATGAAAATATTTATTATTGCCCCTTTTCAGATGGGAAGACTGAGGCTTCTGGAAATTTAATAACTTTTCAAAGTCAATAAATATCCGGGTTGCCTGTATCTACAGGCTATATTTTTGCCACACTGATTTGTTTAATGGGTTGGTATACTGTGCGTCTGAAACAGTTGGTTTTTGGTGGTGGTGTTATTATGTATTTTTTTTTTAATCCATATACAAATCTGATGCTCAAGTTGGGGGGGTAGAAATTGGTGTGAAAAATGGAAAACCTTTCCAGTGGTGTAACAATTGAATATGTTTAGGAATATTAGCAGAAATGTTGCATATTTAATTAACCTAGATGGTTTGGTCTTTCAGCCAAATACTGTTGCCATGGGGCATCACTTTTTTTTCTCCCAAAATACATGACAGTTACAAACACATGCTGCTACTGAGTGTGTGGATTTAAAAAATGTGTTTTAGTCTAATCCTGCTACTCTTCCCCAAACTGCCCTTAGCAGCAAAACAAGGCAATTACCTGGAAAATTCAGGCTAAAATCTTGTTTGCCTAAATTGCCTGGGAAGTTAGCCTCAGACAGCACCACTAATTGCCATTGCCTTTGGAAACATTTCTACCGTGTAAAGACACATAAAGGGAGGAGAAAAGGCACGTGAAATACTCTATTTATACACAAAACTAGCTGGAATCTAAAAACAACAGCTGGTTATACAAATTGCAAAACTGGTAATTGGTCAAAATATTGTAAAAACTATTGTCAACTCATTCAAATATTGCTATATGAATTTTTTTTTTAAATCATTCCCCTAAAAGACGGGGTACATAATCTTTTTTTTAGTGACTTAACGAAATGTCTGATCCTGCAGAAAATGCATTCAGTGCATTGTTTTAAATTGAATGGTAACAGCAACAGATCTTCTCAACTGTTACATTATAAGTATAGATCACAGAATGTAGCAACTCTATAGTGTTTGAAAATGAAAGTTAAATTTAGGTGTCTGTTTTTAAAAATATTTCATCAGTGTGATCAACAATTCAGGACAAAAAGAAAGGATAAGATGGAGGTTTATGAAGTCACTCTAAAGTAAAGAAGATCAATGCAGTGATTAAACTTCAATTTAGGAAAAAAAATTTTTTTAATCAATAAAATGATAAGTAGATGGCAGAAATATTCTTCAAGCAATCGTACTTTATCAGAAGGACTTGCAATTTCTCAGATTATGTGAAAGCAAATGAAATACGGGCAAACCTCATTCTATTGAACTTTGTTTTAGTGTGTTTCACAGACACTATGGTTTGCTTTTTGTTTCTCGGGTTTTTTTTGTTTTTGTTTTTGTTTTACAAATTGAAGATTGTGGCAATGCTGCATAGAACAAGTCTACCAGCACCATTTTTTCCAACAGCATGTGCTTTCTTCCTATGTCTGCATAATTTTGGTAATTCTCACAATATTCCAAACTTTTTCTTTACTGTTATATTTGTTATAGTGATCTACAATCACTGCGATCTTTGATGATAATATTGTAATTAGTGGCACCACACACTATGCCCTTAGAAGTCAGCAAACTTAATTCATAAAAGTAGCATGTGTTCTGATTGCTCCACCAACAAACAATGTTCCCAATCTCTCTCCTTCTCCTCTGGCCTCCTTATTTGCTGAGACACAGCAATATTGAAATCAGGCCAATTAATACAGTGGCCTCTAAGTGTTCAATTGAAAAAAATCTCATGTCTCTCACTTTAAATCAAAAGCTAGAAATGACTAAGCTTAGTGAGGAAGACATGTCAAAAGCTGGAATAACCCAAAAGCTAGGCCTCTTGTGCCAAACAGCCAGGTTGTGAATGCAAAGGAAAAGTTCTGAAAGGAAATGAAAAGTGATACTCCAGTAAATGCATGGATGAGAAGAAAGCAAAATGTCCTTATTGCTGGTACAGAGAAACTTTGAGTGGTCTGAATAGAAGATCCAACCAGCCACAACATTCCCTTAAGCCAAAGCCTAACCCAGCGCAAGGTCCTAACTCCCTTTAACTATGTGAAGGCTGAGAGAGGAGAAGTAACTGCAGAAGAGAAGTTGGAAGTGAGCAGAGGTTGGTTCATGAGTTTTAGGGAAAGAAACCATCTCTGTAACATAAAAGTGCAAGGTAAAGCAGCAAGTGCTGATGTAGAAGCTGCAGTAAGTTATGCAGAAGATCTAGCTAAGATCATTGAGGGAGGTGGCTACTCTCCCTCCCTCTCTCCTTTTCGTTTCTTCCTCTTTCCTTCCTTCCCTCTCTCTTTCTTTACGTCTTTCCTTGTATCCGTCCTTCCTTCTCCCCTCCCCTCCTCTCCCCTTCCTGACAGAGTTTTGCTCTTGTTGCCCAGGCTGGAGGTAGATCAAACAGCCCTATGCTGGAAGAAGTTGCCATTGAGAACTTTTATAGCTTAAAAGAAGTCAATACCTGGCTCGAAAGCTTCAGAGAAAAGGCTGACTCTCTTCTTAGGGGCAAATGGAGCTGAGTGACTTAAAGTTAAAGTCAGTGTTCATTTACCATTCTGAAAATCCTAAGGCCTTCAAGAATTATGCTAAATCTCTCTACTAAAAAAAATACAAAAAAACTATCCGGGCGAGGTGGCAGGCACCTGTAATCCCAGCTACTCGGGAGGCTGAGGCAGGAGAATGGCGTAAACCCGGGAGGTGGAGCTTGCAGTGAGCTGAGATCCGGCCATTGCACTCTAGCCTGGGCGACAGAGCAAGACTCCATCCCCCCCCCAAAAAAAAAAAAAAAAAAAAAAAAAGAATTATGCTAAATCTGCCTGTGCTCTATAAATAGAACAACAAAACCCCAAGGGCATCATATCTGTTTATAGTACAGTTTTCACCAAAATTTTAAGCCCACTTTTGAGACCCACTGCTCAGAAAAGAAAGGCTTTCTTTCAAAGTATTACCACTTCTTGATAATGCACATAGTCTCCCTGGATATCTGATGGAGATGGAGATGTACAAGACTAATGTTGTTTTCATGCCTGCTAGCATGGTATCTATCCTGTAGCCCATGGATCAAGGAATAATTTCAACTTCCAAGTCTTATTATTTAAGAAATACACTTTGTGAGGCTATAACTGCCATAGATAGTGATTCCTGTGATGGATCTGGGCAAAGTAAATGGAGAGCCCCGTAGAAAGGATTCATCATTTCAGATGGCAATAAGAACATCCATGATTTGACCTGAGGAAGCAGAGCAAAATGGCCGAATAGAGTTCTCTACTGATTGTTCTCCCTGCAGGACCACCAAATGTAACAACTACCTATATAAGAAAGTGCCTTCATAAGAATAAAAAATCAGATGAGCAATCACATTACCTGGTTTTAACTTCATACTGCAGAAAGAGGCAATGAAGAGGGTAGGAAACACAGCTTTGAGTTGCCCACACCACTTCTTCTTTTCTATGCCCCAGCGACAGCCACACGGCACAGAGAGAGAATCTGTGCACGTCAAGGAGGGAGAGCCCAGCAATTGCTCTGCATTGCATTGGAGCTCAGTGTTGCCAACACCAGGCAGAACTCAGCTGATGCCCATGGAGGGAGCATTTAGACAAGACCTAGCCAAACGGGAAGCTCCCATCCCAGCTGACAGAATCTGAGTTTTGACAACCACTTGCCACCATGGACTAAAATGCTCTGGGGTCCTACATAAATTTGAAAGGCTGTTTAGGCCACAAGTACTACACTCCTAGGCGGGGCCCAATGCTGAACTGGGCTTGGAGCCAGTGGACTTGGGGGCACATGACCCAGTGACACACCAGCAAGACAGCTAAAAGAGTTGTGCCAATCCTCCCCCAACCCCAGGCAACACAGCTTGCAGCTCCAAAAGATACCCCTTCCTTCTGCTTGAGAAAAGAGGAAAGAGTAAAGAGGACTTTGTTTTGCAACTTAGATACCAACTCAATTACAGTAAGAAAGGGCACTAGGCAGAGTCATGAAGGCTTCATTCCATGCCCTGGTTTCCAGACATTACTAGACACACCCTTGGCCAGAAGAGAACCTGCTGCATTGAAGGAAAGGAGCTAGTCGTGGCAGGACCCATCGCCAGCTGACTAAAGAGCCCATGGGCCCTGAATAATCAGCAGTGTAACCAGGTAGTACACACTGTGGGCCTTGGGTCAGATTCAGAGACATGCTGGCTTCAGGTATGACCTAGCACTTTCACAGCTGTGGTGGCTATAAGAAGAGTCCTCTTCTGCTTATGAAAAAGGAGGCAAGAACAAAAGGGACTTTGTCTTGTAACTTAGGAACCAGCATAGCAACAATAGGGAAGAGCACCAAAGAGGCCCCAGGGATGCTCAATTCCAGGCCTTGGCTCTCCAGTGGCATTTCTGGATCTACCTTGGGCCAGAGGGGAGCCCACTGCCCTGAAGGGTAAGTTCCAGGCCTGGCAGCATTTACCACAAGCTGAGTTGAAGAGCCCTTGGGCCTAATGTAAACATCAGCAATGGCCTGGCAGCATTCGCATGGTTCTGTTGTGGCGGTGGATGTGGGGAGGGACTTCTCAGCCTGGGACAGGGAAGGGAAGAGTGGAAAGGACTTTTTCTTATGGTTTCGGTACCAGCTTTTCCACAGTAGAACAGAGTACCACGTAGATTTCTAATGTTTCCAACTCCAAGCCCTGGCATCGCTGGACCACCTGGGGCCAGGGGGAGCTCACTGCCCTGAAAAGAGCACAAGCCTGTGTGGCTTCGTCACCTGCTGATTGTAGAGTTCTAGGACATTGAGCAAACATAGGCAGTAGCCAAGTAGTGGTTACAGGGGGCCTTGGGAGAGATCCAGTGCTGTGCTGGCTTCAGGCCTAATCCAGTACAGTCCCAGTAGTGGTAGAGGATCCACAGGGATATTTGTAACTCTCCTCCCCCCAGCACCAGGCAATTCAGCACAGAAAAAGAGACTCTGCCTGTTTGGGAGAAAATAAGGAAAGAGAACAAGAATCTCTGCCTGGTAATCTAGATAATTCTTCCAGGTCTTATCCAAGACCACCAAGGTAGTTCCTCTATCAGTCTGCAAGAACCACAGTGTTAGTGGGCTTGGAGTGGCCCCTAATGCAGATTTGATTGCAGTGACTAAGAACTTAGATCACAACACCCAAGTTCCTTGGAGTACCTGGAAAACCTTCCCAAGAAGGGTAAATACAAACAAGTCATGACTACAACTACAATAAATACCTAATTCTTCAATACCAAGACACCAGCAAACATCTGCAAGCATCAAGACCATCCAGGAAAACATGACCTAACCCAACAAACACCAATAAATAACATACCAGGGACCAATCCTGGAGAGACAGGTATATGCGACCTTTCAGAGAGATAATTCGAAATAACTCTTTTGGGCTGGGTGCAGTGGCTCACACTGCAGAACTTTGGGAGGCTGAGGTGGGTGGATCACCTGAGGTCAGGAGTTTGAGACCAGCCCGGCCAACATGTAGAAACCCTGTCTCTACTAAAAATACAAAAATTAGCCAGGCATGGTGGCACATGTGTGTAATCCAAGCTGCTCAGGAGACTGAAGCATGAGAATTGTTTGAACCCAGGAGGTGGAGGTTGCAGTGAGCTGAGATTGCACCACTGCGCTCCGGCCTGGGTGACAGAGCTGTGTAAGATAACACAGAATGAATTCAGAATCATATCAGATAAATTTAACAAAGAAATTGAAATAATTAAAAGGAATCAAGCAGACATTCTGAAGTTGAAAAATGTAATTGACATGCTGAAGAATGCATCAGAGCCTCTTAATAGCAGAATTGATCAAGCAGAGGAAAGAATTCATGAGCTTGAAGGAAGCTACACAGTCAGAGGAGACAAATGAAGAAGAATAAAAAACAATGAAATATGCCTACGGGATCTAGAAAATAGCCTCAAAAGGGCAAATCTAAGACTTATTGGCCTTCAAAAGGAGGTAGAAAGAGAGATGGGGATAAAAAGTTCATTCAAAGGGATAACAGAGAACTTGCCAAACCTAGGGAAAGATGTCAATATCCAAGTACAAGAAGGTTATAGAACACCAAGTAGATTTAACCCGAAGAAGATTACCTCAAGGCATTTAATAATTAAACTCTCAAAGGTCAAAAATAAAGAAAGATCCTAAAAGCAGCAAGAGAAAAGTAACAACATAAAATGGAGCTTCAGTACATCTGGCAGCAGCCTCTTCAGTGGAAACCTTACCGAACAGGAGAAAGTGAAGTGATATTTTTAAGGTGCTGAAGAAAAAATCCTTTTACCCTAGAATAGTATACCCAGTGAAAACATCTTTCAATCATGAAGGAGAAATAGACTTTTTCAAACAAACAAAAGCTAAGGGATTTCATTAACATCAGACCTGACCTACAAGAAATACTAAACGGAGTTTTTCAATCTGAAAGAAAAGAATGTTAATGAGCAATAGGAAAGCATGTGAAGGTGCAGAACTCACTGGTAATAGTAAACACACAGAAAAGCACAGAATATTATAACATTGCAATTGTGTTGTATAAACTGTATCTTTTTTTTTGAAACAGAGTCTCACTCTGCCACCCAGGCTGGAGTGCAGTGGCGCGATCTTGGCTCACTGCAAGCTCCGCCTCTCAGGTTCACACCATTCTCCTGCCTCAGCCTCCCAAGTAGCTGGGACTACAGGCGCCTGCCACCACGCCTGGCTAATTTTTTGTATTTTTTTAGTACAGACAGGGTTTCACCGTGTTAGCCAGAATGGTCTCCATCTCCTGACCTCACGATCCACCCCCCTCGGCCTCCCAGAGTGTTGAGATTACAGGCGTGAGCCACCGCACCCGGCCTGTATAAACTATATCTTAAGTAGAAAGATGAAAAGATGAGCTGATCAATAATAACTATGACAACTTTTCAATATATAGACAAGTATGATAAGATATAAATAAGAAACAACATGGCTGGGCATAGTGGCTCACACCTGTAATCCCAGCACTTTAGAAAGCCAAGGTGGGGGGAACACTTGAGGCCAGGAGTTTGAGACCAGCCTGGTCAACATGGTGAAACCCTGTCTCTAATAAAGTTATAAAAATTAACCAGGTGGAGTGGCATGCGCCCCTAGTCCCAGCTACTCAGGAGGCTGAGGCACGAGAATTGCTTGAATCGTGGAGGCAAAGGTTGCAGTGAGCTGACAAAATTAAAGTGTAGAGTTTTTACTCATTTCCGTTTTGCTTATTTGTTAGTTTGCTGATTTGTACAATCAGTATTAAGTTGTCATCAGTTTAAAATAATGTGTATCAGGATATTATTTGAAAGCATCATGGTAACCTCAAATCTGAAAACATTCAGTGGATACACAAAAAATAAAAAGCAACAAATTAAAACATACCAACAGTGAAATCACTTTCATTGAAAGGAAGACAGGAAGGAAAGAAGGGAGAGAAGACCATATAAACAACCAGAAAAAACAAATAATAAAATGGCAGTAGTAAGTCCTTACTTATCAATAACAACAGTTAATATAAATGAACGAAACTCAGAAGACATTGAGTAACTGAATGGATTGAAAATCATAAGACCCAATGACCTGTTGCCTACAGGAAGCACACTTCATCTATAAAGACACCCATAGACTGAAAATAAAGGGATGGAAAAAGATATTCTATGCAAATGGAAAGCAAAAAGGGCAGGAATAGCTATACTTAAATCAGACAAAATCAGTTTCAAGACAAAAACTATAAAAAGACACAAAGAAGGTCATTATATGATGAAAAAGAGGTTAATTCAACCAGAGGATATAGCAGAGGTTATAACATTTGTAAATATATATACACCCAACACTGGACCACCCAGATAAATATATAATATACATTTATATGTTCGAGACCAGCCTGGTCAACATGGTGAAACCCCATCTCTACTAAAAATACAAAAAAATTAGCCAGTCATGGTGGTGCACTCCTGCAGTTCCAGCTACTTGGGAGGCTGAAGTGGGAGAATTGCTTGAATCAGGGAGGTGGACGTTACAATGAGCCAAGATCACACCACTGCACTCCAGCCTGGGTGACAGAGTGAGACTGTGTCTCAAATAATAATAATAATATACATTTACTTTTTTTCCTTGGGTTTCTGTCACTATATACACTCATGTATCCAGATATCTAAAGCAAATATTATTGGAGCTAAAGAGAGACATAGACCCAAATACAATAATAGCTGCAGTCTTCAACACCCTACTTTTAACATTGGACAGAGTATCCAGACAGAAAATCAACAAAAAAAACACTAGAGTTAATCTGCACTAAAGACCAAATGTACCTAATAGATATTTACAGAACATTCATCTAACAGCTACAAAATACACATTCTTCTCCCCAGCACATGGATCATTCTCAAGGATAGACCGTATGTTAGGTCACAAAACAAGTCTTAAAACATTCCAACAAAAGTGAAACTATATCAAGTATCTTCTCTGATCATAATAAATGAAGCTAGAAATCAATAGCAAAAGGAATTTTGGAAACTATACAAACACATAGAAGTTAAACAATATGTTTCTGAATGACTAGTGAGTAAATGAAGAGATTAAAAAGGAAATAGAAAAATTTCTTGAAACAAATGATAATGGAAACACAATATACCAAAACCTACGGGATAGAGTGAAAGCAGTACTGAGATGGAAGTTTATAGATTCAAACACCTACATCAAAAAAGAAAAACTTCAAATAAACAACCTAACAATGCATCTTAAAGAATTAGAAAAGCAAGAGCAAACCAAACTCAAAGTTAGTGGAAGAAATAACAGAGCTTAAAGCAGAAATAAATGAAATGGAAATGAAGAAAACAATACAAAAGATCAACAAAATGCAAAGTTTATTTTTTGAAAAGATAAACAAAATTGACAAACCATTAGCCAGACTAAGAAGAAAAGAGAAGATCTAAATGAAAAAGGAGACATTGCAACCAATACTACAGAAATTTAAAGGATCATCAGCGCTATTATGAGCAACTATATGCCAATAAATTGGAAAACCAAGAAGAAATGGATGATTTCCTAGACACATACAACCTGCCAAGATTGAACCATGAAGAAATCCAAAAGCAGACCAATAGCAAGTAACAAGATTGAAGCTGTAATAAAAAGTCTCCCAGCAAAGAAGCCCAGGACCTGATGGCTTCACTGCTGAATTTTACCAAACATTTAAAGAAGAATTAATACCAATCCTACTCAATCTATTCTGAAAAATAGAGGAGGAGGGAATACTTCTGAATTCATTCTACGAGGCTGTTACCCTGATAACAAAACCAGACAAAGACACACCAAAAAAAAAAAAAAAAGAAAAAAATTATAGAACAATATATCTGATGAACATTGATGTAAAAATGTTCATTAAAATACTGGCAAACTGAATTTAACTGTGCTATAAAGAGATCATTTATCGTGACCAAGTGGAATTTATCCCAGGGATGCAATGATGGTTGAACATTTTCAAACCAATCGGTGTGTACATCAGATCAACAGAGTGAAAGACAAAAGTTATGTGATCATTTCTATTGATGCTGAAAAACATTTGATACCATTCAACGTTTCCTGGTAAAAACCCTAAAAAAACTGAGCATAGAAGAAGCATAACTCAACATAGTAAAAGCCATATATGGCAGACCCACAGCTAGCATCATACTGAATAAGATGAAAAAGGAGACATTGCAACCAATACCGCAGAAATTTAAAGGATCATTAGAGGCTATTATGAGCAACTATATGCCAATAAATTGGAAAACCAAGAAGAAATGGATGATTTCCTAGACACATACAACCTGCCAAGATTGAATACTGAATACTCTAAGATCTGGAACACAACAGGATGTCCACTTTCGCCACTGTCATTTAACATGTTTTCCACTTAATGTGTGGGAGTTAAAAATTAAAATAGCTGAACTCATGGAGATAGAGAGTAGAAAGATGGTTACCAGAGCTTGGGAGGGTACCTGGGGGCTGCAGGGGTGACGAGGATGGTTAATAAAAATAGAAAGGATAAGATCTAGTATTTGATAGAACAACATGGTGAATATATCCAATAATAGTTTAATCATACATTTTTAAATAAATAGAAGAGTATAATTGGATTGTTTGTAACACAAAGGATAAATGCTTGAGGTGATGAATACTGTATTTACCTTGCTGTGATTTTTACACATCATCTATTAAAATATCTTGTATACCCCATAAATATATACACCTACTGTATACCCACAAAAATTAAAAACAATTTTTTTTTTTTTTTTTTTTACAAAAGCAACATTCATGATTCATGGGAGGAGGTCAAAATGTCAACATTAACAGGAGTTTGGAAGAAGTTGATTCCAGCTGTTGTGGATGACTTTGAGGGGGTTCAAGACTTCAGTGGGGGAGGGAGTAACTCCAGATGGGGTGGAAACAGCAAGAGAACTAGAATTGGAAATGGAACCTGAAGATGTGATTGAGTTTCTGCAATCTCATGATAAAACTTGAATGGATAAGGAGTTGCTTCTTATGGATCAATAAAAAAAAGTGGTTTCTTCCAAGATCAGATGAGATTGGGCACAGTTAGGGTGGTATGACCGTCAACAAGAAAGTGGCTTCTTGAAATGGAATCTACTCCTGGTAAAAATTCTGTGGATATTGTTGAAATGACAACAAAGGATTTCAAGTATTACATAAACTTAGTTGATAAAGTAGCAGTAGGGTTTGAGAGGATGACTCAAATTTTGAAAAAAGTTCTGTGAGTACAATGCTCTCAAACAGCATCATATGCTACAAAGAAACCTTTTGTAAAAGAAAGAGTCATTGATGCTGCTTAAACTTCCTTGTCTTATTTTAAGAAATTGCCACAGCCACCCCAGACTTCATCAATCACCACTGGATCAGTCAACGGCCTTTCATATTGAGTCAAGACCTTCTACCAGCAAGATTATGACTTGCTGAGGCCTAAGATGATCATTAGCATTTTTTAGAAATAAAGTATTTTTAAGTTAAGGTATGCAGATTGGTTTTTTTTAGACATATGCTATTGCACATTTTATCCACAATAGTATAGTGTAAATATAACTTTTATATGTACTGGGAAACCAAAACATTTGTGATTCACTTTATTGTGATGTATACTTTATTTCGGCAGTCTGGAACCAAATCTGTAATATCACCATGATATGCCTCCAGATCCCAAGTTATATATTTAAATTGAAGGCTATACAAAGGAGATTCTATCAAGAGGGGATTCAAAAACACTTCAGAAATCATTGGCAGGAGATGTCCATGGGTATTCAAGTTTTTTTTTTTTTTTTTTTTTTTTTTTTTTTTTTTTTTTTTTTTT